>NC_052031.1:58540641-58846736 GCF_015832195.1 Motacilla alba alba
GTAGGATTTGTTTTACAAACACCTTCAGATTTCTGACACTGTGTCACATCTGGAGTTACTTATGATGGATTACAGTTCTGGTTTACAACATTTAGCAGGCACAGGAGCTTCCAAGCATTGTCCCATGACTTCACACAGCACTGCTGCAAATCCCACCAGGAGGATGCCAAGTGCCACCAGCTCTCTGGGGACCCTCACCAACTCCCACCAACGTGGCAGGTTTGTGCAGGTGAAGAAATGAGTATTAAAATGATCTGAAGAGACAACACTATTATCAAACTTCATCCTTGGGTTTCTTCTTCTCCCTAATCACAAGGCAAAAAGGGAAAAACCTGCAAGGCTGATTTTCGCAGTCCCAGATTTGTTTTTGTAGCACATGGTAAAGGGTTCTTCCAGATGATTAATTACCTTTTGCTGGGGATGACCACATTTAAAGTGTCTACTCTAATTCTTTCAGATCTGCCTTTGATAACAATGACCACTTTGTGTTGTTGATACAGCTGTGGTTTCTAGCAGAGACAGAGGCAATTGCTTGAGTTGGTCACATCCACAACAAGCTTTTGAGATCTGGAAAAAAGAGGCTTTGATTTTAAGCCTGTGCAAGCTTTTCTTTTTAAAAAGCCTTCTGAATCACAAGATCTCCTGCTCAGGCCATTAAAAACTGCCCAGCTTGAGGTACCTTGTGACATCAGGTGATTTTAGCTGAAAGATGCCTTCTGAAAGGTTGTTTGGCAGTGCCTGGAGCTGCATGCCAGGCAACATCCCTTTGAAACAAAAGCAGCTCTCATGTTGCAGTGTCTAACCCATGCCACTGTCTCCACTGCCCCAGGACTAAAGTTAACAGTGCAGGAATGAACAAAAGCTGGGGGAAGACTGCACACACCAACACAGTTTTAACAAAGTCATTTTCCTGGGTTGTGAGGCAATGTATACTCCAGTATCCATAGTGACAGAGAAAAAAACCCACCCAAAAACTAATAAACCAAATTCTTTCCTTTTCCGCTGCCAAGCTGTGGATTGACAGGTATTTAAACACTCAATGCTCATTCTAAAGATGGAAAAGACAAAGTATTTCACTTGCTGTACACTTGTTAGATGCATTTTTTGGCTCAGCTTGAAAACATTTCACAGCTCATGCAGTATTTGGCAGAAGACCTTTCAGCTTTCTTTTCCCACAGACTGATTTTATAGCAATTAAAGGATGTAAATAAATTGTACACATCATTTCCCTGTCCCTCTCACCCAGACACACCTTTTCAAACATGGACAGATAGTTTTTGATAGTACCCATATGAAGAACCGCAAAGATTAATGATAAATGTAATTTATTGTGCATCTTTCACTGTGTCACCTGCACTCTTCCCATTAATCCATCTCAGCTGGATTGTTTCTAGCATTCCTAACCTCTGAGCAGTTTCCAACAGCTGAATTTATAGTTTTTTTCCTTCTCTTCAGCTATTTCCAAAAACCGTTTCTTATCTTTCCTCTCAAATTGACATTTTCACTCTTAGAGTGAATGCTACTTAATACTCATTGAGTTCAATGTGTTCCTGTCCCAGGAAAAATATAATTTGGACAGAAGATCCTGTATCTACAATAGCATCAGCTTTCAAAACATGGAAGGTCCACCTGTGAGTGGAAGAGACTGCTCACCTTAGGAAAGGCTCACAATGCCAGTCCATTCAAGTCACTGAACTGGATTAAAATACAGCAGTTAGTTAATTTTGAGGGATATTTTCTTTGTTTTCTGCATTTCACACCTTTACAGTCCTTTGGGATAATTTCCAAGCTTTTGCTCCACAAAAATAAGCCAGAGAAACTTCATATTTTGTAAGAGGAGAAGAAAAAGACTCTCCTGAAATTGCTCAGAGCAAGGTCTTCACAGAAACATCAAACATCAAAAGTGTCATAGAGAGCTGGCAAATCTATGGTAAATATTTGAATCTGAGCCCTGTGGTCTAACAGACCCTGGATCTTTTAAACATGACAACTCCTTTTTCACAGGAAAAAAAAAAGCAAAAAAGCTGTTTATGAGATGTTTAGAGATTCTAGATACTATGATTCTATAGCTCTCTCCCACTCTCTTTACAGGCCTGTACAGCTGGATTCATTCCTAAGGACCCTAAATATCCTGACAAAAGATACAGAGATGGGAAATTAACACCAAAAACCCATCAAGGTGCTTTCAATTACAGATATCACACCCCATGCTCAGAATACACAGTGTTGTGCTGTCATGTAAAGATGTGATAGGAAAAGATTTGTTAAACAAATGCTCATTCTAAAGTGATGTCTCAACCCCCGCCATCAAAAAGTCCCCTGTCATTTCCTGATACAACCCAGCTCTCATGTTGAGATTACAATGTCAATCTGTGTCCTTAAAAATTTTTCTCAGAATGCAAAATTTATCCTACAGAAGAAGAGAAAAATATTTGAGAGCCTGTGATCATAGATTACATCACAAATCATATATGTTACATAGAAATGTAGTGTTTGGACGAATTCTCTCACTTTCAATACAAATCTGAATGATCTGCATGAAATGTGTGGTTTAAGTATCCAGAATACCAAATTTCTACGCACATAACGTATCACTAATTATAAAGAGGCAAATTCTCCCCTTTCTGAACCAAGGCATGTGCAAGCAGACAGTGCTACAGCTTCCCTCTCCCCAGCCTTTCTATTCCTGTGATGAGAGTGTCTGAGCTCTGCCCACAGAGAGCTCCGGATCCATGTAGAATGAATTTTTCCCCTTCATTTTCCTCTAGAAGGGGCCTCTCCATTCTCTGCCCCAGTGCTCAGTCCCAGAGCTGCAGGCTGCTGCCTGGAAGTTGTGAAAACAGACAGCTTAGGGGCATTGTACACTCCTGAAACCTGAGCGTGCTCCTCAGTGTCATTACTCATCCAGGCAGCTTTTCTTTCCCCAGCCTTGGCGAACTTCCCTCCCTGAATCCTCAAGTGCTTCAAGGGCTGGAGAGCTGCCAGCCACCAGCTGCACAAGATCTTAAAGAAACCCCGACCCATTTTCATAATTTAGGAAAGCAAACAAATACATTTTTAAAAGAGCAAATTGAGCAGATTCAAAATAGAAGGGGGAAGTCCTCTGTTTCATTTCCTCTCCTCATTTCCCCATTTTGCTGCATCCTTGACTTTCATCCCCATAAGAAAAAAGAAGTCTTTAGAAACCAATATGAAAATACAAGCAGAAAAATCAAGATTTTGTTGAAACTCAGAAGGGACAGTGATCTCTGCACAAGGCTTGATCCCTGCAAACCCAAGCACAGCTCAGCAGGGAACAGTGCAGCATGATGGAGCAAAAGGAGGGGTTTTGCTGCCTTAGCACCAGGGATCTGAAATTATCTGGAGGAAGTGGAATTTGGTTCTCCTTGGGGACAAGAAGCAGCACTTTTTGCAAGCTGCAAAATGAAATTATGGTTCATGGCCTAAGTTCCAGTTCCTGGAAAGAACAGCCCTATTCACGTCGTTAGGAGGTTGAAAAGGGCAGAGAGGAAAAAGAACAAAGCAGAGAGATCTGTCACTGCAGCCTTCCCAGCCTCCCTTCCTTGCCAGCATTTTCTTTAGAGGAATGCAAGAGGGTACCTGAGTTTGTCTGCAATAAAGATCACCCTCCTTTCCAGCAGCAAGGAGGCAAAGACTCTGCTCAGGTGCCGCACGCTGAGGGAGGTGAACAAGGACTCGAAATCAACGTGCTCCAGCCTGGAGTCGAGGGGCCGACGCAGCTCGATGACCTGGTGGGGACAAAAAGAGCACAGGTGAGCTCCTGGTGCCTACCCAGAGTGTGCCAAGCAAGGACCCAGCAGCTATTCTCACAGCTAGCAGCCCTCACTGACTGCTGGTGAGCACCACATAGCAGTGAGTCCTAAAACACAGTCCTTCCAAAGGCCTCCCATAAATCCTTCTCCAGAAGACGATCCAGAGTCCACTCCAACAGGCACAGCATGAGATCAGCCACAAGTTCTTCCCACTGGACTGAGGACAGCGAGCTCTTCATAAGCAGGGAAAACTAGTTTGTGTCCAGCTAGGAGTGGTTTTCAGGCTTTCTGGTATTCAGGCAGCAGAATGTCATGGAGCCTTTCAAATCTACACTCTGACTTTTACAGTTAGGATTTATTTATTTTTTACTGCAAGAATCTGGATGCCTAACCTCCTGACCATAAATTTTTTATATCAGTTACAGACAAGAGCAGCCTGTGGGTATTTTTCTTTGTTCATATCTACTTAAATAATGCCTGTCATAGCACCTTAGCACTTCATACTCCTTATCTTAGACAGATGCTTATCTAAATTGTTTTTGAAAGCCTCCAACACCACACATTTCATAAATCCCACAAGAAAATTATTCTAGTTCTGAACTACCCTCACCAACACCAAGCCTGCAGCTGAAACATGTCTTGCAAATTACTTCAATTACTTGTTGTCTTACTCTCAGTACACACTGAGAGCAACTGGTCACATTCCTCTCTGTAGGAAACTTCTTGTGTATTGAAAGGTTATCACGTGTCTTCCTTTGTCTTTTGTTTTCTATATTAAGTAAACAATTTTCTCAAGCTTTGCCTGTATTTTCTAGACCACTTAGTAAACTGAACTACCCTTCTGGGGCTTTCTCCTAGTGGGTGCATGTTTTGGAAAACAATACTCTAAAGAAAATTCCATCAACATTGGAAAGCAGAAAATTTGCTTTCCTTTATTATTCATCCCTTCACTTGCTTTCACAATGAAGGATTTTGTCTAAATAATACCACACTTTTACTTTTGCTCACCTTATGGCTCACTGTACCACCAGATCCTTCTCTGAAGTACTGTTGCTCACTCAGTTACTTTCATATTGTATTAGACTACTCCTTTCTTCCTCCCAGCATTTTGCTCTTGTCCATATTGATTTTCCCACCAGATGTTCCATTTACAGAATCACAGAATCATTTAGACTGGAAAAGATCTCTAAGATCATTGAGTCCAACTGATCACCCCCATGACAACTAGACCACAGTGCCACATCCAGTCATTACTTGAACACTTGAACATGTTTCCTGAATTCAGGGGAGTGCGGCACTTTGACTTTTAATCCCTTACTCTCCAAAGTGCCTGCCCCCATCCCAGTGCTGTACTGTGCAAATGTGGAGTTTATGGCATCAATCAGATAATTAATTAACAGAATCCCAGACACAAACCAGCCACAACATTCTCACAGCACACCACTGGGACTTTGCTCCTCCAGCACACATTTTTAACCAGCTTTGCATGTTCTCTGCAGTAATGCCATTCAGGTGGGACTGTTTCCAGTTGGGCTGAGGAGAATGTCATCATGTAGTGTTCTGCTGAAAGCCCGCAGACTTTATCAACTTTATCAACTTGCTTGCCTTCCTCCCTCTCACATTCAAGGCATACCAGGCCCTGCAGCAAGTATGGCCAAAATTACCTTCAATTTGTCTCCCTCCATCCCCCCCCAATACGCCCTAAAAGCTCTGTACTCTTAAAACCCTCCTGCTGTCCTTACACCACATCATGTGAGATGCAACACAGATCCTCACCTCCACACTGTGAAAATGCCATTCTCAAAGGCTGCAACGTTAGCCTGGTGTGGTTTCAAGGATTTTTTGACCTGATCCACACAAACAGAAATTCTGTATTAACGGTGCTGGATCACATTGTTCAAACCTGTCATTAGGAAGTTAAGTGGGGTGTCCTCGAGCAGATCCAAGGTTATATGCTGGGCAGCACAGGACCTGCTGTCTGTGCCTCCTGGCCAATATCCTATTTCCTTTGGCTGTATTAGGCTGCGTGCTTACATTTATTTTTACTACAGGATTTCCATTTTGATTCTGAGACTGAAGTCTCCACACCATCCTCTCTGGTCCCCTCTTTTACACCCCAGCTTCCCCCCATAGTTGACAGATCATCTGTTCTTGTTCTTGAAGACCCCCAGTGCTATGCCATGGTCCCAACTTTCAGTTGCTAGTCTTGCACCATTTGCTAGCCTGTCTCCCTCTCTCTAGGAAGTGTCTTTACCTCTGTTCCTGAGCCTGGCAAGAAGTTCTTGACTGTAATCGTCCTGCCCAGAGCTGGGAAAGGTGCCTCCATGACACTCCTCATGAGAGGCTGCACCAGGGCAGGGGAAATGCCCCTTCTCTTCTCAACCTCATCCAAGATCTGAAATAAAGGCATGAAGACACAAAACCATGCAAATCAGGAGGAGGGAGATAACACCAGGAATGAAGTGCACCGGTATCGATCTATGTCCTCTCCTTAATCTAGTATTGACATGGAGCTGTGTATCAAAAGAAAGAAGGCAAAAGGTGCAACTGAAGATCCTGGAGTTCTTTTATCAGAAGAAACATGGTTCCAGTGAGGCCACTGTAAAGCTGAAAATTTGCAAACTCCCCACTACACTCAGAGTCAGGACTCCACCTTTTAACCTCTCTTGTGTTCTGGAAGTTGTGCTGAAGGAAGAAGGCAAGAGCCGACAATCTAGTTTTGCTATTAACTGTGCTTTGCTAGGTTCTGGAATTAGCATGTGGTTGCCTCACCAGATCTTTCAGATCCTTTCTTCAGTTATCAGTTTCCCTGATCCCCATTCATTCAGGCGATGGCTTCACTCTCAGGTCCCTCTTCACCTACAGCACAAATTCCCTCTCTTTCTTCCCCCTCACCTTAGAGAAGAGATTGAAGCATCCAAGGCGACTCACAATGCAGTAAACTTCTGGGAGACGCTTCCCTTTTCCACTGGGCTTTCAAGACAAACACAAACACACACACAAAAAACCAAGGAAATGTCAGAGTTATAACTACTGCAAAGATGGAGTGACTGGTCTCTTAGTTGTGCATCTCACTGGCTGGCTCAGAAACTGGCAGGCATTTGACAGTATGGTGATGATGACAACCTGGCTCAAACCCTGGTACGCCAGAAACAGGGAGGAGAAATGGGCACATCCACAGTGTGGTCCCAGCTTACCTAAATCAAATGACAAAGACAGAGCAGATTGATCTACAGAGACAACCTTGAACCTACAGGACCAGCACAGGTTTAGACAACTGTTTAATAGGTATCCAAACCTAAAGAGGATAAACCCTGTCTTCAGCTTCAGGGGTGAAACAACAGTCTATGGCCATGGTAAAGTGCTGGTGCAAGGAAAATGCAAGAGAGTTATGTCTGGAGTGGAGGATGGGACACGGAGAGGGACTGTGGCACTGAACAGAATAGAGCAAAGCTGCTCTGTTGCCACTCTTTTCATTCCACATTGAAAGAGAAGAGCAGCAGCCTTCCGCTTTTCAGAATGGGTGCCAGTAACACCAACCCCACAGAAGGCTACACCACTAGAAAAAGGAAAAAACAGGGATAATTACCAGCAGCCTCCTACAATACCCAAATCGCCTGCTTCCATCTTCCCCCGTCAGGACAAATGAGAATGTCTCACTGCAGAAAGAGAAACCAGAACGACAAGATACCCATCAGCCTCATTACCAGTCCCAGACATACAAATCAAACAAACCCCCAGTATTTCTGAATTTCCTATACGCCCTTCTCAGAGTTCTGCCCAATCCTCTACCGTAACAGCTCTTGCATTTAATAGCTTGATATAGAAATCTGTTTCTCATGAGTCAAGATACAAAGTATAGTACTTACCTGGCAAATTGATGGATGGGGGCCCAGTCCTTTGCATCAGGGAAGCAAAACTGGGGAATAGCTTTCAACTGATCTTCTGCCTCACGCATGAATTTGAACGAGCGCTCCAGCTAGCAGAATAGAGAGAAGGAATGTTTCCAATTAGTCATGTGGGGATGGAATGACTTCAAATATTTTTCCTGTGACAAATGAAGAGGTGATGACAGAGGCTAAGCTTCTGCCTGGAAGATATTAAAATTTCTGTGATTCTGGCTCACCTAATCTTTAGATATCTCAAGGTAACTCTGTACCCCCATTTCCACCAAGCCCTGTCTCTGCAGCACCTGCCTCTGCTGTGTTGTGCCTCTAATCTGGGACACACCTTCCTGCAAGGGGAAAGAGAACTGAAGTCTGAGGGGAGCTCTGGTCACATCCCATTTACAGACACTGTCACACTGGCTCTGTCTTTCTCCCATTCCTCCTTCCCCATTTTGAGCTAGGCTATCACCGAAAGCTGTTCCTTCCCTTTCAGAACATGTATCTCCTCCCAGTCATCAGTTATCTTTAAAGAGGAAAGGGGGAGAAAGGGATAGCTACATAAAAGTCATAGCTAAGGGCAGCAAAAGATCTAAATCAGCTGCTCTTTCAGGAGTGAGCAATACCAGGACAATTCTCAGGCAGTGATTGAAGCCCTCCCACTATCTTCAGTCTCCTTCAATGCTGACACAGCAGAGGGTCACTGACACAACACGTGCTCAGCAGAGAAGCTGCAGCTCCTCCAGCTATCCAAATGCCCCGCACAATCCGAGACAGGTCAGGCAGACCTTCAGTGGGAACTGCTGGGTGACCTCAGGGATGTAGGCAGCCCCAGCCTGCTTCTTGTGCAGTGACACCACGACGAAGTACTCGAAGAGCTGCCTCTCCTGGTACTCGATCAGGTCCCTCTCCAAGGTCTGGTACCGCGGTGTTTGCTTCAGCCGCGACTTCACGTGCACCAGGCGCTGGCTGTGAGCTGCAGAAACACAGAGAGAGTCTGGCTCTGCACAGAGCATCAACAGTGCTCTGCAGAGACTGAGGGATAAACCTGAAATCACCTCACTGCAGTGGCTTTCTCCGTGGCTGACTAAGAGGTGGAAACCATTTGGAAGCAGCAGTATAAATATTGACAGAGATGGGCCATAATCTCGTGCCATCACCCTGAAGAACTTTGGCAGCAGCAGGATTTCAAGGATAGCTTTTACAGCCCAAGCTGAGATCCATGTAGGACATGATGTAACAGATAATGTCCAGCCATTCATCCTAGCACTCATTTATGCACTTTTCAAAGCCAGCACAGTGAGGTGATTGACCACCTTTGTTCAGAGGATGCCGTGGGCAGCAATCCCAACGGTTTTACAAGACCAGCACCTGGGTCAGGCCAGGGCTGTGCTGTCTGAGTAATGCTGGGGACTCCCAGCTCCAGCACACAGGCTGGGCTGTAGGCCAACAACAGAAAAAATGTGAAAAGAAGTGCCAGTGAAAAATGCTGGCTCATGCCAGTTCTTCCTGTGCCTAAAACTAATCTCTCGGTGCCATGCTTCTACAAGTTCACCAAGACAATGAGAAAACAAGCAAGCTGTAACTGCAACACACACATAAGCCATGGGACAATAAACATTCCAGCATGGAAAGTAATGAAAAGTTGCCTGCTGAGAAGAGACCAGATGAAATTCCCTGAGACCACCCCCCTGCTTCGATTTACAGTTGCATCCCAAATTAAATCTCCATGATGTCTTCCTTATCCCTGCTACAAAAGAAATAATTAACTACAAGCAGAGACTCCAGCACACTCTCACAGCTTTGCTTTTTGGGAAGGTGGGTGACAATGCAACTTTTTGATGGAAACAACCACCACAGAGACACTTTAGGAATTCCAATACATAAGATATCTACTTGGGAGACAGGACTTCCTGAGACATGGGATATACTCATTGATCTTTTGTCTGGTAAAGTTGTGTCACTCACGGACTATTCCAGACAATGAAATTTAAGGCAATCTTGAGGTGCCTCTCAAATCAGAAAATGTAACAAACCCTGGGCAGTTAAGACCCTGGAAAGATGGCTTAGAGTCCTTTTTCTTGTCACCTACTATGTTATTTGCTCTAGGGCTGTAAAACTTTCAGAAGTGCTTTCTGTTTCACCAGAGACTTCAAAAGGAGCAGTGTTACAGCAATGCTGAGTGCTTCTGAAAAGCTTGCTCAAGATCTGCAGTTTATATTCTAAAGACACCAGAATTTTGCTGCTGTCATCATGGCAGAGCTTGTCTTCCAAGATTTTTCCTTTCTGAGGGTCAGCACTTCCAGCTCTGCCATACAACCTTATGATTTGCTGTGTCTCAGATGATGTACAGTGACTTGCATGCACAGGTACCTGGCTGGTGTGGTTGATGTGTTACACGAAATGTAGGAAGTCCCAAATTCAAGAGACTTGCTAAATCATCTCACTTTCCTATTTAAAAATACGGAAGTCAACAGTTCAACAAGGCATAAAGCAGAATACAGTTGTAGTTAGAGCAAACAGCAAGTGCCAGAGCTCCTGTTCACACTTATGCAGACTTGCATAGTCACTCACACCCAGGTCTGGATCTGGATATTGTCCAGAGCCCAGTGCTGTTGAATTTGAGGTGACTTCATATGATCTTCATCATCCTCTCTCTAGGGCGTTCTGAGCTGCAGTTACAGAGAAACACGGGATGATGCACACGATTCACTATGGCAACCAGCAGCAGACAAGAGTTCAAGTCGTCCTGGCCACATCTACACTGCCTTTCTCGCTAAATCTGAACATGCCCTGTATTTTCACAACATTTCACGAGGGTTGTGAATATAATTTCTGCACCATCCTGGTGCAAACCCTCTCTCCTGTCTTCAGCCTAGCCTTAGAACCTGTCACAAGGTAGGCACTGGCAGCAATTTTCAGCTTGCTCTTGCTAACATAGCAATACAGATAAAAGATTTCAATGCAGATGAAAGCAAGAGCATACAGTAGTCCTTGAGTGGGAAGCTGTACCCACAAGAGGGAACTCAGCCTGAATTTTCACTTCTAAAAACCTGGAAGAGGGTGAGAATGAGCACTCCCACTCACAATGCATGGTGGCTGACACAGCTCATGCCTCTCTTTTCAGCCTGACCTGCTATCCAGATCTGATGTGCGTGTGAGTCAGAAACTTTGGAATGTGAGGGAGTTTCCATCTTGCATTTTAACTCTGCCAGGACTTTGAATTTGCCACACAAATTCCCAAAAGACAGCAACATCCCCAGAATGTGCAGGGGCTAATTACCAGTACAAATTTCCAGGAGAGTATTTTGCTGACCAGTACACCAAATAATCCTACAACAGTGAAGAAAGAAATGTAGTGCTTTATCCCAACCCAGCCAGTGCAGGAGAGTTTAACCAGCAATAAAATCACATAGTGCAGCTCTGTATTCCTAGCTAGCCAGTCTGGCTGGTGGCTTTTCTCCCACAGTAAGCATGTGGTGAGGTGTCTGGACATCCAGTGCCATGCAACACTGCTTCTGCCAGTCTAGTGACACATTTCTGACTCTGCACTTAGAGAAATCTCACTGTATTTCCTCAGTGTCCAACACTCCTCCTGGGAAAGTCAGTCAACAAGGAGCTTTGATGGGAGCTGGAAGAGATGTTTGTTTTGGGCTCCCGTTGCCCTCTGCCCATGGATTTTCTCCTGCAGCATTGAGATCTTCATGTTCTCGTTGTGTTCCATGCAGAAACAAGGTCCTTCTCCAAAGGGAGAACACAGAGGAGAGATCTTGTCCTAGGAGCTCAGAGCAGAGTTTATCAGGAGCCATTTGCTCTCTCCACACATTTGCCTTACCTTTCAGCTTCTCTTCAGTGTCACTGTCTGATTCACTGTTTTCATCTGTAACTAGGAAAAAAAAAAGAAAGAAAGGGGAAGATGAATTAAGGAAAGTCTATTTATAGCTGTGCATTTCTTATCACTGGCATGAGAAAGCTGGGACTGGCAACTTCAGGGGGAAGCAGTTTAGGTCCCAAGGGCCTTGTTCTTTTTAAGGGTGCACATACCCACAGATATTCAGCTTACCAACCCTGATATCTTCCCATTCATTCAGGGATAAAACATCCAAACCAACAACAAAATCAATTTTAAACAGCCAGAAAAGTTGCATAAAGAATAAAATGCCAGAACAGTATAAAGAATAAAATGCCAGAACAGTATTTTACCCAAGTCTGTATAAGCACAACATCAAGGTAAAATCCTTATTAATATGCAGTAGTTTCTGGGACATGAGATAAAACCAAGAAAAGAAAGAAACAAACAAAATTGTCAGACTGAATCAGATTCAAGGTCTATATGGTCCAATGATCTATTTCTCTGAATGATGCTATAGGGAGGGGTATAAAAAGTCTGGGATGTTTCCCCTGAAAGTTCATACAAACACACTCATCCACCCTGTGGCTGTCTATGCTTTATGAAATAGGATAAACAGTAACAAATAATTGTGGGAAACAAATAGAGGTGGTCACCTTCTGCTGGATATTAAAGTGTTTTGGAAAAACATTCTCTGTTGGAAAGACACAATCTTTATTTTTATTGAGATGAGATGCTTAAAAGTAATTGCTCTGAAGTGTCTGAATGCTTTGGGCAAGTTGTTAATTGACAGTGGGAGGCTGAAAGTCTCAATCCTGCTATGATGGAGATGGTCCTACAGTCAGTTGCAGAAACCCTGATTCCCAACTGATGCTATTTGTTTATTGGGATGGTGAAAGAACCAGGGCTGTTCCAAAATCTCCTGTCTTCCATTGGACAGTTCACTGAAGTGACACATTCCACAAAATATTTTGATCTCAACAAATCAGAGTTTTTGGACAGAACATTCCTCTCCATAGCTTCCAGCATGTTCCAGAAATAAACATCAAAAAGAGGGGACATGTTTGGGGTGACCTATAAGGTTATCATGCACGGCCATGGACTGAAAATGAAGCAAGAAAAACAGAAAACTTCCATTTTAACCAAAGGGCAGAGGAACAGCCCTTATCTTACCAAAAAAAAGAGTGGAAACCCCAACTCAACCTTAGTCTGGACTGCAACAAGTTCTAGAAAGTGTCACATAAACCACTAAGGCAGCCTAAAGTCCACGGCAGGTCCTCAGAAAGTCTTAGAGGTATGATGATTTGAAGCTCCTTTACCTTTCCCTGAATTGCTCTCTGTAGACTGTGACAATCTCTTGACACGTTTCTTTCCCCTCCGTGCCTCGTAAATGGCATTGATTTTCAACACCAGCTGCTCAGCAAACACACAAACAAACAAGGTTAATTTCTTCCCCAGGCAAGAAATTGAGTTAGAATTTTGTGCAAAGTGCTCTTTATCCCAACCTTGGCCATAGTGAAACTCTTCCCTTGATGGTGCAGGATGCACAATTCCCAGGATCTATGCTGTACTGCCCGTGTTCACTCTGGTACAGCAGAGCCCAGCGTAACAAACCCTGATGAAAGGCCACACCTTAATGCACTTCCACACTGTGCAGCTGTACTAGCTACACAGAGTCCATCTCTCCATACCATGATCCACGCTCCAGGGAGCACCAGAGGGTCTCTTGGCAACCTGTCCTGGTCTGCAGGTTTGGAAGCAGAAAACTGGCTGGAGGATGACTGAAGAAATTGAGAAGGGTGGAGGCCAGTGATACTGAAATATTTTACACCAGTGGTTTCCTTTGCAAATCCTGTAATCCCTGTGCTCCCAGCTGGCCAAGAGAGAGGATATTTCAGTGTTGGGCAGTGCTGGCTTAGTGGCTCATTCAGTGCCTCTGGTCTCTCTGTCCATTCCTGAAGGGCAGGGGAATTGCAGCAGAGCCATGCCAGGCTTTCTGCTTGAGCAGACCTGCCTCCTTCTCAAGGTGCCAGGCAGGAGCAGTGGGATATGGCCACAGCATTCAGGTTTATTCCATAAATAATTATAATAAATTCAGATTCCAGATTAACATCCATACATGTCTTGTGAGCTCAAGGTAAGACAGGCCCACCACCTACTTGGTCAGGCAACTCTGAACACAAATATTGAAGTGGGAGGCAGGATGGTCTGATGTGGAAGTGCAGCCTTCACCCAGATGCTCAGCTCAAGCCTCAGGTGATGCTGCCCTTGACAAGCAGACCTCAGTTCTGACCTGGCCCTGCAAGACTGCTCAGTGGCACTGTGGGGTAAATAAACACTTGGAATCCTCTCTTCCGTTGACATAAAAGTATGTGTGAACACACAGACAGAGCTCAAGCCCATGCACAGATGTGAAGACATACTGGGAAAGAAACCCTAAACATTTGCAGTCTTTGGCTCATTCCTGAAAGGCTGAGGCACACAGAGAGGGCATTCAAAAATCAGATATGCAAACATGAAAACAGATCTGGCAACCAGGAAACAAAGAAGATACACAAACACATCCCTTTTCCCCCAAATGCAAACTGTGGGTTTGGAAAAAAATCACCACAGACTGTCCCTGGTAGCCTCTGCTTGTCCTGCAAAGACCGGGATAAGCAACTGTGTTTTTATAACTGTGTTTTTGAAACATTCAATAGATAGACTGCTGCCAAACCTCATTTGGATTGAATACACATCCTGCCAGATCCGAAAGAAAATAAAATTTAAATGGAGTAATGCTGTATCCAAGTAAGAAATAGGAAATGTTGCTGCAGAAAATGCTCATAACTGCAGACAAGTCCTTTTGTCACCCAATTGTCATTATGTTCATTCCTCACCTATAGTCACACCCTAAATTATAAACAGCCAGTGCATCAATCAGAACAAGCAAAGAACAACAGATTTCCAGGAGGAAACAAACACACAACACACTGACAATTTCTGACTGTCCCATCCAGGAAGCACAGAAGGAAGTATGATGGGGTACATCTTCTGCAAGAGATGAACTGCTTCTTTCCTCTCTGACATACTTCAATTTCTATCCCAAAATTACAATGCCTTTTTTTTTCTTATTATGAAATCTCATATGGAAAACTAACTTCTTTGAAAGGTGCAGACATGTTTATGTGCCTTCTCCTTCAGGCAGAAAGGGCGTTAAACACAAGTCAAGTCAACAGCAGCTAACTTGCAGGGATGCCACACTCTGAAAACTAAAGAAAACCTGGTCTCATACTCACATTCCTGCCTGGAAGAAGCCAAACAAAAAAGACAAAGCCCTAGATATACCTTGGGAATCTTCCTTCTCCTCTTGCCATTCTGAGAGTCTCCCAAGGAGAAGAAGGTGTCATCTGGACTGCTGGGGGTCGAGGGAGGGCTGACTTTGGATGGTGACCCAGTCCCATCCCGGCTCAGTTTCCGTATGTCCGGCAGTTTGAAACTCCGCCGCTCCGAGTTTTGTCGGAAAAACATGGGTTTGGAAAGCAACTGGAAATGGAGGAGAAGGAATGAATGACCACAGAATCTTGTGTGTCTTTACTCCATTGCTTACATTTCATATCAGTAAATCCAGCAGGGCAGCCACAGCACTCAGTTGTCAAAACAGCCTGAGAATGCCCACGGATTTCTGCACATGCAAGAAACCCATGCAGCTGCCAGGCTACATCTTGGCCAGCAATTTAACCAGCCCATTTTCTTTCCAGAACAGAACACAAGCTCAGGGGTTGGCCAAGAAGGTCTTGCTCCAGTGTGGAAAACAATCTCCCAGGATTTGGGTAATCCAGAGGCTGGGATTGTAAACAGGACAAGACTAACCAACCAGTGAACCACAGGCACTTGGGATAAGGAGCAGCTAGCCAGGAGGGACAGAGAAGCTGCGAGAGCAGGCAAAAAGCACTGTCAGTAATGGCTGCCTTTGTCAGGAGCCAGAATCAGATATTTCAAAGGGTACAAGAAATGCTGTTAGACAATCATGGAGACTGCTTTCCTCCTAAACTCATTAGCAAGTTTGGTGGGAGTACAACAGAAGATGTTTAAGTAGCAGAGTGAAGATCCTAAAGTCTCTGACCAAAAATAGCATCAGAGAAGTAGAAAGCTAAGCTCCAGATAAAGAGGGGCAAACTACTTCTCACCAGAAAGATGCTCAATAAGAACACTTTTTATCTTCTCCTACAGAATTTCCCAGTAGTTATGACAAGGTAAATTGCACCTTCTGTGGGAACAGTATCTTCACTGCCAGAGGATGTATCTGGCACTAAGAAGTGTGGGGGAGAGTTTTCCAGCCTAGTTCTGAACAATTCACAGCAGCACCTTGACTGTAGCTGAGGCAGCACCACCATCTGCCTCCACCAGCAGACATACTCAGCAGTTACTAGTGACACCAATTAATCCATTCAGATTAGCTCAGGTGTCTCTGGATTTGGCAGAAGATGCTCAGGTCACAAAAACATTTCCCACCTACAGAGAAGTCATGTAAAAATGAGGCTGTAAGGAGTCTTTGCACTCAAGAATCCCATTCTGCACCAGGGATATGAGCTGCTACATCTACAGTAGTCCTTAAAGTCTGTCCAGACCCATTCCCCATCACTGCAGCCTGGCCAGGCTCTCCAGCCGGATGAATGCTGCAGCTGCAGACCCAATAGCTGCCAAGAGAGCTGCAGCATTTCTTTTCTGACTGATGCAGATCAGGGCTTTTAGACACCAAAGCACAGCAGAGTAACATAATGACTCCTATTCAGCTCTCCTGGTGGGAACAGTGTCTCTGGTGAAAGGCATTCCTGTGCCGCACTGCAGCCCCCTTTCCACAGCACATGTGGGAAATCTGGGTGCACGGGTGACTGCAAATCTGAGGGAGATCAGCCTCATCCCAACACTCATATACACATGGCCCCTTGCTGCTCTAGACGTAACTAGCAACAAGGAGAATGGATTGAGAACCACAGAACAATTTTTCCTGAATTATCCAAAGACACCTTAGTTGTTGATTAAGCTGTTTGGAAAAGAGCAGCATGTCAAGGAATGCTGCACATAAAACTTCTGAAAATGTTGGATAACAGCTCTAATAATAATTGTTACTTGGAAAGCATGAGAAAACTCTTTGGCCAGGAAAGCTGTGTTTAGATCCTTGCTATTCACTCTGGACCCATTTATTGCCAAGATGACTTTGGCTGTCATGCTGTCCCTGCTGTCCTAGCTTGGATTATCTAAACAGGCAACATGAATCAACCAAAGCAGCTCTGGAGGCTGAGAGAGCAGGGCTGCCCTTGGTAAACCCTGAGCTCTGAGCAAGAGGTGCCAATCAAAGCTTTACCTCTTCTTTTGGTTCCATGGACAAGGAGGCAAAAAGCCCCAAGCTGTGAGCCGGGCTGTGGTGGGGACACCCTTCTAGCACTAGCTCTCCACCCAGGGGACTGGCACTGCTTTACTTACCAGCAAATTGTCTCATGGAGAGAGCAGAAGAGGCTGCTGGGGGGAGGGGGGATGTGCTGCAGAGGCACCTGGGCACCAGCATGGGCAGACTGCACTGCCCAAGACACTGAGACAAGGCTACTGCAGGCCTTGATTACCCAAATACTTCCATGCCCTCTTTGAGGGGAGGAAGGTCTTCCCACACCACCAGGGAAAGCAATCCTGAAGTGAAAAAAAAGTGAAAGCAAACAAACCATTTATGTAAGAGAATGCTGGTTTGTTTTTTTAACCTCACTGAAGGGCAGTAAATCCCCTCTTATCACACTCTGTGGCAAAAGACATAAAGGAAAAATCCCTAACATGATGAAGGTGTCCACTTTTTCCACACAGCACCTGGATTTCACCCAAAAAGTTTCTGGAGCAGAAGAAGTGGCCATTTGAATCAAAGTACCTTTGTGGGAGTCCCAGGTACAGAAGAGGTGGGGGATGCTGGGAAGGTCAAGACACATTTCTTCCCCAAACAGCGGCTGTTGGTCTCGATGTCTTCATAAGGGTTTTCCTTTGATGGTGGATCTGCAGCAAAAAGCCAAAAGCAAAAAATTTTAAGTGCAGAAAATCTCTAAAAATCCATTTAGGGATCCACTGGTCTTCTCCCACCTCCCACCTCAGACATAAAGACCTGTTCTCAAGCATTCCTCCAATTGCTTCATTCTCTCCATAGCCCTAGAAGTCCAGCTGCTTGCTGGGCAGTGTCCAAATCCTGACACAGACAAATGCAGCCGTAGAAACATATCACAGATACTACAGATGGAAAAGACCCTGTGAGCCCTCAAGTTCATTTTCCTGCCAGAAGAGCTGTGATGTTTTCATGAACATTAGTTCATAAGTACATTTCCTTCTTTCCAGTCCTCTGCTTGGAGCTGCTCAATGAAACTGTGAGCTTAAGCCTGGCATGAAGGTCCTCTCTCTGTTTAAGCCCCAAATTTAGGGGCATGACATCTGGTCATCACTTACTTGGGGTTGAAGTGATGCCCTGCTCTTGGCTGACTGCAGGAAGATTTAATCCACACTGAACAGGGTGGATTATCTATCACACAATTCAGGATTTCAAACATGTCTACCAATCATGGAGACCTCAATCTCACATGCTGTACTTTAGAAAGAAGGAAGGATTAAGCCACTCAAAGTCAGGATGCTCCTCCCCTGGAGAAGGATGGAGGAGAGGGCACGTGGCACACAACACACACCTCTGAAGTAGATGTAGGTTCCTTCCCAGTAATTCTGGAGATGAGGTACACAACTAATTTGAGTTTTGAACACCCAAAATAATATGTAATGAACTTCTTATATGCCACTCTTCAGCAGTACTAGGGAATATAAACCTAAGTGTGTTCACAAAGAGCACAACTCTGACAAAGCAGGTTGTGACATCTCCACCCATGCATCTAAGAAACCACTGACTAAGGCTTAGCCCAAGCATCTGCACAGGCAAATGATATGTTATGAACCTTGTCTCTTCACTGCCCTCATTTCATGCCATATCCCAGTGGACAGCTGGGACTTGAAGCAACTGTCTTTCTCTTACTGTCACATAATGCTTGGCTGAAAGTAAAGACTGGAAGCTAGGGGTGCTGCACACCCCTGCAGCAGGACAAGAAATGGCTGTGGGATCTGTCTGACTGGTGCACTCCTACCTGCCTGCCCAGCTGGGGCAGGAGTGCAGCTGAACTCTTCAGACAAAGACAGAAACCCAAGCCTTTCCTAGCACTGTCCTCTCCAGTAGCTGGTGACACCCAGCACTCCAGCAGGGATCCAAATTCACCACGGAGAAGGCAAGAAGGTGTGACACCAGCAAAGCAAGGCTGCACCAACACTTGGTCAGCAAACATTCTCCTGTCCCTGAAACTGGCTCCACTTTCTAATTTCAATGGCCTCTTTCAGTATTGAAAATGTACTTCAGCTGTCATGCAACTAGGAAGACTGGAGAAAAAAAGGACAAGCTTGGATTCTGCTGCCTGTCCCATCCTCAAACTGCTAAACAAGTCCAATTAGCTTCAGTCTAGAAGAAAGAACACAATTTCCCTCTTTTTTACAAATAAACCTTGTCATTCATCAGCCAGCTTCCAATATTCCAGGTAAGCAATGGTGAACAGGGGAAGAGAGGGTGCATGAAGGAAATCTGTGTGACTCGCTGGGAATTGGAACCATTACCCCACCAGCAGCTGAACCCTCCTAAGTCACACATATGAGTGTGTGTATGTGTGTGCTTGCACGTCCTGATGGACACATGTGATGGTCTGTGGGCCAGCAGCAGTGTCCTGTGGCTGAAGTCTTGCTTCCCCCTCCACTGGTGAGGTTTTCACATGATGTTTGTCTTGTAGATTAAACAAAACCGCACTTGTCTGTGGTCTTGTGAAAAACAAAACCGCAGCTTTTTATTTTGAGTTATCTCCATCCACCCCTTTTCCCAAGCTTCCATGGTAACACCACCAGGATTGCAGGAACCAATTAAAGATCACTGACTCCAGGCAAAGCCTTAACATGCAGCAAGAAAACAAAAAACAAACATGCTCTATTAGCTGACAATTACCTATAACTTTGTTTTCTTCTAATCTTTGCAAGTAAAAGCTGGAGGGGAGAGGAACTTCAGGCTGATATTTGAGTTCCCTGCACACTTGGGACATGGGGGTGTGCTTGTGTTTGAATAGATGGATTTGCCTTCACAGCCACTCTGTAATGCTATCCATGTTATTCCAGCTGACAAGGTGACCCTTACTCAGTGGTTTCTGAGACCTCCCATCATGCCCCAACACAAAAACCCCACAGCAGCTGCTTAGACACTCCCTGCTCCTTTGGCCCCTCAAGTGAAGAGAAGGAAAAAAGCAAACACAAGGCCCTTAGCTCCACAAATGAGGCCAACAGCTTCAAAAATGTCAGAAAGGATGGATTAGAATTGCCTTTTCTGCCATTAGCCCCAAAGGAACTTGATTCCTTTCAGAGTCCTTTCTCATTAAATATGATCAGATTTTATTAATATCAAAATAATAATGCCTGGCCTGCTCCTGAGAAAGTGCAGCTCCTCTTCTGCTGAACAGCCACAGAGCACCTTTGTAGGATTACAGCAGCATGGCAAGACCTGATGCAGCTATTCCCTTCTTAATCTGCTGACCTCTGCAAAGAGATTTATACAGCACCAGCCTACAGCTCCTAAAACTCATTAAGGCTTTTTAAAGGGGGACACTTCTATGTTCCAAAGGCCACATAACTTACAATATTAAAAAACCCTATATAAATGGAGAGGGCACAGGAAATAGTCTTTAAAATGGCATTGATCTGACACTGAAGTTAGAGAACTAAATAAAACTCAATTTCAAAGAGCGTGGGACCCAGTTTCTTAATTGCAATGGTACCTGAAGCCATACACAATCCTGTACCTGAGCTGTGGAACTGACTTCAAGGCTCTGTTTTCAGACTGTTTGCATCATCTCAGCAGTGACAAAATCACCACAATGGACAGATCAGAGCTGTGAGAACTAATCCACGGGACAAAAGGAAGGCAGAGAAGATACGCCAGCAAAAAAATAAAAGCTGCTTCCCATATGCCTCAGGTTTATCTTTGAAGCTGATGAGCTTTGAAGTACCCCATCCATTTTTCTTATTACTTGCCAGTAATATGCGCAAAACGTGTCCTGGTTTACATTTGGATAATAAACACACTTTATTCAGCACCTCAGCTGAATGCCTGTTGACCACGAGTCCCCGCTACTCAGGACTAGCAGCCAGCTCCCTCCCCTGTGCAGGGTTCCTACCCAGGATGTCTTCATAGACGTTCTCCTCAGATAAAGTGCGTGTGAGGGCCAGCTTGGTCTGCGCGTACCAATCCACCCGGCCGTGCTCGGATGACGACTGCAGCAAGTCTTCAAACTCATACGATTTCCTGCACCACAGAGGGGGGAGGAGGGGCAGAGAGGAGAGTGATGCAGTTAACCAGCATTTATAACCAAATTACAGCTAATTCATTTCTCCAAAGTGCGACACAGCTGGCAAAATAAATCACTGAGAACGTTTGGCTGCGTCATCCCATATAAAGCGTGAAAAAGCAATACTGAGATCGGCTGTTTTTATCAGCCATGCAAATAAAGGCATTTGGGGGTGCCATAGATAATCTGGGTTGTTATGGCAATAGCACACTGTGAAGATGCAAGTGTGAAATGGCACATCCTGGAACACTGCACAGAACCATAGGACATGAGAGGTCCAATTTACAGCACAGATGCCACCCACAAAACGTGTAAGAGGGCCCCAAAATCAGCTCTCTGAGCAGCAGAAAAAAACAAAACTTGCTTGTGGAATGGTGGGAAGGGTAAAACCGTGCCCTCCGTGAGCAAACCTAGCAAGTTTTGATTTCCTTTCTGCAATGAAGCCAGGAACTTTCAAGTGACAATTTATCCAGAGGGCATTAGAAAAGCTGTGTATTTTATGATCTCCACCCCAAAAATGTGTGACAATCATGTGGGAGGAGATAAAAGGCAAGCAAGCACTCCAGAAGAATATATACACATCAGATTCACTGAGGTTTACTACGGACAGTGAAAATGTTGCAGTAGAGACTAGAGATTATCATTCCAAACACTGTTCCAGACCAGCTGTGGTCATTTTGTAATTAAGTAGGGTTTCTCCTAAGAAAACCAAAACAAAACCCCAAGTCCCTCAATTTTGAGCTTGAAGGTTAAGCCATGTAATACAGTGACCTTAAATCTGCCATGACTTATCCCTCCACAGTTACCCTGTGGAGTAGTGCTGGCCACTCATACATTCTCAGAGACATGACTGAGTGCTGATTATGCTGGAGATTCTGAGCAAAAAGGAAAGATTTGTCTCTCTCAGAGAAAGATGGGAAGGTGGGACTCCACCGTGAAGACCAACAGCTCCATGAAACACAGCCCCAGTACCTGTGGTCAGTGTTGTTCTTGTGCTTCCCATTCCAGAGCCTCCTGCTGACAGCTGATGGGGGAGGAGAGGAGGGCAGAGGAGGGGGAGGAATGGATGGCAGAGGGGGTAAGTTTCTTTTATTCCTAACTGCTGGCACCCAGTCCTCTTCCCCTTCATGTTTGAAAGTCCGCCGAGGCTTGGGCAGTGGGTTGATGAAGGGCTTCTTCTCTGGCACCCCCGGCTCTGTGTACACATTCTCCACCGTGCAGTGCTTGGATTTCACATGAGAAGTTCTTATCTCTTCTAGAGTCCCAAAAATCGGCTCACTGATTTCAGAGTCCACGCCAAGAAGCCTTTTGTTGAGCTCAGCCCCATATACGCCCTCATGGCCCTCAGGAGCGGCGTGCCCTTGTGCTGCCTTCTCCTGCAA
Organism: Motacilla alba alba; assembly: GCF_015832195.1. Lineage (NCBI taxonomy): Eukaryota > Metazoa > Chordata > Aves > Passeriformes > Motacillidae > Motacilla > Motacilla alba. The sequence goes on from NC_052031.1 coordinate 58,562,956, forward strand.
GCACTGTGGGGAATAGTAAGTACCAGGCAACTGTGGCTGCAGCTCTGCTGAGCCATCTTTCAAAGCCTGCTCTAGCTTCTTGACCTGACTAAGCACTGAAAGATTCTCCTTCTGGACCTCCCACTTCCCACCTTTCACTTCCTTGCATTTTCCAGGGCTGAACTCCATTTCCTCATCCTTCTGCGCTTCCCCTTTTCGCTCTGCTGCTTGCCCTGTGCCTTTCTGAGATCCTGCTTTCCGCTCATTCTCTTTGCCTGCCCCTTTGCACTCCAGTTCCCAGCTCATAAGTCTCTTGGTCTCTGCTTTCCGAGTCACCAGTGCTTCCCCACTCATTTTCTCAGTTACACAAGGCATCTTGTGCTCCTCTTTAACTCCTGCCTCCTCCTCCCTGCGAGGAGCAGACTGCGTTTCCTTTTTCCCTTCCCATTCTGAAATTTTGTCCTTGATGCTGAAGGACTTATTCCTCAAGCCAATTTTTCCAGTTGACTGTGTATTCTGAGTGCCTCCTATCTGTCTCCTGATGATTTTATTGTTTTCTTTGACATTCAGATCCACAGACGGGTCACTGATGATCATTTTAGGACTAAGCATGTTCTGCTGAAAGCAGTCAAGCCTTGGATCCAGCATCAAGTTCTCCAAGGCTCCCAGTGGGTTCTTCACCACAGAAGAAACTGGTTTAGCTTCAGGTGTTGAACCCAGGGCAACAGAGGTACCTTCAGAACATTTCTCACTCAAAAATCCACACAGAGGTTCTTCTAATTCCTTCACAGCTGCTGTATTTGTTTTATCTGCAAGCTTGATCCTGCATATCAAAGGCAAAAAGGAAAGAGATATTCACTGCCATTGCTCATCCTTGGTTTAGTTCATCAGCTCCTCAAGCTTTACTCATAAAGGTGGTGGCAGAGGATGCTCAAACCAAGCACTTGACATGGGCTTAAAGGGGAGGATTCTCAGGGAAAGGTCCTTCTAGCCAGAACATACTGCCCTTCTCTCGTTAAAACCAAGATGAGGTTGGAAATGAAGCCTTTCTCTGTGGAAGAAGTAAGCTGCAGGTTAGAGAGGTAATTTTTGTACATCAGACATGCTGATACCAATGAGAGCTTCACCAATGTGCATGCGTGTGTGTGCAGAAGTGCAGCAGAGCTTTGGACATCATCTGGCATTAAGCAAACAAATGCAAAATGGACCAACTGCAAACAACAGCAAAATTACTGCTGTAACACAGAGCATATGGTGCAGCTGGCATTCCTGTAGTGCCTGCTCAAAGGATCTCTCTCAGTCCATTCTAATATTCCCCAAATGCATATTGATGCCCAAAGACTGCACTTTTATTATTCCATTTCTATGGGCTCTACCATCCCAGTCCACACATGCACTTAGCCCCCCCATGCACTCAGGCACACTCCCACAGCACCCAGAAACCATTCAACATTCTCAGATTAAACATCTTCACTGTTGGGTCCGAAGTGCAACAAAAATTCCAAATATACTTAGTCTAGAGATTTCCAAGTGTGTGATACCACAGTATCAATAATGTGATATTTTGTCAATATCCTGCTGAACAGGCAGTTATTTCAAAACAAAATGTTTCTGAACTGAAGCACTTGGCTACGTCTTTGAGGTTTGCCTGGGCTTGGGAAAGAGCACCAAGACAACAAAAGGTAATTACTGGGATGCAAACCCATATAATTAGACCCATTTAATCCCAATCCCAACATTAAGATTCAACTTGGGAAATCATCCCATTAACTTAAATGTGTCAATTGTGCCTCTTCCAGAACTTTGCAGTCTTGTAGGAGCATCCCTGGGGATACCCTGAGAGCTGTCAGGCCTGGAGCTTTGTCCTGCAGCTAAGCAGTGCTCGGCTGTGGTGCAAACTGAGCCTGGGACAGGTTTCTGAGAGGAAACAGGACCTGATGCACACCTGCTCTTCCTCAGCCTCACAGATACTTAACTCCTGGCTGGGCAGTGACACTGTGCCTTGGTTAAGAGCTGGTGCTGTGAACACCCCCAGCTTTCCCAAGTCGGGCATCACAGTGCCATGGTGGTTGGACCTCAGAGCAGAAGCCACTCTGCAATGGGTGGGGACAGTGGGGCTTCTCTGAGAAGTCTCTAGGCTTAAAGACTTCAAGTGCAGGCAGGGCAAACAATGACAGAGCACAAGTGGTCTTGCCTTGGAGCAGACCTTTTCCAGCACTGTGAGCCTGGAATATTAGAAGTCTGACAGGAGGATTTAACACACAGAATTGCAAGATGGGACCTATGGGGTGTGTTTTAATGTGGGAGGAGAGAGGGACAGGGCCCAGCAGAGAGGAGGTTTCCTTCGTTTGGTTCTCTCTGTGTTTGGGATAATAAAGACAAGCAAAGCACACTGGCACTGGAACATGGAAAGCTCTCACCTCTCACCAGACTTGCAGACAGCCACCCCAGACTTGCTGCTCACATCGGCCGCCTTGCTTGCTGTCATCATGTCAGCACACAGCAGGGCAGCAGGTCACCTGCAGATAGACACAAGGAAGAAGCATTGCTCTCTGCTCAGCATCCTTCTCTTTTCCTTCTACACACACACATACGTTTCTCCTTGAAATCCAGGAGAGGAGCTGAAGCAAGACATGACAGCTGCCTGAGGACAGCCCAGGCTCCCACCCTTGCAAAACGGGGAGAGGGGTGACAGCAACACGCCTCAGAAGTCCAGTGAGGAGTTGACAGTTTTTGAAGGCAAAAATTGTCTTTGACTCAGCATCAATTGCTGCACCTTTAATTAAATATGGAGAACATTTCAAGAAAGCTTTTATTGTTGTCAAAATCTCATCAGATTTAGATTTTTTTTTTCCCCCTTGCAGAAGACTAAACCAGAACCAATTTCATAACAACCCGTGTTAAGGCCACAAGTCTGAAGTGGCTGCTGAACATACAAGACTGTCACAACATTTGAAGCTTGGGATAAACAATTTAGCCTGAAGAAAAACTTGGGAAAACATTTTAGCCTGAAGACACACTGCACTGCAGCCACTGGTCTTCTCTCTGGTGGACCATGTTAGCCTGCTACTGATCTCATTTCAGAGCACAACTCCTTGTGGGGATAAGATAAATCATTTACAAAAATGGGTCATTCTGTTTGCCTCATGATTTCTAGCACTCTTAGAATGACTGTCCTTCTCTTTGAGTGCCACTGCTACCCAGTGAAGGCAACAGACTCCATCTCCATTTTATTGTGCTGCAATGCTCTTTTTTGATAAATAGAAAAAGGAAGAATTACTCTGTTACTCTGCAGCACCATCTCTGCTCACTTATCAAGGTGGTCTGCCTGCTCTAAAGCATTGCAATGACAACAGGCTCACCATCTTGTAGGCAATACTTGGAAAAACCTCTCAGATATCCTCACCAGCTGGTCTGCCAGAGGCTGCCCTGCCATGCCTGGCATTTGACAAGACCAAATGCCTCTTGTCATTAAAAAAAACATATTGCCCAATACACCAGAAACAGGAAAGAACAAAAGGATCTCTCGTTTCCACTGTTCAAGTTTTTGAGCAGAGAAAGGAAAAAGGGGGGCAGGGGTGGGGGAAAATCAGTTTTGTTTGTTCACTGTTTTCTCTCCCTCCTTTTATTCCATCCTGGCAATGTTCCTGAGGCGAGGAGTGAACTCTGGGTCAACTCAATGTGTACACACTCGGGGCAGCTCATTGCTTACCATTTAGCAGACTCTTTTCCCAGACAATAAACCCCCTTGGCTTCTCTCCCTCATTAGTAACTGGAACAAGCACCCACTTCAGACACAGAGCAGCCTTGCAATACTGTCAAGAAAATTTACCAGCCCAAGGACCAAAATCTATTCATCCATCCGTTAACTGTTATGGATTGAAAATAATGAAAAACTAACCATACTTGTGGCCTTGGCCAAAGAATGACTCACCCAGGCAGCCAAAGCAGATTCCTGCAAAGCTGCAACAGAGTGTGCTCTGCACTTGGTTTACAACATCCCTAGAGCAGGGATAGTCTCTTCACTCAGCACTCATTTCGTGCCTTGAAGCTCCTCGTCACTGCCTTTAGCGGGTAGAAATACATTTCTTGTGTTCACACACACAATCCCTGTGGCTCTGCTGAAACATGGAATGTTCACTGGGGATGCACTCCTCTGTCTTCATGAGATCTCCCAGTTTCCCCATCAGGAAACTCCATCTCTCAGCCTTTTCCACCAGCCCCCGAACAAACCCTGTTTGAAAACAAACATCTGGGTACCAGCAGATGTGTGCTGGTGCTCGGCACAGCCAGCTCCCTGGCAGGCCTCCTGTGGGACAGGCCAAAAGCAGATGATACAGACTAAGAGGTGCACTTGTTTCTTCCTCTGTGGTGGATGGGACAGACTCCATCAGCCCTGATTTGCAGAAGTGAGCCACAAAGCAGCTGCTGAGTGCTGCAAGAGTCTCATGGGAAAGGAGCACCACTGCGAGCAGCAGATGAGCATGACTTGGAACCAAGGGCAGAGGGACATCTGTCCCTCCCAGGCACAAGTGTGGCTGGAGTAATCAAAGCAACACACCCATACTAGGCAGATTAAAGGGTGGTCCAGGAGCTTCCAAAGCTGTGACAACAGCCAAGTACCTACTGATACCCCCACTGACAACACACACTGCTTAGGGAGTGAAGTCTTCCCTAAGAGATCCATGGGCAGCTGTGCCTTCCCTCTGAGCAGCAGGGCACATGGTGCCCTCAGCATCACCTAGAGGATCATTGCAGCACGTTAGCTGGTTCTGCTCAAAAGAGTAAATATTTATCCAAACACGTCAGAAGACAATGAGGGGAAAAAGAGTCACCTCTGGAATAAAACAGCAGAAAATAGTAAGGTACCTCTCAATAAGTCCAACAATCAAATAATTTCCTGGGGCCAAGCACAAGCCCAGATGAGCTTCAGAGGTGACATGATTATCTCTTCCAATAATAAGATCACTAGAAATAACTTGCAGGCCTGACCCACAGGCACTGCCAACACCCAGAGCAGAGGAATTGTGATGGCAATAATGGAAAATTGCCTCCAGCAGACAGAGAATATCTACTTTTCTTTTCCAGGTTTTGGCTCCACAGGACACCCAGAGCTAACACAACAGTTCATTGTGAAGGGCAAAGGGAGCTCTTGTCCTTCCTGACTGCCCACATCTCTCCTACAATCTACCCTACAGGCTACCCTGTGTGCTGGCTCAGGCCCTGGGGAGCATCTCTGTGACCTGCTACAGCTCACTGAGAGTTTCTGACAAAGCAGCACATGGAAGGGGCCCAACACAAACCCAATGTGCTACAAGGGAGGTAATGAGGTCTTGTGCACAGGGGGCAGAGGGGAGAGAGCACAAAAGAGCATGTGTAAGGCTGGGGAAGGGAGACCTTCCAGAGGCTGAGAAGTGTTATCTGAAATGCTTTGCTTTCCTGCCTCACGAGCAATGTGACCAGGGCCCTACAAACTGCCTGGAAGAAACAAGCAGGGCTGAGCTCCATTAGCAGGAGACCCAAGAAGGACAACCATCAAGCTGGTACTTCTTGACTGCTTTCTCTAAAAACCACACAAGAACTTTCTAGCAGCAATGGGAGGCACAGCCCTGCAGAACCAGAGCCTGAGGCCACTGCACCTGGCACGTACATCCTGGAGCAGGACATCAAGGCCATGAAAGGGGAGAGAAGATACTGAGCCCCATCTGGAGAACCTTGCCACTGCAATTTACTCCCTGCCATTGTTCGGGGGAACAAAGCAGTCATCTGATAGTGTTTCAAAATTAAACTGGGAGAGGAAGGACAGGGGAGGAGGCGGGAGGAAAGAGGGAGGGGAGGGAGCTCTCAAACCTGTTGGCTGGGCCCTGGGAAGGATGTGAAGTCTCCCAGCAGAAGCCTCTCGGCCTATCTCCCACATGCACTCGGCCTCACAATTCCCAGGGCCATGTGATAGGGGCTTCCTGCTACCAAGTGGAGGGAGACCTACCCCGACCTCTCTCGTCCAAACAGAGTTCCTGCCTGCTTTGTGTTCGCAGAGAGGCGTTTGTTTACTGATCTATCATTGGCATGCAGGAAACAGCCTTGACATGAGCTGTAATCATCTGTCTCCAGCAATAGCTGTTTGGCTTTCTTCTAATTTAAGTTTTCCTCCCGCCCCCCTTCCCCAGTGCCCTCTTCCCCACTTCCGATCCAAGCGCTTTTGGAGTACGCACATCTGGTTCAGGGCACGGGATACAATGCAATGTTTCCAGAGCAACCAGTGAATAAAAGAGAGGCACACTCCCACCCTCAAAGGGCAGAGAAGGCTTCCAGAGGAACACCTCCAGGGAGAGGAAGACACCAGCTTTGCCCTCTGCACTTGGTGCAGCCACCAGACGATGACAAAAGCCGGGGGAGCGCAAAGGCCCTGCAGTCCACATTATTGGAAATGCATACAGCCAGCACACAGGTCACACACGGGGAGCCTTGGCTCTGAGAAGGACAGGCAGCAAACATCTCAGGCCTCCCTTCTTTGCAGCTTTGTTTGTGGGGAATAAACCAAGCATACCCCAAAGGTGGTTTTGGGTATTACCCTTACTGCACGCTGGAGACCACATCTCATGGTTTCCTTTGCTCTGTCTGCTCTGCGCCTCCCAAAAATTTCATTCATGTCCACATATGTGGCTGATGCATATGAACAGCACATATGCTGGTGCATATGAACAGCAAAGCTTCACAGCAACAGGAGTAACCTGTAGCTGGTCCAACCAGAAGAAGCAGCTGCTTCTTCTCCATGAAGAAAAAAAGACATGTTGTGTTTCTCCTTGGTGCTCAAAACCTGAGTAACTCTGAGCAGCCAAAGCCTACAAGTCACATCTCCCTGCTCTGGTGCTTTACACAACAAAGGGTGCAGCATAAAGACAGCAACAAGGAGGAAACAATATATAACATATATACACATATAAAGAACAGGAAGGATGCCAAGAAGACAAAACACTAACAGGAAAAACATGAGTAAGGGGAAACCAACAGTTAAAGACTTCAAGGCTCCCTCCCCCAGCCCTTGCTCTGTTTGGAGCCTGTTTTCCTTTGGGGGAAGAAGCAGGCATGAGGATGCGTGCCTGTGCTCACACACACACAGCCACAGCGCGGGCCTCCGTGCACAGTGGAGGCAGTGGGCAGTGTGCACGTCCCCAGCGTGAACAAACTGCCTTCCCGAGGCCGCTGGCAGAGCGTAACCTCAGGGAGCAAGCCCCTGCTCAGCAGGGAGGACACAGTCAAGCAGGGATGCAGCCAGAGCTGAGATGGGCACCAGGACCCAGGAGAGGCTCCCTTGGTGAAACAAGATGCTTACAGTAGAGGAGTCCCTAACTGGAGGTGCCCAACACCAACCCAGCAGCAAGGCACGGGTTTCCTCAAACTTGAGCTCCACAACATGTGCCATGAGCCTTCCCTAGCTGACAGCCTGAACAGCTTCTCCTCAGAAAACTTACACTAAGTCCACTTCTTTCCTCTCCTGGTCAGTCCTGCAGACGGACCACCTCCACAGCAGCAGGGCTTCTCAGAAAGGATCAATCAGCTTAAGCTGATGAAAAAAAAACATTTTTACCAAGAGGGTGACCAAGAGCAGAGAGATGGTGGAGGCTCTGCTCTTGGAGATACCCAGTACCCAACTGGACAACGTCCCAAACAAGCTGCTCTACATGACCACACTGGTAGCATGGGGCTGTACTTGCCACCTCCAGAGGTGCCTTCCCTCCTCAGCTACTCTGCCATCCTGTGCTGGGCACAGTCAGCTTAGGCCAAGGTGACCTCTTTGCAGACATTGATTGTCCTGGCCACGTGAATCTTGTGAAGACTGAGGACACCAACAGCAGGGTTCATCACACTCGTAATGGGATCCTAATTGTAGATAATTCTAGATAATCAGGGCCAAGTCACTTGTTAAAGAGAAAAAAGCAGGATAAATTTATGCAAAACATATCGATAAAGGACCAACAATGGGAAGTGACATGCTCCTACAGTATCTTTTGGAGCCAGATCCTACACTGCCTCCTATTCCCCTCACCCCATCCTGTCCTAATTTTTCCCTTTGATCTATCATATCTTACACCACAGGGCTTACAAGGGGGTCAGGAGAATCCCATGTGTCAAAACAAACTGAATTTTCAAAAACCCCGAGTGAAATCGAGGTATCACAACCTCTGCCTTTGTGCAACACCCCACGTCAGGGGAACAAGGCTGCAATGCCAGGAATGCAGGAACTGGCCGTGTCCAGCAAAGCTGTGCTGGGTGTTAGGACATGTCTTTTATTTTATGATATAATTCAGTCTACTGACTTTCTCCCTCTCTAAGCACACAGAACAAACTCTGCCTGCTTATATGTCTTTAACCTGACTGAAAAGATTACCATGGCTCAAGGGCCTGCCCTGCTCCTCCCTTGGCTTCCAGCAAGGTGGTCCCGTCCCTGCCCTTGGTAAAAGACATGCCTGATCACATCTGATGGTTGCCATTGACTAAGGGTGTGCCTACTTCTTTCCTCCCTTCTTGCTTTTGCTTTGTATAAGCTCCCATGCTTGTAAAGCTCTTTCAAGCTAGGATGGGCTCACAAGCTGCCTGGTTCAACTCCCTAAGCCAGCAAAGAAACAAAAGGGGGGGAAGCACAACATTTTCTGCTCAGATAGCAACATCAGCCACCTGTCTGGGAAAACCTAATGAGCACTGAAACACATGGAAAGAATCATAGAATGATTTGGGCTGGAAGGGGCCTTGAAAATCATTGAATTCCAATCCCCCTTGCCAGGGCTGGCAATAGGACTCTGCTTGTAAAGAAGTTAACCCTCAGCAATGAGAAGAGGGAGCCAGCAGGACCTGCTGTGGGCAGTATCAGGAGGTTACTCCAGGTCTCAACTTCATCCTGATACTATCCTTATTCTGTAGTAAAGCAGATGGACCCTTGAGAAACTACTCTCACCTCTTGTCCATTACTTCCTTCCACCAATCATTTGCTGAAAGTTCTAGGCCAAGCTCCCCAGGGATATCACCAGCATCACCTGCCTGACACCAGGAGCTGGAAGGACAGCACATCTGGTAACAAGGTAGCTCTAAAAACCTCTGCTGACCATGTGCCAGCTGAAACTTTCTTCCCCTGGAGCCCTGGAAAAGTTTGGGTAGAGATGACTCAGGAATGGGAAAGGACAAATTCCTGATCCAAACAGCACTTGTGTTTCAAAGCAGAAGATAAGTTTTCTCAAAAGAAAAGCCTGATTTTCTTTTCAAACACAGGGGAAGCAGCAACAATTTTCTCCCCAGGCTCCACGCTAAAACAGCTGAACATTTTGGCTGAAGGCTTTCAAAAGTAATTCAGCCAGAGGCAATGCTCAGCATGGAAAAGTGCAGACTGAAACAAAAATAAAATCTTGACCTGAAGACAGTAATCAAAAACAGGGTCTCACAATATGAATTGTCTTCTGTTAAAGGTGGGGCTTGTTGCACCCACTATTATTAAGCTTGTCCCACATTTCCCATTGTTTTATTTTCTCTTTGTTCCTCCCTCTAAACACATAACAGACAGAAAAAAAAAAAAAAAACCAACCCAAAGGGTATTTCTTCAGTTTCCTTCAGTCAGACACACCCTCAGCTGGAAAACACAGCATTTTCAGGGTTAGTGGTGGGATGTTTCATGACCTTGTCAAAAAACCCAGAAACACTCTTTTTCTAACTCACTACCCCCAGTCACAGACTTAGTCCTGCATGCCTAGAAAGTAAATACTGCTTTTCATCCTGGTGGCAAGAATGGTTTGTATGACTGCTTAGAGACATGATGAGTCTTAACTCCTGCAGGTAGGTTAACAAACAGTAAGAAAAAAGTTGCATGGAAAGGAATATAATGATTCAGTATTTTCCAATCTGGCTGCTAAAATTACTGCAATGCTTAATGGAATTATGTGTTTCAGGCTATGCTTTCTACAAGGAAGTAATGAAAAAAGAATTGAAAAAACACTTGTAATTCCAGATGAGGAAACCAAGACTCTGGGAAGTAAGGGCAGGAGTAGAGGACACCCGTTCTGGGACAGTTCCTGGCATTACTAGATCGTCTCCCTGTGTTTAAGGTCTTGTGTGAGCATTTGTGTGTACACAGTGGGGTTGCTCATCCCCTTTGAAGGGGTGATAATATTTGCTTTTGCTTTGCAGCCTAAAAAAATGAAAATTCAGTTACTTGAAGTTAAGGCTGAAGAAGACACTGGTTGTGTGTCCTTGCCTGCAGATTATATCAGTGGAGATGGTGATCAATACCTGGTTTGTTTGGCTTTGAAAGTATCCACAGAGAAGATGACTGTGGTCAATACAGAATAAAACAAAAGAAATATGGGCCAGATTCAAACAAGCACTCATCTGCCAGCAGAATTGTCTATCAGCCACACAGACGGACAGGATTCCACCAGATGCAGTGGAACTAGCTTCAGGTCCCAACAAAGTCAAAAAGAAATGGCAAATATTCATTTCTACCCGTGCAGCCAAGTGATGTAGGTGCTTTTCCCTCCTTTGATTGGAGTGCTGTGTTACAAACATACCAGTCCTACTACACCAGTAAATCACTTCCAGTGTAAAAGAACTGGAAAGTATTCAGGGTTATTATGCTTATAAGAAACTCAAACATCTGACAGCATAGGAAACAACCTGTCACTAAAAAATAGTGTTCAGCTCATGAACCACACTGGAATTCATTTTTGATGTGGTGAGATAATCTCTGCTATTCTAACATAAATGGGACCCAAAGAGGTCCCTTCGAGGAGCAAGTCTGCGAAGAGTTTCCTGGCAGGAAGATAAATTATCTCACATTCAGAAAGGAAATGAGAGCATTAAAAAGAAGAACCTCAACTTCTTCCAAAATAAGTTATCATCAGGGAGACAAATGGAGCCTCAGCTAATCTCTCCTTCAGTGGCCTTCACCCTGCAGGATGCTGACTCGTCCCTCCTGATGTGGATTTAGCACACAGCTTCCTGAAGTGTCCATCACCACAACCTTGGGGCACCATCTGCATGCTCCATGAGACCTTCCTGTACCCACCCCAAGTCCATGACCTCCCACTACAGTCTGTCTCTATCAAGCATCACCTTCTCCGCTCAAGCAAAGAGTCACCCACAAATCGCTTTTCGGTTCAGGAGACCCCACTTCCCTCTGTCTCCTCTAAGCTCCTCTTTGCTCCTACCCTCACTCTCCCACACATCTTGGCCATCACAAAGGCAGAACCTGTTTATGGCAGACCTTATTCTTTATGGAAACCTTCCAACCTCAGCACAGCACATCATCCCCTCGCCCAGCCTTCCTGAGCAGACAGCAGGGCCAGGCAGCACGTGAGCTGCCCAAGATTTGGCCAGCACGGGGAGGAAGCTCACACAGCTCCAAGGAGGAATAAACCTCTGCAAAGAGAGCTTGCATTTATTTATTTTTCCAGAAGGAAAGCCACTCTCTGTGGGTGTGTGCGTGCGTGTGTGCGTGTGTTTGTGTCGGGACAATGGGAAAAAGGACAGTGGAGCGGAGCTGCCAGGAAACAGTCGGCCATCTGCCCGTGCAGAGAGCAGTTTTTCCTTTCCTTTTGTATTGAGAGGAATGGAGCTGAGAGCCGCCATCCGCCCGTGCCGGGAGGAAACCTAAGCGACTTTGCTTTGCCAGGGAGAGGAAGCGTGGGGGAGGGAGCCCGCCCGGTCCCTGTGGTTAAGCGGTCATTGCACTCACGGCCAATAAAAGCGGGGGAAAAAAGCCCTACCAAAACCCCCAAATCCTAGGGAAAATCACTCTTCCTCCTCCACCCTTTCACATGCGGTTAGATCCTTCCTCCCCGGCAGGGCGATCCCGGGCACAGGACGGGGTTCGGAGGGCGATGGAAACCGGCACAAGGAGTTCCCAGCACAGGCACCCGGACAAGAAAGCGACACAGAGAGAAAATCAACCCACATCACTGTGTTGCTTGTCCCCCCGCACCCTCTCCGTAACCAGGAATTTGGCAACCTGAGCACAAAACAACGTGAGGGACGACCCTTTGCTCTTGCAAGGCTCCCCAGCCCCAGCAGAAGCCCAGCAAAGGGCAGAGCATAAGGAGGAGTGTGCTGCAGGTAACCATCCGTACATTCTGCCCCAGGGGCTCCGGTACAGCTTCTGATCAGTAACACTTTGTTAGAGAGGGGGGGAAAGGTCTGATCTCCTGGTATGTCAGGCAAGAATGCTGGAAAAATATCATGATGGCTTGGTGGCATATTATTCTGCCACTTGTTGTGGTAGAAAAGCCCCAGGGAAAGAAAGAAATAAAATAGAGAAGGACAAAATTTTCAAAAGTGACTACATGGCTTTGAAGTTTAAGACCCATTTTCACAACCAAGGATCAGATTTTTTTAAAAACAAACATTCCTACTAGGCTTGCACTTACACTTGCAATTCCATCTCTTATTTTAACTCCCAAATAAGTCCCAGCTTTGACTGAATTAGCTCCACATTGTATTCATGTGGCTCTTAGGGACATGGTGAGGTGGCCGACTTGGCTGCTTTAGGTTAATGGTTGGACTCCATGATCTTGGAGGTCTCTGCCAATCTAAATGATTCTGTGACTGTAGCTAACATTTTCAAACAATTGTAAGCACACATGCCTTTTTTGCTGACTGCGACAGGACACAGGTCTAGGTATGGCTGGGAAAATCAAGAGCACATTTCTCTGCACCTTTGTGCACCTACGCAAACTCTGCTGCTCACCACGTGCCAGATCCAGCTCCACAGAGCTGGCAGAGCATGCTAATGTGGGAGATGTCTCAGATAACAGATCACAGCCCTGAAAAGGGAACTTCCAGAAGAAATAATTACTCTACATATGTCTAAAGAGCTTCTTCACACCTGGCAGCTTGGAGGACAGACTGACACAGTGATGCTGTAAACCTAAGCATGTCCCGGTCAGGTCTGAACTGACACCTGTGTGCCCCATCCCTTCCAGAGACATGACACAAGTTTCCACATTCTGTTGTGACTTTTTAATAATTTTTTTTCTCATAAAAACAAAACCATTGGTGTAGCACAGTGTGTGACCTGAAGCAAATTCCTTGGCTGTTTTTTTCTTGGTGGGATAAGAGACAAGATGAGAAGGAACATAGAGACTTGATATACGGAAAAGTCTTTTTTTTTACTATGGGGATAAAAGAGCTCTTTTCACCACGAGGAAAACAGAGCTCTGGAGCAGCCCTGCTGTCTCCATTACGGGAGGTTTCCAAGACCCAACCAAAGCCCTGAGCAATCTGAGCTCAGACCTAAACCTATTTGAGAAGGAGACTGGAGTACAGGCCTCCTGTAATCCCTCCAAATCTGGATTATCCTATGATAAAAGATCGTGAATTACTGTAAAAGTGAGTAACCACTCTCATTTTCTCTGTGGAAAATAACAATAAAAAGTATCTCTCAAAACATTATTACTAGACATTTTCCTCTCCTAGTGATACTTTTTTGCCTTCCTCCAACCGATCAGCAAGGAAGCAGTAAAAAATAGCTGCCAAAACAAGATATATAATTATGCTATCCCTAACACATTTCTACTGTCTTTTGTCCCTAGTCATTCTGCAGTGCCTAACAAACTTCAACAGCTCCATGGAAGCCACAAATCCATCAATAATGCTGCCTTGGCAAATACTGATGAGTGCTGTAAATTTTCACTATTAGAAAAGGAAAATATTTTCTTCCCAAGTTCATTCCACTTTCAGAGATCAGGGTACAATTTTTTGAAAATCTTAAAGTTATTTCATAACTAAATCAAAAACTAACCAAGCAACCAACTACTGAAGAAAAGTGAGAAATACTGAAAGCATTTATTTGGGAGACTTGTTTTTTTTCCTTTGCTGAAGTGTTCCTTTGGACTTCTTGCAGCAGAAAACCTAAAAACTGGAGCGTTATCAAACAAGCACATACTGTTCACTACTCTCTTCCAAGGGATGTGTTACAGCCAATACATACATAAAGGACTTTAATTTCCATTGTTTACTTTCTTTCACATACATCTCACTGCTCAATAATGGAGCAAAAGCAGAGCACCCATGTACAATTGTCTCCATTAGCCCTTATCTCACAACTGAAGCAGAGCTATTTGTACATAAGCTTCCAATCCAGAGAATGTGCATCCAAGTTTTGTATTCCAGGGTAACCACTAGGGCATACTCCACCCAAGATGTTTGGATGTTGTGCTGGACTGGGCCCTGATACTGTTTATTGTGCACAGGAAACACTCATTACTACAAAGCGCTGACTGCGTTTCACGAGGGCATGTTTTACAGAACAAAATATCAAAGTAGGAATCTTCTGGAGTTAAACCCTTTGCAGAAGCCCTGTCCCTTGAACTATTCAATAAACATCATCCCCTTTCATCTTAAATGCTCATAAAGATGCCATTTCCAGTCCAATGCAAGGGGAAATCCCAGCTGCACTGAAGGTGACTGCAGTGATTATGGTGTGGCTTCCATTTCACCCTCCACATTCACCTCATTTCTGCTCAGCCCCAAACACAGAGGTACCTATAGAAACACAAGCACAGCCCCCTCCGCTGAAGTCCATAAAACCTCTTTGGATGGGATGGGACAACTCTTACAGGTTCTCATATGATGTTTAAAGAATAGAAGGGTTTCCTGCAGGGCAAGAGATGAGGTCTCCTACAGTAAAGGGCCAGCACTAGAGTGACCCACCTGGCATAACACCCTGATGATTTGCAAGTTCCTCTATGAAATTCCCATCCACACTGTCCCAAAAGCATCAGCTTTACACACTCGGCTTTGAAGATCTGGCTCAGGTAAAAGGTCTGTCTGTAAAAGGTTTTTTCCCTCTGTTGAAAACGGCGATTGCAGCAAATGCACATTTTCCATAGATTAAATACTCCATGAACAGGCCAGTTAGATCACAGAAGGCTTTGGGTTGGAAGGAACCTTAAGGATCATCTGGTTCCAATCCCCCAGCCATGGACAGGGACAACTTTCACTAGATCAGGCTGCTTAAAGCCCCATCCAGCCTAGCCTTGAACATTTCCAGGGATGGGGCATCCCCAACATCCAGAGACAGGGCATCTCTTGCAGTGCCTCACCAGCCTCACAATAAGGAATTTCCTCCTAACATGTAATCTAAATCTCCCCTCTTCTGGATTATATTTTTTTAGATATTTCTCACCAGAACCACATTCTTTATACAAAGGTAGAAGCTGCCCAATGCTGCTTCAGTTGTCTGCAGTTGAATACAATGGATATTTGATAACAACTCTATTTTCTTTACTGAAAAGAGAATGCCTACAGACATAACTAGAAAACTAAACCAAACTTGATCTTTTAGGGGGAAATTCCCCAAACATTTTCTTCTGTTAGAAGAGGAACAAGAAGAGCTTAAGTAATGCTATACTTGATTTACTTCTTGGTTGGTAAGAAAAATATTTGGCATTCAAGTAGGCATTCTTCTTCCCATCTCTTCAGCATGTAATAACTCAAATGTTCAGACTGCATAGCATCTACTTAATAAAAATTTCCTAAGTGGGTTCACTGCATTGATGTTAAAATGATAACTAAGACACAGGAGAAATTTCAGCCCTGAAAATAGGTTAGCAAGAAGTTATCTTTGCTTATATGGCTTCCCAAGCA
Organism: Motacilla alba alba; assembly: GCF_015832195.1. Lineage (NCBI taxonomy): Eukaryota > Metazoa > Chordata > Aves > Passeriformes > Motacillidae > Motacilla > Motacilla alba. The sequence goes on from NC_052031.1 coordinate 58,578,562, forward strand.
AAATTAATATTAGTGATGCACAGTGTTTGCAAATACAATTATCACATAAAACTAGGAACACTCTCAAGAGGCGATTTGTGCTCTAAAAGTACTCTCTCCTCCTGAAGTAACATTTCACAAACTCTGAACCGCAGTGTAAAAGAGCCTGTTTCTCTTACCTGATCAGAAATGCTCCAGAAAATAACTAATCTGGTCAAGATGCACTCACATACTTGAAATGCAGCTGCACGGTCTCAGCAATTCAATTTGCATGAATAACTAACAGATTGAAGTGCTGCTGGATGAGTGAATTACTTACGGTTTCTGACTAACTTAAATAATTTTTGCCAAGTTTGATCTAAATCAGTATGCCCCCAAAGAACCCCAAACCCAACAGAGAGAAACTTTCAAGAAAACATCTGAGGTAATCTGAAGGAAGCTTAGAAGAGTCAGGTTCTTTACTGTGAAATGACATTACTTACCAAAATTTAGCTAAATTGAGGGGGTGTGTGTTAAACCCTCTCTTTACAAGGAGCTGAAATACTATTTAGGTTTTCTCTTCTTCCTATTTATTTTACTGAAGGGAAAAAAGGAGGGAAGAAAATAGATGGGGCTACCCTGCCACCTTTCTCCAAGTAGTTAGTTATAGTTTTCTTTTATTCAGTCATGAAACTGAAAAAGCAATACTACAAAATTTCTTCCAAAGCATAAAAAAACTCCTACCCTCACTTTGAGGTCATTGGTCAGCTTAAGTTAATGGAGCAATGACAGTGCCATCACCTTGCTCTCCTGGGCAACCTCATCCACACACCTCTCACTGTGCTTCATCACTGCATCACTAAGTCATGCTGGCTCTGTGAAACTGCTGCTGAACAAAAGGTGCATTATACGTTGTTCTGCTTAATTCTGCATTCAAGGATTTCACAGCAAAGTGTACCAAAATCCCCTACATTAAAAATACCCACTGCTTACATGTTAAAAAACAAAAAGAAAAGTTACATGCGCAAACAGAGACAGTGAAACAGCTGATCTGCTGAAGTGTGTCAGGAAAGGGAGAGAGAAAGGGAGAGAGAGAGAGAGAAAGGGTGAGAGAGAACAAACTCAGTAGTCAGGCTTGATTTTTCAAAAAGCAGATCTTGATCAGGAGCCTGAAGAAAAATAAAACACCCCTCATTGGTCTCTACAGCTCCTGAGGAGGGGAGATGCAGAGGGAGATGCTCAGCCCTTCCCCCTGCTACCCAGTGATAGTACACATGGGAATGGGTCAAAGCTCCAGCAAGGGAGGTTCAGACTAGACATTTGGAGGCATTTCTTTACCAAGAGGCCAAACACTGGAACAGATTTCCTAGAGGTGGACAGTGTTCCATGTCTGTCAGTGTGTAAAAGGCATTTGGTCAATGACTTTATAAATATACTTTAACTTTTGCCATCAAGTGGTCAGGTACCTTGGCAAGATGATCCCTGTGGCTCCCTTCCAAACTCGATCTAGTCTAGTTTATTAAATTAATAATAAAATAATAGTAATAATTATAAAATTATTAATAATTATAAAATTCTAATGAAAGGCTGCCATATGAAATTTATAAGAATAGCAGGATGGACTTGGTTAGACATCTGGGAACACTGGTTTGAAGGACAGAAAAAGATAGAATTTGTATTCCTGCAGTGGTTGCTGGTCAGCTGAAGTCCTTCATTGCTCTAAAATGTCAAGTTTCTGTTTCTGATAATGTTTCCAGATTGCTTTGGATGAGAAAAAATTATTTTACCCCATGCAAACAAACATTAAGCAAGTGGAACTGAAGCAATATATTACATGTCAGAATAAGTTATTAAAAAATCCCAAGCAACCAAAAAAACACCTCATCAAATTCTGACAACATTTAATGAAATTTGTGCCTTTTAGAGGTGATCCTAATTCTCCTTGAAACATACCCAAAACTGTCTTTGACTAGTGGAGGAATTTATGAATTTAACAGGGGGAAACTCTTGGTTTCCCACTGAATTTGAGTAAGCGAAATCAATCTATAAGGAAAGTTTGCTGCTGTGCAAACTAGAGGATACTGATGGGGCAAGGTTTAGCACAGACGAAGCAGCAATAGCTGTCAGTATCCTTCACCACCACAAGTACAGGACTGTCATGTGAGAGGTGACACCGTGGCAAAGCCTCTATGTGGAGTCACTCACAGTAATCTCAGGGGACAGAGACAGAAATCTGATGCAAAAACAGTTACCATGTGTTGGTTTCCCAGTAGGAAACCTCTCAGGCTTCTCTCAGAATTTGACAAAGCTGAGAAACAAAAGCCAGATAGATCAGGGCTTCTGACATCATCTGGAAAAAGCTCAATATCTTACACATTTCTTTACAGTAACAAATTGTCCTGTAGAATTTGACTAGGGATTGCTGTACATGCAGCCTAGCATGTCAAGGCAGGGAAAACCAGATTCTCAGTTACTTAATGCCAAGCTCTCTGAATTCAAGGAAAAAGCTCTCATGGACCAGTAAATTGTAGAGGATGCTCCAGGGTCTGGTTTTGGCCAGATGTTGATTTTTGAAGTGCTACATGTGCTGACGCAGAGACTTCCTTCTCAGTTTTAGTAAGGGACATTTATTTCCCTTTGCTAGTAAGCCACTCTGAGCTCTGGATAACCCAAGACTCAACTCTTACCCAAAAGCCCTGTGAAGCCTTTGGGATCACAGCATCCTTTGCAGCTGAAACACATTTTATTTTTGTATGCAGAAAACACACATCTTCAGCAGGGCCTTAATGTTTTTAAAGAGAAATCTCCAATAGTCTGAAAAGTCTCTGGGAGCTCTTTCCTTTTTAATTTAGAAAGGTGGTGTTCGGCTGACACTGGCAAGCAAACTCATATTTATCAAGTGCCCTCTCAGTATCCCATGAAATTTGCCATTTCCCTCCATGACAGTCAGCACTATCTGTCACGAGAACATAATCCCCTGGGACAGGAGACTCGAGCCTCTGTGCTGCTCTCTGCAAACAGATGTGTGCACGTTCCCCAGCTTGGAAAGTCACGGCCGCCTTTTGGCAGAGAACTACAGCAGCTGCACATCTGCAGAGAGGAAAAGCTTTCAGCAAAAACTAGAGGGGGATCTCATCCTCCCCCTGCCTGCAGAGCAAGCTCAGCATTTGTTCCTCTCCAGATGACACCCCGATGGGTTGATTTAATCATTCACACATGCATGCCTATCCACAATGCTTCCAAAATACCAGGCCTGTGACTGCATCTCACCTGAACTGCTCACAGTAACAGGGCTTATCAGCAAGCACTTGGCAAGAGGCCTTGCAGGGGAAGAAGAGAAATCCACGTTCAAGGGCGCTGCTAATATAAAATGATTCCGCAGAATACAGCGGATGAGTGAGAGACCACTTGTGATGAGAAGAACACCTAAGCACATGCTTGATTTTAAGTCTATGCTCAAAGCATATCACTGTCTTCAATGAGACTGTGTGACGTTCAGTTCCAAACTTCCCAGAGCAGGAATGATGTACTGCCCTGGGAGCCAAAGCACTTGGATGGGTGGACTGAAGCATGCGCAGTGACCTACATGTCTGCCTAAACGATTTGCCAGACTGGGGGCACAGTACAGAATATTTAAATGTAGCAGGATCACAGAAACACTTCACCACTTTTATTCCCAAAGGGAAATTTAATTAAAACACAGAGCATCTAGCAATTTAAAGTTATTCTGCTTACAAAGAAACAGCAAGTCTTGCTCCCTGAAACAGTCTCTCCAGTGGGTGGCCAGAGTCCCCAATAAGTTTCTGGAAACACAGCTTATGTGCCTGAACTTGGCCAGGAGCCATCTGCTCTCTGGGATCTGTAGGACCAGGAGTCTCATGGTCTGGCAGGGTCTCATCCAGAACTCTTTCAACCACTTCCAAGTGAGGTGGCACCTTTCCCCACTCAAGCAGTCCCTCACCATCATCAGCTCTTGACATTTTAAGTGTCAGGGCCAGATTTTCAAATGAGCTCAGAGCAAAGCTTTTGTGAGTGCTTCTCCAACACCAGCTTTTCTGCCAGGCACAGTCTCCTGCACAGATATCCTACCAAGGCAAAGCCTTTCCAAACAAGGCCAGCACCCTACATGCTGAACTATTCAGCCAATCTGATTACTTACCATGATGCCTGATGAGGAGATGGGCATTGGAAATTACAGCTGCCAGCACCTCCTGGCAGAATCTATCTGTACACTAGGCTCCATTCAGATCAACAGCTCTCTGCTGCACATATTCTAGAGGGAATGAGAGCAGTGGAACAAACCTCCACCAGCATTTGCAAAGCTGTTTTACAGAGGAGGCAAGACTGGCCACAGTTAAAGAATGCCACACTTGAAAGCAAAGCAGAGCTCCTACAATGGCTCACACGGCAGCACCTGCCTCATCAGTGGCACAGCACCAGTAGCAGCAAGTCCCAGAGTCCACTTCAGACATTACAGAGAGGGCTAAACCACAGCTGCCTTACCTGTCTAGCTTCCTTCCTTTTGCCTTTTACTCTGATCTTCCATCACACATCCCAAAATGGTCCAGGCCCCTTACTCATGCTTCTAGATGAGATCTTGTCAGCACTACATGTGGAGCCAACTGCATGAAGAGCTCAGGGGATGGCCAGGGCCATCTGTTACAGGCTTTTCTCTCTGTGAGTTGGTGTTTTTATTTTAACTCCCTCTGCTTCTGGGCCCCTCTTCATCTCTCGCTCCTCCCATCTCCCTCTCTCCGCTCATGAGGACAGAGTTTCCACCCTGGCCCTGGGCCAGCACATGTATGGGCAAAGGCAGAGCTCAGGAAAAGCCATCTTCTGCTCCCTTTCACCACGTAAACACTGCCAGTTCCCAGCCCAGGAGCACAGGGCTGAGCCAGAGCTCTGCCTGCAGTGCAGGGGGACTGAGGACCAGCAAGTCCTGCCCAGGCTGGACACGGCAGCTTGGCTGCAGTGCAAACATCTCCCCTCCCAGCCCTCCTGCTCCAGTGAGCAGCCCAAGCCTTTACCCCAGCCAAGGAATTGCTTGTTAGAAGGCAGACACAGACACATCTCACATTCAGCAAAGGTCATGTGTAACAAACAGCACATGCAGGTAACAGTCAAGCCAAATTCTTGTTTGTGCCAGCCATTAAAAACCAGGAAACCAGAAGACCCCAAGCAAACCTGACTGGCAGTGCCCCAGCACTGGGATGAGAATCTTGCCCTAAGAAGGCCTCAGAGGTGTACTAGCTCCTAACTAATTTAGTCAATAAAAACTGACTTTAAATCACTAACTCTTGCATCTACTTTGCTAAATCCCTGAAAGTAACAGTATGCCAGATGCAGCTGGTTTCCCTAACCTGGAGAGAGGAAAAGGCACTGAAGCAAAGAATAAAGATTATACCAGCACTCACAGCATTCATTCCAGCAGGACGTTACTCTTTCAAGCCTCTGCCCTTCCAACTACGCTTAACTTCCTTCAGCTTTACCATGGGATAGTACTGTTTCCAAAAATGACAGAAATTATGTCCTCAATACATGTTATCTGTGTTCAAGGAAGAAGTCACAGTGTTTCAAACTTCTTGCAAGGAAGATTTCCCATGAGCCCCATTTTAGGGTTTTTGTTGCACACACAGAGCACCTCACATTTGCTCAGCAAATGTTTAGGAAATGTATTTATGAGCAGTACAAACTCAGGGGGTTTCAGCACAGGATCACCCCAGCCATCATGCCAGGATTATCCCAAGAGCACAGGCCCTGTGAGCAGCTCCAAGGATGACAGGCTGGAACCACGTCATAGGGTTCAGAGCTGCTCAGAGCTGTCTCGGCACAGCAGAGACTGGACCATCATGATGGCAGAGCCCCAAAGGCGTCTTGTTGCCATGAGTTCCCAGCTCACTGAAAGACATAAACTGGTGAAGACTTACATGAGTGGTGGGTAAGAATCCACTGCTTTCATTAGGAAAGGCCTGGGGAATTATGGCTCTCACCTCATCAGTCCCATGTCCACAGACACAAAGCACCTTGACCCAATTGGGTGGTGAACCATGTGAAGGCTGGGAGAGATCTTGAACAGGATCAGCCTATAGGACCTTAAGTATTTATTTATGTAAGACAGTGCTGATGCCTTTTAGTGCTTAATATCAACCTTGAACTGACCCTCAGCCTGCTCTGCGCTAAGCTTCCACCAAAGGACACAGGCCTCAGCTGAAATCCCAGGACGCAGAGGTCAGAGATTCCAGGGACTCTAGACTGTCTTAGGCACCCACTTCAAGGTCACCCAAGGCCCTTGCAGAAGCCACATTTCAGTGTAGCACAGCCATTTCAACAACATTTCAAAAGCACAGCTTTCATGAAGCTGGGAGTTCAGTCATACGGTCATCTTCCCTAAAAACTGGGCTGAAGCCACGCCCAAACACCGTGCATATCCTCACATTTCAGCCTTTGCTTCCATTTCCAGGAGCTGGTAAAGCATCTCCAAGGTGAAGACCAGAAAAAAAAAAAAATCCCATAAGCAAGATCAACATGCTATTGCCCTTTCCACTTCAGAGCTACAGTCAAAAAAACACTGTCTCTTTTCCTGCTTTGTGCTGTAAAACAGTGCTCACAGATACCTCTGACACAATGTTATTTGAGCTGTATCTAAGCAAAGCCAGGATCCCTCATTTACTGTCAGGACTTGAATGAAACAAGAAATTTCTTTCCAGCTCCATCCCACTCCCTCCTTCCCTCAGGAGAGTCTTCTCAGCCTGAAAGGAACTGCTATGCAAGTGCATTAAAAGTCCTTTTTCAGCATTTCTTTCATAGTAGAGGCCTCTTCCAGCCAGCTCTTGGGATCCTGCCAACAGACATATCAGCCACTAGTGCTTAAATCCTTCCGCTAAAAAACGCTTCCCTAAAGAGCTTGCACCCCAGCTCTGAAGGCCTCAGATCATCGCAATTAACCAGCTTCAACAAGAGTTTAAGACAGGTTCTTCTCCACACTCATGGGTTTAATGCTGCACTACACGGCCTTTTCTCCCCTTGGTCTTGCCTCCACTTAGGAAGGAGCAGCTTCCACACAGTTCCAGTCAGGAAATAAATGTCAGGTGTTACAAAAGGAAGGGAGGACCAGCTGCTTTGAATGATGCATTCAGGGGATCCAAAAGAACATGGCACTTACCAGACACTTCTGAAATGGCCAGCATCTCTCCATCTTTAAGAGATTGACTCTGCTGTGTGACAATTTCATCGGCAAATTTCTTAAACTTGGGGAAGGATCGAGCTTGCTTCTGTGCTCCCAGAGTGCCCAGCAAAATAGAGATTTTAAGTCCTGTCTGTATGAATTAGTTGTCATGGCTGATAATAAGAATAACTCGTTGGAAAAGCTGCTCCTGGATTAAGATCATCTCTGAAAACCCACAGTTTACGGGGTCTTTATTTATTATCTCCTTGTCAAAATGAACATTTCTAACACGTAAATACAACAGGCATAGGAGAAAGACAAGCCTATTGTGTCTCACAAAGGATCTAAAGGCTCTTCTTGTTTCTGGAGAACAGAAAGCACACACAGAAGTTGTCTTTGCAGACAAAATGTCCTAAAAGCTTTCCCAGGGCAGTGAGCTGGGGGCAGTACCGAGAGCAGCACTCTGGGACACTCCACATGCACTTGTGCTCTACAAAGAGCACTGCCCTTTGGATCTGAGCTGATGAGCAGGGAGTATCTTCTGAGTGGACTGCTAGGACGTGGACGTGCCGAAGGCCAACCCAGGCTTCAGCGCACAACCTTCTCACCCACGCAGGCAGACTGGTCCCAGCAGAGCCATAAATCTTTGCTCTGCTTTTTGCATCCCTGGCCATTCCAGCGCCCTTTGTTTTCAGTGCTTTCTCTTCCGTTTCTCAAAAAGGCGCCTTACTACCCTGGGAAATCCTGTGGCTTTCCTCTCATTTCCATACTTAGCATTTTCAGTTGCTTCCAAGCCTGACCCAACATAGTAGTTATCCATTTTCACAGGCTGAAACACTGGCTGGATTATTTTAAAAACCCAAACAACAACCAAACAAAACTCCTCAAACCCAATGTGCAGCAAACCCCACAAACACTACCCCAATGACAACAATTCAGAGCACAACACAAGGGTGGAGGAAATGCATTCCTTTCCTCTGCCAGGATGCAATAACAACTCCCTTTTTGGTGGTTCAGAAAACGGGGCCAGTACACATTATTGGACCTCACTACAGCACACCAAGAACCAGCAGGCAGTAAGGTGGCAGCCACCACAGAAAACAGCTTTTTAATCCACCACAAACACCAGCAGCTCCCCTCACTGTGGCAAATAAAAGCCCCATGGAAATCCCTTTGGTCATCTCTATCCTCCCAGCTGAGCTCCAGGCTGGAGATGCTCTTCTCCAAAAGCAACAAACTTAAACAACTACTTAAACGGCAAGAGCAAAGGTGGCTGGGAGTAACTCAGGGTCAGGAACAACTTGCAGACCTGTCTTGGAAACAAGATGTGCTCCTGTAAAGAGCAGAATTAAGGGCACTAAAGTGCTAATGTTTAGCACTTAGTCCCTGCACCTGTGAAGAGGCTCCAGTGCAGATCTGAGCAGTCAGAAAGTCTCAATTCCCCACGACCATCAGTTTTCCAGCACCAAGCATCAAGAGACATGCTTACTGGACACTCAAAAAGCCAAAACCTCTGAAAGTGTCCCTTTACACCTCCCAGTTGCATTTGACCCCTTGGGACCACAGCAGCAGCCAGCTGTAACTTCTTCCTTGTTCCCTTCCCAAACAACATTCCCTTCTACCAACTCTCTGTCCATTAGCACCCATCATCCTTGGGTACAAGAGCGGGAAGGCAAGATAGCGTTTTTCTCCCCAGGACAGGTGAATACTCCCACCGATCCCCACCGGGAGTCAGAAGTGCCACCCTGATAAGCCACAGGCTGCACACAACTGCAGGCGTTCCTTCCAGCCGAAGGCAAAGTAAGAGGAAAAGCAGGCTATCCGGAGCAGAGAGAGAGAAGTGCAGGGCTAACATCACACGGGGATTCAGGGTTTTGCCGAGCCGAGGACTCTGGCTGTTTGCTCCAGCACGGCCCGGGCTTCCCCCAAAGAATGTGCTTAGCGTTTCCTCCTCTGTTCTGTGCTGGAGACCGAGGCAGGGTTGAGTTCACTCAGGGGCCCCGTGTTGGGTGGCGGGGCTGCCGCTGCTCCTCCGCCCCACCGCTCCCGACCCGCTCGGGTCTGCTTTTCAGCAGCTGCCCAGGTTTCCCTCGGCCCCTCTCCCCCCGGCCGAGCCCCGCTCCAGCAACGGGCCCGGCCCCCCGCGCCCGGCGGGAGCAGCAGCCGCCCCGTCCCGGCGGGAAAGCGGCTCCCGGTGCCCGGGAGCGCGGGGGATTCGGCTCGCGGCCCCCGCTTTCCCCCTCTGCAGCCGGGATGAAGAAAAGCCAGCTGGGGCGCGGAAGGGAAGAGGGAATCAGGGATTTTTTCGGAGCGGCACCTCTGCCCGCTCTGCCGCGTTACCGTTCCCTCGGCGCCTCCCTACCTTGCTCGGCGGCGGCAGCGGAGCGGGGGGGCCGTGTCCCGGCATGACGGCGGCGGCGCCCGGCGCCGGGCTGGCGGCTGCGGACCCGCGGCTGGGGGCTCCCGCCCGCCCCCCGCCGCCACCGGCCCCGGCCCCGGCCGCCCTCCGGCGGGAGCGCCGCCCCGGCCCGTCCCGTCCCACCCCGGCCCGCCCCGCCCCGCCGCCGAGGCAGCCGCGCCCGCCCTTCGCTCCGGGCCCGGAGCGTCCTGTGCTGCCTGCCCGGGGGAAGGGGGATGCCCGAGGGAGGCGACGGGGGCTGCCGGTGTCGAGGCCAGCAGGGCAAACCGGAGCTGAGTGAAAAGCCGCCGTTCTGGTTGCAGACGGAAAGATTTCCGGGGAAACGTAGAAAGTTCTGACTTGCTGTCAACCCAGTACCTGCCGCTGGCTCGGCTTCCCGGGGCTGATGGGGTCACAGACCCATCGCGGGAGAGCACCTGGCCCGCAATGCCTCAAACTGCAACACGATTTCTATCCCTTGATCTGAGACTGGGTATTAGGGAAAGGTGCTTCACCCAGGGGCTGGTCAGACACTGCAACAGGCTGCCCGGGGCGGTGGGCACAGCACCAAGCCCGACAGAGCTCCAGAAGCGTCGGGACAACGCTCTCACGGTGCGACTCTTGGGGTGTCCCGCGCAGGCCGGGAGCTGGACTCCACGATCTCCATGGGTCCCTTCCAGCTCAGGATATTCAATGTTGCTCTGATTCAAAACTGATGGAGGGGTGAAGGCCCCCGTCCCAAGCGCGGCCCCTTCCCGCCTGTCCCCGCCCAGTACAGCCCGATCCTGAGGGGACGCTCCCGGTGCGGAGGGGACAGCTCGGGCACGCGCCTCCCGCGCGGCACTCGGGCTCCCGCCAGGCTCTCGCTAGTGGCCCTTTAAGGGGCGGGGCATGGCCGCGCTCCGGGGCGCTGATTGGCTGGACGCGCCCCCCTCCCGCCCCCTGCCCCCGGCGGGGCGGGCACGGGCGGCGGGGGCGCGCGCGATGGTGGCAGGCGGCGCCGCGCGGCTGCTCCCGCTCCCGCTGCTCGCGCGCGCCGCCGCGGCCAGGCCGAGGCCGGCGCTGCCCGGGCGGGCGGGCGCGGGGCGCTCCGGGCTGCGCTCCGGGCTGCGCGCCGGCCGCTGGGGCGCCCTGGCCTTGGCCGTGCCCGCGGCCGTGCCCGCCGGCACCGGCCGGAAGGAGAGGCCGGGGCAGCGCGGCCCGGCGTGGGCGGCGGAGCGCGGCGCGGAGCGGCCGCCCCGGGGGCTGCTGCGGCGCTTGGGGCTGCTGCTGAGGCTGGGTGTCCGCGCCTGCGGGCTCCTGCTGCGCTTCGGGCCGCTGCTGCTGCTCTACCCGCTGGGCCGCCTGTGGCCCGGCATGGGCGCCCGCTGGCTGCGGCTGCTGCGCAGGGCGGCCGAGGCCGCCGGCCCCACGTGTGTCAAGCTGGGCCAGTGGGCCAGCACCCGCAGGGACCTCTTCTCGGAGGCCTTCTGTGATGAGTTTTCCAAGCTGCACGTCGAGGTGAGCCCGCACCCGTGGGGCCACACCGACGAGCTCTTGAGGAAGGCCTTCGGTGAGGACTGGATGGGCATCCTCAAGTTCCCGAGCCGGGAGCCCGTGGGCTCGGGCTGCGTTGCCCAGGTGTATAAAGCCTATGCTGACCTCGCTGCCATCGGCGGCTCCCGGGCCAAGGAGCTGGAGCAGCACTCGGAACTCAGGTCCGCCTTTGAAGCGTGGCAAGTGTCAGGCTTTAGAGGCCTCCTCGGGTGGCTGAGAAGGAGGAAGAGCAAGGAGATACGGGATGAGAGGAGCAGGGAGGAACTGAGTTCTGCAGACTGCTCCCAGGGGAGTTCCGGGAGTAGGATGTCCCTTATGGAGCAGAGGGCCAAGCCACTCCTGAACGCAAATCCGTCATCAGCCAGACATCTCATGCCTGTAGCCATTAAAGTAAGTCGTGTGCCGAAATGGTAGAGGTATGAAAATGGAGTGTGCTGGACAAGGTCTGTCAGATTTTAACTCCCATGGAGAGGAGTAGCTGGCCAGGGCCAGGTGGAACAAGAAGGGATTCTGTCTCTCCTGGTGTCCTTTCTCAGTGCTTTTGTTCCAGCCAGCCACAAATTCCCAGCTCTTGCCAAACGGAGAGTTCAAGGTTTGATGTGGCATGTGGGTACTAGGAATGCCTCCAAGGGCTCAATCTACATTAAGTGAATTAGTATTAAGGTTGCTTGCACCTTCCAGACAGCAAACCTCCTTCTCTGCTCACATGAAGAAATCTGGAACGTATAAGTGCGTTCCAGCAAAGTTTATTTAAAGAAACCTTATATTTGAGCACCTTCATATGGGACGGGGCAGGACTGAAAGTGGTGCAAAACGTCTTTGAGCGATACTGTAGTCTCCAGCACTGATACACTGAATTTGACAATGATAAAATGTTTCTCTAATCATAAAATGTGACCTAATCAATGGCAAAAATGGGAATTCTTCTGAAGACTAGCCAAGGAAACTGGTTGCCTCCCATCCTAAGAAGTTGAGTTCTGTATATTTGAAATGTATCACTTGAGCTCATTGCAGTGGAGTGTCTGGGGGGTTGATGTTGCCACTGTTTGTTCTTGTGCAGGTCCTGCACCCTGGGCTGGTCCACCAAGTCCAGATGGATCTGTTTCTCATGAAGATGGGCAGCCGCATCATTGGCCTCCTCCCTGGATTCAAGTGGCTCAGTTTAACAGAGATTGTGGAGGAGTTTGAGAAGCTTATGATGCAGCAGGTATGTGCCAGGCCATGGTCCCCAGCTAAACAAAACTGCCCTTTGTCGTGCTCGGCTGGCTCTAACTCTGTTCACACCACTACATTTAAAATGGTTAGATGAAGGCTGGCTTGCTCTTTACTTCTGTTCTTTAGTCTAATCAAATCACATAACATTACTGTAGGAAAGCTTGTACACTCACAAAGTAGCAAAGCAATGAAAAAACCAGTCTTTTTTAGAGGTAAAATTATTTTTTAGACTTTGAAAATAATGTTTAGACTTTGAATGTGTTTTCTAGTGGACAGCCTGTACAGCTAGCTAGCCATAGTCAGAGTCCTTTTTGCAGCATTGTGAAAGGTGAACACTGGTGAGACACCTTTCCTTAGGTAAGAATCTTTCCAAGCAAATACTCGGGCATGTGTTTTTTTTCTATAATTCTACATATATGTTTGCAGTCTGTACTCACAAGTCATGTTTGTTAGCACTGAGATAGAGGTATAAATATATAAACATTATTTATGCCTCTATATAAATATATAGAGGCATAAATAACGTTTTCACAGAAGTTAATAACACATTCTACTCTGTATTATCATCAGACTCACAGTGTCAGTAAAATTTTGCAAACAGATCTGAAAACATCCTGATTTACTGATGTCTTCTAAAGACACAGTCCTGGAACATTGCTACTATCAAACTTACAAAGATCTCACTGCAGGCTTAATTAGGCTTATCTTTCCATAAAATTAGCCATTATCTGCTAATTTCATTTTTGTGTCTAATTGCAGAGTCTGAAGTTTGCAACAAGCTTTTTAAAACCTTAATCATTCTCCACAATTCCAAAACCTCTGCACAGTAAATCCATGCTGGGAACTGTTACTGTGGTCAGATGTGACTCGAGGTCATTCGTACCTGTTTGGCAGAGCTTGGCTGGATGTGCAGAAGACTGAAGGTTAGGAGAACATCTGATAGGCTCATTTTAGCTTTTTCCCTTTGAGTGAACAGGAAGTATTCCTGGGATATTCCCCACTGCCAGACAAGTGAGGTGAGGCAAGGTTATCCTGCCTCCTTAAGCAGTGGCAGAGAGCAGGAGAGATGCCCTTTTGTCAAGACACTAGATCACTGAAGAACCAGGGCCTGGACTTGGCATAGTGGATTATTTTGTATGAATTACATGAAATTTCTTCCTGCTACAGCTGCCTCTCTGTCAAGTGAGGCTGTGGCTGCAGTTCTTCTATCCTGTCTGCCTGCCTTGCTGTTTGGACAGCAAGCTTCCATTCAGAATAGGATTCAGTTCAGGATCTTGTTATATTTTTGAATGTAATGTGTTCCTGGTCTATTCTGAGACACCTTGCCTCTAGTAAGGTACCCATATTTCAAAGGTTGGGACCTGGCTGTGCACCATCCATTACCCAGTCTGCTCCTCTTCCATCAGGGAGGCTATGAGCGTGTAAAAAGCATCACTCTTACTTTGTTTCCATTCTGGCTTTCTGACTGGTTTTGTTGGTATTGAGTATTGCAACTCACACGGGATCCTGAAGATCTAATCCTAGTTGATTCTAATTTCCAACCTGCTTTTCTGTTTGTCCCTTGAGATTGACTTACGTTACGAAGCCAGAAATCTGGAGCGCTTCCGACAGAATTTCCTAGATGTCGATTTTGTGAAGTTTCCAACTCCCCTTTGGCCTTTGGTAACGGCAGATGTTCTAGTGGAAACATTTGAGGTAAGAATTGCAGGGTGTGGGTGCGATGGTAGCAGTGAGAAAACCCCAAGAAGACCATGGCAAGAAGGTGTTTCTTTTTGAGGAGGAGGAATCAGAGGCATAAGAATGTTTTTTTCCTTATTTGCTTAAGGAGATAGATGTTCTTCCTTAGTGTCTCTTCCACTCTTTTTGTTTGCAAGCAGAGGTAAGAATTGCAGGGTGTGGGTGCGATGGTAGCAGTGAGAAAACCCCAAGAAGACCATGGCAAGAAGGTGTTTCTTTTTGAGGAGGAGGAATCAGAGGCATAAGAATGTTTTTTTCCTTATTTGCTTAAGGAGATAGATGTTCTTCCTTAGTGTCTCTTCCACTCTTTTTGTTTGCAAGCAGTGCATCCCTGAAGACAGGTAGCAGACAACTGTGTATAGAAGTGAACACTTGGTCTGAAAGCAAGCACACCAGCAGTGGGTGCAGCCACCCTGTGCTTGCCTCTGTTTTGCAAACCAACACCATGCTTCACCTCTCCTCTGTGCTGGATCAAAGCAAGGAGCTCAGCAATCTGACACTTTCCAATCCTTGCCTCATTTCCCTTGTGGATGTTGGAGTCACAGACCAAAGCTACTCTCAGGCTTAGTTTTCCTGCATGTGACCCTGGCAAGGGTGTTTCTGTCCCTGGAATACCATCTGTCTTTCCAAGGAACAAACCCTTGGTTCTGTCATGTTCTCCATCACTAGGTACAGGCTCTGTCTGCCAAGTCCTTTCTAGGATATTATCATCACCTTCCGCCTACTCGTGGCACCCAGGAAAAGGTGTGCTTGAAGGTGGGATGCAGGGAGTGTTTGACTCCAGCTCTGTCTCTGTTTCAGGAGAGTGAGCCCATTTCACGCTACCTGCACGTGGAGATTGGCACGGAGCTGCGGCAGAGACTGGCCAGGATGGGCATGGACATGCTGCTAAAGATGGTAGGCACTTGGCTGGGGCTGCAAGAGAAGGTTGTTTTCCTGCAGAAGCTATTCGGTTTGGATAATAAGACATTATGTGGCTAAAGAGAGAACCCATTTGCTTCCTACCTGTACCTGGTCTGGGTAAAGCCTGGGCTGGATTCAGCCCTGCTTAGGCTCTGACACGGAGCTCTGCCACTGCAGAGGGGCCATCTGCCTGCACACAGTAGGACTGGCCTGTGCACCTTGGTCAGCCTCTGCTTAGGACACCCACTAATCCATTCAATGAATATTCACCTATTACCCAGTACCTTAAAATGCAACATTATTAGCAAATGTCATGTGCTCTGCAGAGATTGTGAATGTGACTCAGAGGGAAAACAATGAGCTGTTTTCTTAATTTATCAACTCCGCTAAAACTGCCTTTTTGTTAGGGAGAACTAAATCTGGAGTAAAGACAACAAACCTGGCCAGGTTCAGCTTCTGGCTATCTAGTTCTTCTGTGGCTGAAATGATCCCAAATAGTCTGGAAAGGAGTGTTGGGAGGGTGGTGCAAGTGTCTTGTGAGGGGCTGTGAGAACCAGCAGGGAAGAGTTGCAAAAGCTCCTGACAGTACTGAGTGTGTGGGCAGTGCATGTCAGATGAAATGCTGCTGCTAACTGCAGCATTGTGCTAGGGCAATAGTGAACCTCCAGTTCTGGCTCCAGCTAGTATGACAGGCTCTGAAATAGCTTTTACCACTCAGAAAAGCAATGCTGGAACCAGAATAGTTTTATGCTAAGATTGGTTTCAAATTTTAGGAGTAGGAAAGAATTAAAGGGCAAAGAAACAACTTTATGTCTGTAAGTGAAACAGATACCTCTTTCTTGAGTCCTCTGCAGTTCTAGTCCCTTGGTGCCCAGGACCCTCCATCTCAAGGGCTAGTAGAACTAGAAGAGGTGCAGAGGAAGGCAGATAGATAATTACTCATGTGGAATGGCTTCCATACCAGAATGGTGAAATAATTTGGACTCTTAACTCTGGAAAGCAGAAAGATGAGTAGCTTATGACAGAGATTATGCAGTCATGAGTGCACAAGAATGAATATGGATCTATTGTGTAGGGTTTCTCAATAAGGAGGACATAAAATTAGCAGACGTGATTTTTTCAGGCAACACCAAAACCATATTTTTTCACACAGCTCTAATAATTTACATGGCAGTTGAACAAATTCATAGGAGAAATCCATGAAATATAATCTCCTTGTGGCAGGAAGTCCTGCAGTCCCAGACCACCAGGAGGGTTGGAGGGGGGGGAAAAACTGTTTGGTTCTTGTCCTCTTGCCAGTCCTTTTTGGTGCTAACTGCTAGCAGAGAAGAGCTACACAGATTTATTTCCTCTTCTCTTGTTTTCCTTACTTTTCAATAAAGTTGTAATGTGGGCTGGTGTCCTGCACTAGACAAATGTAACCATTCCCTGTAACATTTGTCACTGAATGGCAAACAGCCTGCTCTTACTGCATTATCCTTTGCTAAGGCCCACCAGTGTGCCCCAGTTTAGGGCTAATTGCCAAATGGCACTGCCATTCCCTGCTGGGACTCCTGGCTGTCCTACCTGACCTCTAGCAAACACTGGATCACCTCACACAGCTCTGCTGATTTCCTGAGTACCCGAGCTGGTCTCCAGCAGAAGCCACCTGCTGTGGTGCTGCCCAGGGTGATGCCCCATCACTGGTAATGACCGAGAACAGACCACAAACAACCCTCTGCCGTTTGCCTGGGGGCTTTTGGCATCACCAGGTTTGCTTGGAACAAGCTGCTCTCACGCTTACCTGTCCTCCAGATCTTCGTTGACAACTTCGTCCACGCCGACCTGCACCCCGGGAACATCCTGGTTCAAGGCACGGCACGGCTGGGCAGTGCCCGCCGGGACCTGTGTGACGCCCAGGTGCCAGAGCTGTGTGACACCCAGGTGCCAGAGCTGTGTGACGCCCAGGTGCTGGAGGTGCAGCCACCCCTGCGGCAGCTGCGCCTGGTGCTGCTGGATGCAGGGATCGTGGCGGAGCTGCAGAGCGCCGACATGCAGAACTTCCGCGCCGTGTTCACGGCTGTGGTCCAGGGACAGGTGAGGCCCCTCTCCGGCACGGGGCTGGCTGGGGAAGGGTGACGGCTGCGGAATCCGATGGCCAAAGTGAGAGTTTCCTATTTCCCCTTGAAATGCTAAGAGGGGTATGGAGCCGTGCTAGCATCTCATCCCCAGACACAGGGATAAGTTGTTAGCTGCAGGAAGGAGGCTGCTAGAGTGGAGCAATTTCAGGGCCCCAGGAACTAGGTGTTAAATGGGAAGTATTGGCTGCCCCTTCCTGGTTAGGAGTACTTCTGCTGCAAGTTAGAACTGCCTGGGAGCCACTGTTGCAGAATCTGTCAGGTTTTGCTGCAGAATAGGAGGGAATGGGTTAACATCTTGATCTGCCCCACATGTTCCTCTCTGCAGCCTTGCTGCTGGAAGGCCCATACGCCTTCCTCCATTTTGCTGTTGTGTCAGCATCTATAGAGGAGAGGAAGGAAAACAGGTGTGTGTGGAGGGGTCTGACCTCCGCTAGGCTCCTCCATGTGAGGGGAACTACATTATCCTCCTCCTCCCTTGAAACTCACTGTCAGATGGACTAGAGAACCCAGTGCTGGTGTCTCCTGTTCATTCTGGGAACAAGCATTGTGCTCCTACTTGCCTGTTGCTGTCTCAGCTGCAGGGTGAAGGGCTCACTAACACAGCTCAAGAGGGACACATTTTGTCTTGGTCTGCTGAAGCATGCCAAAGAATCCATGCTAAACCCTGTATCCAGGCCCATCCTGTGCTGCCAGGGGCGCTTCTCAGCTCCTAAAAGCAAGAACTGCAAGCATCTGATTGCAAGTCACCAGTGGTCAAGTTCTGGTTGTGCTGTTTAACTTGTTTTTCAGGGGGAGAGGGTGGCAGAGCTGATCCTCCACCACGCCCGTGCCAACCAATGCCAGGACATCGAGCGCTTCAAGGCTGACATGGCAGAGCTTGTGACCAAGGTCCGGGGGAACACCATTGCCCTGGGCAAGGCAAGTGCGCCATGTCACAGTCCCACTTACCTGCAATTCAGTGCAACTTTGCACTGAAAACTGAAACAAAAAGGTTTTTTGATCAGCTGTTAAAATTCTCCTCGTGTATTCCAGCTTCAGGTGGGGAATCTCCTCTCGAGTGTCTTCAAACTATTGATGACCCATAAGGTGAGGTCCTGTCCCTGTCTGCCTTTAATTGCTGGAAGTTCATCTGGGAAGGGGGAACTACTGGCAACATGAGGGGCTAACAAGGAGGGGGACTGACTTCTGAAACAAACTGCTAGGAGAGGAACTGCAGGAATGCATCCAAGTATTGTAGGCATGCTGTTTCTCAGGTCTTATACACACTCTGCCAAGCCCAATTTCTGTTTTGGGTTTGTTTGTTTGGTTTTTTTTTTTTTTTTTTTTTTTTTGGTCTCAATACTTCATTTTTGTAACACATAGTTTTTCCTACCTTTTTTATAGTCCTTTAGACTATAGATACCTCCTAATAACTGATTATTTGGGTGACAAATTTCCACAGCTGCAAACAGCTTTGGAAATCAAAAGACCTCTGGTGGCTTGAACTGGGGTTGTCAGCCACAGGGCTGCACAGTCCAGCTGGTGGAGTTGCATTATAGTTTCAGGTGTGCATATGCTCTCCCCAGCCTCTTCCCTTCCCTTCCCTCCCAGCTTAGGCAGAGCTGGTACCTTGGTTGAAGGGGTGCAGAAGAAAATAATATCCACTGAGTCCATTCAGTCTGTTGTGGTTCTAGGTGAAGCTCGAGAGCAATTTTGCTTCCATCATCTTTGCCATCATGGTTCTGGAAGGACTGGGACGTTCACTGGACCCTGAACTGGACATCCTGGAGGCAGCTAAGCCACTGCTCATCAAAACTGCAGCTTCTGCCCTCAAATAGACTCCTGTGGCTGCTGCCCTCTCCCTGTGGGGGGTTACCTGTGCTGCCTGTGAGCTGACACAGAGGAAGCTGAAGGTGAGAAGTCACAGGTACCCCAGGGGTGTGGTGCACAGTGGCTGCTCTCCACTAATGCTGCCTTCAGTCATTTCAGCCGAGCACCAGGCATGGGATGATCAGAAGGTCTATTCCAGAAAGCAGGAGGAAGAATTTGCACAATTGGACATTTCCCACTCATTGCACAGGTCTAAGAGCTAATGTGCTCTGGTAGTTTTTAAAAACATCTTCAGAAAGATGTTAATTGATCAAGTCTGTTTTAAAATATATCAGGTTAAACATTCAATTTACTGACTTACCTGCACTGTGGTATGAGAAATTATGTTCTAGCATCACCTAAGTAACACATTCTGGCTGAAAAAACCCAATAATCCTATTTGTCTTTTGTACTTTTAACTTCTGCTTTTATTGTAGAAGTGTCCTAACATCATGCATGTAGTGGTCTGCTCTTAGTCATTTTGGATGACAAAACCAGACCATTTAAATTTTTTTCAAACTTCTGTACTCTAGTACATTATGATAGGAGTTTGGATTATAAACAGCATAAAAAATATTTACCTAGCCAGAAAAACCTAATTCCATAATAAAAAACAACTTCTGGGAATATTTGTTCTGGTCTTAATTTTTCTGTTTCTGAGACTTAAGAGGTTTCTTTTTTTCTGCTCTGTGTGATTTTCTCTACTACCCTCCCTGGTTCTACCCTGGTTCCACTCTACTCAAAACCTGAAAACTGATATGCAGATTCTTAGGGTTTTTTTTCCAGCAGGTTTCAAACCAGAGTCCAAGCATTTTCCTGATGGATCAAAACCACACTGTGAATGTTTAAAATCAAATAAAGCTAGCAGAAGAGCTGGATTACACGTGGCATTTACAGTCAATTATTTTAATAGCAGTATTAAAATGATTTTATGGCTGCATTTTAATAGCGAGAAATACAGTCTATGAATGACTGGAAATAGTGTAGAACTGAATATATTCCCAGACCTACCCTGTGTGAAATAGCAGTAGAGCAGGGTCTCTGCAGTGGTCTGTTCTCAGCTGGTTAAGCAATGAAGAGAAAGTGCATAAGCAGGCAATCTGCTGTTTTATGGTGATTATAAAGCAATGATTAATAGCATATAAATGAAGTCTGAAAAATAAGTTTAGATTCAGCTCAGTATATTTCACGTACTTTCCTTTAATCACTGCATATTCCATTTCCAAGTGCATAAGGATAAAAGCAGGAGTAGGGTTTAACACCTTTTAAGTTTTAGGCTTGTTTCTTTAAGTCTAGTTAGAGACATAAGCAGGCAGAGCATTGTCCTAACCAGCGCAAGATTTTATGTAAAAGAGAACTCAAACAAGAAGAGAAGCAAGCAACCCCCCCAAACATTACCCTAAAGAAAATCTCCATGTGCCACCAGCACCCACGTTCCCTCAGCAGGGTGTGTGCCAGGTCTGGGGCACAACCATCCATGTTCTTGCTGAGCAAATTCCAGCCAACTTTTCCAGACACTCCAGAGAGTGGAAACTAATCCAAATGATGGGATTTCATGTCTAAAATGCAAAAACTACTGTGCCTCACATGTAGTTTTCACAATCTGAAGCAAGTTACACTTTTTTTGGACCTTAACTCTGATATTTTGTTAGTTAAAGCCTTCATCTTCTGTTTAAGTTCATCTTCCCTTTTCCCTTTTTCTTTAAGTGAAAATCTCAGGATGGCTTCATGCACGTACATTATGGATCCTAAAGTCTAAAAAGACCCATTTTAGCTATTCAGGTCTCAGAGTAGTTTGTAAACATCTGGATAAGAGACCTAACTTTGTCTTTTTAGGGAAAAGCTGAAGGCATAGCCTCTCTATTATCCCTGGAGGAATGCAGTCTGACACTTACTGTTTAGAAACTGCTGGCCATTCAGATTTGGCAGGATTTCAAAGGAGCTCCCTTTTACAAGTTTTCTTAATTTCACTTTTTTCTTTGGTTTTTTTTTTTAAGAAACTGCCATTATCACTGTTGCTATATTCTAGAAGGAGGCATAAATTTTTATAATGTGCCAGAAAATGTGTATCATGTTTTTGAGTGTACATAGAATGTCAGGCTGAATTTAAATTTTGTATCTAGTTTGGTTCTAGGCATTACTTGAAACAAGGTATCACATATATTGTATTCATTTTAGCATAATTCGGTGTAAAATAAAGATATTTTCCAATATAGCTCTGACTGTTTCAGCAAATAAATTGTGCTATGTCCATTCTCCTTTTCTAAAGACCTGGCTGAAATTTCTGGTTACCCAGAGCTGATCAGTGCCTTTCCTGTGGCACAGCCATAGGGAATTGTGTACCTCAGATGATGTGAGGAAGAGGGAGCACTTCAGGATGTGACAAGCTTAACCTCCTCCTCTCCTTTGGCACCTCCACTCACCACAGTGCAATGCACTAAAATACCCTCCTTTCTGATGCAGAAAAGTGTCTCTAGATGTGCCCTGCTGCTCCCTCTCAGGGGAGGGGGAAGCCAGTGACCCCAGGAAGCAAGGCAGGTGAAGGACACAGCAGTGGAAGTGAACTCTGGCTGGAGAGAAAGGGAGATTAGAGACCTCTCAGGAATCAAAATGCCACCTGCCACAACTGTGCTCTGTCACACTGACTCACAGCTGACAGGACACAGCAGGTCTGTGAACTGCTCAGGCCCTGCTCACCCACTGTGCAGCTTCCTTACTCGAGCAGGGATGCCCGGAGCAGCAGGAGCTTCTGTTCCCTGAGGTACTGCTGGAGGGCACGGAGTTTCTGGCCTTCTTTTTCCATCTTCAGATGAGAACTCTCTCTCCTCTGGAACACTCTCACCTTGGCAGCCTGGTGCTGGTTTTGCTGTTTGTCCTGCTCCTGGGATTCTTGTTCCAGCACTTCCTGCCGTGACTGCATTCTGCTCCTCAGCAACTCCTACATGAAGACATTCAAAACTGTACAGTCAGCCTTCATGCCAGATTTCATCCTCACTTTTCATCTCTGTCCAGCTCTGGGGCCCCCAGCATGGACATGGATCTGCTGGAGTGAGTCCAGAGGAGGATCACAAAGATATTCAGAGGGCTGGAGCACCTCTGCTATGGAGCCAGGCTGAGAGCTGGGATTGTTCAGCCTGGAGAAGAGAAGGCTCTGTGGAGATTTTAGAGCACCTTCTATTGCCTAAAGGGGCTACAAGAGCTGGAGAGGGACTTTTTACAAGGGTGTGGAGTGATGGTACAAGGGGCAATGGCTGTAAACTGAAACAGAGTAGGTTTAAATTAGATATTAGGAATAAATTCTTTCCTGTGGGGGTGGAGAGGGACTGGCACAGGTTGCACAGAAAAGCTGTGGATGCCCCATCCCTGGCAGGTTGGACAGGGGGTTCTGAGCAGTCTGGTCTAGTGGAAGGTGTCCCTGCCCATGGCAGGGGGTTCAGGACTAGATGAACACAATCCAAATCATCCTACAGTACTATGATTCTCACTAGTCAGAAATGGATATAATCTATGGAAATTCATTTCTTGCATGCAGAAAGACTTCTTTTGTGGCAGAGATAATGAATTTTACTTTCCACTTTTCAACTTCATACACATGCCAAAAAAAGGTTACCCTTTTTTATCTCTAAATGATACAGTTATACTGGATGTAAAACAGGTGAAATATACAAATACTCCAGATATTTGTATATATACTTCCACTGCTGGAAACATGGCAGAAGAAGAAAATAAATTCTGGAACTGCCCTTACCAGTCTTTCTTTCTCTTGTTCAGAGCTCCTTTTGTTGCTTTCTGCCTGCAACTCCTCTCTCTGCAAACGCCGTGTCTTTAAGAACTGAAGCCTCTGCCTTGCCTTCCTCTCCTCCTCCTCTTGAAAGAAGGATTCCTTCCTGCTCCTCTCAGCCCCAGCAGCCTGGAGCAGTGCCATGTGCTGCAAACCTCTCTCTTTGTGCTCCAGCTGTTTCTCCAGCCCTTGCAATGTTCTCTGATGCAATCGCTGCCTGTTTCCAAAACAAAATTTCTTAAATTTCTCATAAAGAAAGAGCAATAAAAAGAGAGTGCAAGACACAAAGCAGATATTTTGGCAATCTGTGTTCAGTTAACATTCCAGAACTCTTTGTTAGGTTATGAGGATTAAACCTGTGTCCAGAACAGAGGTAGCAAAAGCCCCAAATGGGCTGGTGCCTGATGTCAGCACTTTTGGTCTGAGAACAGGGCTGAAGGGAATTTGCCCTTGGAGATAATGCTGTGTACCCACTCCCTCACACCTCTAGCACCAATTTTATTCCCAGTAGGGAACCACCGTGACCCCTTTGCAGAGCCCAGCAAAAAGCACAAGGTGGGATGTGCAGGGACTGAAGGAGAGCAGCAGGGAGCAGCTATTACCAACCTTCCAACATTTAGCACAAAAAGCAGTCAGTTCCCAGCATCACCTCTGGCTGTCCCTGCGCAGCTGGCGGCGGGTGCCGTCTGCCTCTTGCTGCTGCTCCCTCTTCAGCTGCCTCTGTTCTTTTTGCCACCTTTTGTGCTCAATCTTGGCTCTGCTGAAGTCCAGCTCCTTCCACCCCTTCTGAGATGCACCACTAAGGATTGACTTCTATGAGATAAAAAGCAAACTGACTCCTTAGTCCCAACAGTATATTTTTCTAATGCACACTGTAAGCACACAAAACCAGAACAGCCCAGTTTTAATGTCACTCCTGAGGCTAGAAGCTACAAAGGCTCACAAATACTGTAGTGTTGATTGCCATCCATGAAAACACTGAGGATGATGCTAAAACCTGTAGAAAACATTAGGCTTAATGAACAAAGAGGTGCCTGAAAATCCAGTCTTAAGAGTTCTCCATAGGTCAGTAGGCTGTGCTGTTCTGGTGTTGAGCCAATGCTAAAAACTCCCCAGTGTTTGGGTCAACTGCTGGATTGGATGGAAAATCCAGGTTCTGACCATAAAACATTATAAATTCCTTACTAGATTTTATTAACAAGAGAAATACCTGCCCCCATCTGGCCAAACCCAGAACATTCCCAAGTTCTCTGCAGGTATTCCAACTCTTCACCTTTTGTTGTCTGAGATTTCTACCCATGCTCAAGCAGTCTTTGTGTTTTCTTCAGCAGTAGCTTCATTTTAATGCTGTAGTGCTGCTGATTTGTGTTTTTAAATGCACTGTGACATGTATAGAGATGAAGGAGCACCTACAAGGCCTCTTTTCACAGCCATAGTGAAATATTTATTTGTTTTTGTACTCCTTACAGTGCCCTTTATGAGGGAAGTGCAAGTAAACACCACCAAACCTTTAGACAAGTATTCCAGTTTACATTGCTAGAGCTGTGTGGAGCTGGAACAGAGTTCCCCCAAAATATTTTTCCCTGTCAAATGCATCCTCCTTCCTCCTATTCCCAAGTGCAGTCAGCATGTTCCTGCTATCAGCTGCTCCTGTGCAAACAGAATGTCTCCTTCCAGTGCTTTCCTGGGGACAACTCGAATACCACAAGCTGGAAAACACCACAGGACTTTCAAATAATGTTCCTGCCAGTCTTACACAGCATTTTGACTGGTTTCTCTTAACACATTGATCTGTATGGCTTCCCAGGGGCTGCAAACAGCTTTGTTCTCCAGTGTACTGCTATTCTCAGCAAAAAAATGTACCTTCTGGGTGTGTTTAATGACACACACAAGGGGAGATCAAAGAAAGAACCAAAGGTGTTTTGTAGGTGGGAGGTGAACAAATGGTGTTTTCCAGCAGGTAAAGTACCAGCCTAAGGATCAGGAGACTTCTAGTTCCACCCCTGCCCTAACATGCACTCTTTGCTGTGGGCCTCAGATGACTGCCTAAACTTTTTTTTGCTTTCAGTATCTGTAAAAGAGGATTTTTTTTGCTATTTTTTTTTTATTTTTTTGCTATCTAGTAGAGCTGGCTGAGAAGCTTATTTAGAAGAGATTAGATCTAACATACAAAAACATTCTGTCAAAAGTGCTGAGCAAAAATACCACAAGTGCCCTGTCCTGCACAACATGGGCTCCCAAGTGGAGTCCTTAAGTTTCTGTTTATGCATAACCATTATTCTACACAGGCATAATTTCTGTTGCAGCAAAAACCTTTGTGAAAGATCAAAGGAGAGAACATTCTCACATGACAAAAACAAATCTCCTCATCCTAAGAGCTAAACCTAAATACTCACTGTGATGCTGCTGTCTTTTAGAAGCTTTGGGAGAAGTGTGGATCTCCCAGCCAGCAGGTGGGTGGTACTGTGGGGTCTCTGCCCACGAAGGGCTGATCTGATGGTCAGGCTGTCTTTCTCCAGTGATTGATTCACTTGGGCAAAGAAGCTCTGGCACCTGAAAGGAACCAAAGCACTGCTTCCCATGGAAGGGCTCCTCTGGGAATGCTGGACTGGAGCTCCTGCCACTCTGGACTCAAAAAGGCCTTTCAAATAAATTAGGGCAAGGACATATGAGAATATAGGAAGCTTATAAAAAGAAAGCAAATTAAAAGAACAAAAGATCTGCTCATTTGAAATATATTCAAGCAAGGATTTTATAGCATGTTCCTATGAGGAAGTGGGACAGTTTTTAGTCTCCACAAGAGGTTCCAGCTTTTCAGAACAAGCTTGCTATTGCATTTAGGAAGAGTTTGGCCTGGGAAACTGAGTTTTGCCTGGCGCTTCTTACAGCTAATCAGGCTAAAGGATTGTTTACATGGTATCTCACAGACTGGCATGAACTGCTCTGAGATGAGTGAAAATGACAAATCTTTTGATAGGGCAATGCCTGAGCTCCACATCCTGCTGAGAGACAGGAGACATTAGCATGGGCACAACCCTGCTAACACAGCTTTTTGGGTAACTGAGAACAGGAGCAGAGTTTGCTCACACCTTTCTGCTAAGGACAGGGCAGACCTGAGTGGCAGCTGCTGCATGAAATAGTGCTGGAAGAACACCAGCTGGGAGGAAATGTGCACTCCTGTTTGACTTTTCATTTTCCCTCTTCCAGCAGTGTCACAAAGCAACAACGGAGGAAGCTTTAGGCTTTCAGAGTCCTCTCTTAGATGTCTGCAACTGTCACAAAGCTGAGAACAGCAACAACTTGATCAAAATCATGACCCAGCCCTTTTTGACTGTTCAGGAAACAAAATTCCACTCAGTGACATCATAAAGCAATAATTTTCAGCACAGAAAAGAGGACTGTTTTGCAGAAAAGTTCAGGTGAAATCTTGTTGCTATACACAGTCACTGTTAATGTTAAATATTAATTTTTAAAGTAAGGAAATTTTTATTTATACTGAGCTCTACGATATAGGTTAAAAACCCCCCAAAGCTGCTACTGCAGTAGATGAGCTGTAAAAGCCAAAAAATCTCAAAGTTCCATTAGAAAATTCTTTCACTTTGAGAGAAGATGAATAACTTCTCAAGCCATAGCACCATTAATACCTATATATAAAGATGGCATTATGGTATTTTCTTGTAAAACACCAAGAATTACGGTGGCAGATCTTATACATTATGCCATCCTGCACTGGTATTATGTGCTAAATCTTATGTTTGGGTAATAGAGTTACAGTTCCAATACCATGCTCATGTTCAAAATTAGCTTCAGTTTCAGCATCCTGCTGTCTGCTCTCTGCTTCTTCCTTGTGATCTGTCTCCATTAACCAGCTGTCTGTGTTGACAGCAGCATCAACCACAGCATGAGCCACCTCCCTCTGAGGACCCTGGAAATAACAAGAAATGCAAACATAATCCAGACCTGATAAGGAAAAGAATAGGTTTATTTAATGAGTTTACAGCATAAGATCTTAAGTTGTAACTGAAGTTTAAGACAGAATGAAAAAAAAACAACAAATTCTGGGAGAGTTCTTTACTACAGAAATAACCCATAGGTAACTTCCTGAGTTTCCCTATGTCTCCAACTGACCCAAAGTACTTTTGCCTGAAAGGGTTCAAACTGGTACAAAAGAGATCAGGCCAGAGGAGCTCTGGCTGAAAGACAGCCCTGCTTCTGGCAGGTGCCAGAATTTGGATTCTAACCCTTGCAGAGCAATGGAGATAAGCGTGGCAGTAGCTGGGGCACATGAACCTCCTCCTTACTGATCCTCACCCAGTGTCCGGCTCACAAGCACCAAATCAGCTGCTGAGGACTACATAAGTCTCTTGTGATCCTTGACTGGGAGAGGGGACACCTCTAACAGGGTGGAGAAGTATGTTAAAAGAATCATGCAAGAGACTGCCCTGATATGGAACAGTCCCTACCATAATCCTTATCCAGTGTCAAGTCTTCTGACACTTTTTCCTTTTTCTTTTGCCTTTACCTCCTTCATACAGAAGCAGAATGTAGAGGGACTGGGCTATGCAACACTGCTCGCATTCTGCATCCATGGAAGAGGTTCTAGAAGCCTGCTCCAGCCAGGGACAATGACAGATTATTTACAATGACCTTACCCCAGTCAAAGGAAGGCAGTGCAAAATCTCCCCATTCTTTAGCAGGAAGGCATAAGAAGCCAGCCTTAAACCTCTAGCTTGGTGCCAAGAGTAGTAAACTTGCAGTAACAAAGCAGATATTTACACAAATAGCAGACCATTTAGTAGCAGAAGAGCCAGGGTGAACCACTTTTTACCTTCTCAGTTTCTATAACCTCATGGGCCTCTTCCAAACAAGACCTAACATCTACTGGAACGTTTTCTGTCTCTAATCTCTTCTCTTCCTTTTTCTCTTCCTCTCTGGAAACACCTTCTAAAGAAGCAATCTTCAATTCAGACAGTTCCTGTTCTATTTTCTTGCTGAACTTTTCTTCAGTCAGGCTTGTCAGGCTTGCTCCCGGGATGAAGGCATTCTCCTGCTGCACTTTGCACTCTGCAGGCCGTGTGCGTTCCCAGGCTCCAAGGCAGCACTGGGGAAGCAAGGTGCATCCCCAGCTGCACTTTGCACAGGGATGAGTGGAATACAGAGCCTCTGGGCAGCAATCCAGGCCCAGGTGACCCTGTCTGTAGTTCCCTGAGGCTCTATAACCTGGTGCCACAAGGTATGGGTAATCCAAGCTTGAATCTACCACCATCTGCCTGGCTGCTAAAGGCATCTGCAGCTCCAGGATGATGCGTTCGCTTAGGGGCATGGGAATCCGCAGAGCTTGGGCAGAAGACACCTCCTTCGTCTGCCCATTCCAGAAATTCACAAGCACTCCCCTTTCATTGTGTGCTGTGCATATTGGGGGAAAAAAAAAAAGTAAGTAATGTGTTAGCAGCATGTCAACCTGCGTGATTTATCTCACAGAGAGTAGCAGGTAAAAGTAATGACTTGTGTTTCAGACATTTCTGTAACAACTTCCATGATTTTATTCTTTACAGGTTTAAAATTTGACTTTCTCCTGAATTTCCTGCAAGGAGACAGCAGATATAAAAAAAAATCTCACTTGCCACAGCAGGTGGGATTTTACCCTGAAATAGCTGGAAAGCAGACTAACAGATAATCAGGTGACCCTCAGGAGGATCAGGAACGTTTTTCGGCTTGTGCTGGGAGAATGCTATCCCCAACCCCTAAGTTTTTCGGAAGTTTTCACCCACAGAACAAAGGCAAATTCTGTGAGCTACATTAATTCCGACCCTGAAAAAGTGGCTTAGTGCCAACAATAAAAACAGAGTGAAGAGAACCCAAGCAGCAGGAGGTGAATTCTCCATGCTGGAGTCTGTTCTCTTCCCTGCAGTGACTCCCATGGAGAGTCCAGTGCTGCTAAGAAAACCCAAACACCCAAAGCAGGTACCTAAAGGTGCCTCTGTGTTCTCCACAACCCTTAGCACAGTGCCAGGGCCAAAACGTTTGGCTGGGGCCTCCCATGGTGCCAAGACCCTGTCCCCAGGAGCGAGAGGCTGTCGCCGAGTGTCTTCGTAGTGCAGAATGTCATAGAGGGGCGTCTCCTGCCGGCCACGCGGGACCTTGCCCTTCAGAGCACAACTCTGGTCAAACTCAACTAAAAAGCCTTCCCTGGAGCCCTGCAAGAGTAAAACATGTGCTTTGCAAGGCAATTTGCAAGGTCCAGTTAACAGCAAAGCTTAAGTGCTAGGAGGGAAGTGGCAGAAATCCCAGGAAGCAGAATGTGATCTGGGAATGCAGCTTTCCTCTTCTACCAGGGTTTCACTGTACTGTGTTCATACCATTTTAAAAGTAAATAAAAAGCTGGGGCTTAAGGGGCTGACAGGGTTTTTCTTCCTTTCACTTTGGAGTTAGATTTTAGTAAGAACACAATCAGCAGACTAAGGCAGAACTCTACTAGGAAAACTTCCCACAAGAAAAATAGCAGCCAAAAGAAACTGTGTATGATGCAGTTCACCACAACCAGGACAAAAAATAATCCTTCAGCAATCAGAAGGGTAACAAAGCAGTAAAAAGTCACAACTGTCATAAATTTTAATAGTTTTACTGAAACCTTCAGCAGCAAGTGAGGGCAAGGTCTACTGCCAGAATCTCAGCCTTCTCTACAGATCTCTGAGTGCACTTACACAAACAATACTGTCAGCTCCTACTCTAGCTGATGTCACTTGTGCCTATAGCTGTCCCAATCTGTTCTACCCCACACTGAAGCTTACAGACATCCTCACCTATACTAGCACCAAAATTTATTTAACTAACCTGCAAAATTAACTGGATTTTAAAAGAAAACCTGCAGGGGCGGGGGGGGGTTCTGTCTGGCATCCAAAATCATCTTGCAATTCCCAGAAACACAGATGGAAAAGAATGAGGAAAGCTCTCAGTTTGGTAAAGAGGAAGTGGACCCTGGAGACAAACATTTTGGATTACTAGCTGCTGTTTAGCTAACTAACTCTGCTGCTAGGCTGGGCAAAAGTAGACAAGAGGGATAAGGGACCTGTTTTGTCTGTCTCTGAATAAAAACTCATTATAACTACAGAACCAGATTGGTCTCCAGGCTGTTCTTACTTGCAGGACTCCTCACAACAAACAGCCAGACAGCATCAGGTAACAGATGAAAACAGGGTGTGGGGAGGCAACAGTGGCTAGGAAGTACACTGTAACACTGGAGGGCCACCCCACAGCAGGGGCTTGGCACTGGTGAGTATGGGAAGAACAGAGAAGAAAACATAAATGCTCTTACAGCCACGTTCCCAATAAAGAGTTACCTTCACCCCCTGGACAATATGGCCCAGGTAGTAATAGCCATCAGTTTCTCTCCTTGCCAACACACGAGCCCCCCTCAGGACACGGGAAGCCTCCAGGGATGAACCAATGAAATTCCTTTCAGTTGAGGGTATCAAGGGCATGCAAAAGGGACCTGGGCTCCAGACACAAACACCACAGCTGTGGAAAACAAAAATACAAAAAGTAATGGAAAGCCCGGCAACAGATACTCTGCAACTTACTGCAGTGCAAACAAACTAAATCAACATGGAACAAAACCCCCACCCTGCAATAACTGTCTGTGCTCCCAGCTTTTTTTGTCTCTGCTTTTCCAGTGACCCACCTATATATTATGAGCTTACTGTGTTACTGGACATCTTGGCAGCAGAGAGCTGCAGGAATCTTTATTAGCTGTGTGGCAGCACTGGACACGTGAGATGGATGTGGAGCTTACCTGGAAGGGGGAAGGAGGAGATGGAAGCAGAAAATGAGCATGATTTCTGAACATTTAAATCCTTAAACAGGAATATTGTCTACAAAGTTGAAATTTACTTTCAGTTTATTACTTCTCTTCATAATTCTTCCACCATGTCTTGTGGTACTATGCTGCTTATCTGTAAATTCATCACAAATTGTTTTGATTTTGAGAAATAAAGTTTGGAAAGAAGGAACATTAAAAAAAAACCCCTTAAGAACTATATGATAAACCCCCTCTTGCACCTGGCTTCTATTCAGCTATGAGGTGTATAGCAGGGGTGGGCAGCCAGTGACCATGTGTGCACTGCTGCTGCTGCTGCTGCTGCTGCTTACACAGCTTGCAAGCTCCCCTGGCAAGCACAGCTGAAAGGTCAATGAAAGGACCTGAAATCAAGGAAGAGTGAAGAAAATGGGGGATCAGTCTAGGGGACAAATTTGCCTCTGCAGATCAAAGCCAGCAGTGGAAACATCCAGCCTGAGCAAGACGGGAAACGTGGGATGCTTGAGAACAAGGACACAGGGAACAGAATGCCAGGGACCTCAAGAAGGCAGAAAGACAAAATACAAGGCAGTTGGAAGGCAGAGCTGGCAATGAAATGATGAATTTTGTATCAAAGCATTCAGCTTTTATGGAAAAACATAAACTCACTATGAAGCATACTGCAGGGTTGCAACATGTTGCACATGGTAAGTAAAAACTGGTTGAAAAGTTTGCTACTATTCCCTGTAAACTGCTGCTGAAAATGGCTCAGATGAGCAGGGAAATTAAAATTCCTTAACTACAAGGCTATCCACTGCGGCTTCAGCTGAGGATATTAGATGTTTGGGATGTTAACAAATGGAGAATGTATTATTGCTTATTTAAAATACTTTCAGGAGGGTCGCATAAACTATTCTCCAGTTCTTTTTGGAGTGTTATCCAATAAAGATTCAGGAGGAACTACAAGTGGATTAATCTTACATTGGCATCATACCTTGTCAGGAGGAGTAGGGGAGTGTTGGATTCCTTGAAAGGACCCTCCTGATAGTCTGGGTACTTTCTCCATTATTTTTTCCTTGCTTCTTTTGTGATCATCTCAGTGTCCCAGAAGGCATACCAATATGCATTACTGGATGCAACTGGTTCTCCACAAGAAGTTGGCAGACTTCCTCCATCCCTTGCTCTGGCATATACCGGTGAACAGATCCACCCACCGGCAGGCTGGGTTTTCCATCCTCCTCAAAGTGTCGGGACTGAAACCAGGCTGCAGCTCCAGGAACACTGCTGAGTGAGCAACAAACAGGCAGGCGCACCGCTGTAACACCTGTGGGAGAGGGAAAACGGGAGAGAAGAACACAATTCTCTTAGATGCTCAGGTGGGAATTCTGTACTGGATATTTCTATGCCGAGGCGTCTCCTCTGCGTTCCCGCTCCGGCTGCCGGCCCAGAGAGCGGGGAAGAGGCTCCGCAGCGGCTGCTTCCTCCGCGACAGCCCGGCCCCGAGGGCGAGCCTCGCATCCCGGCCCCGAGGGCGAGCCCCGCATCCCGACCCCGAGGGCGAGCCCCGCATCCCGGCCCCGAGGGCGAGCCCCGCATCCCGACCCCGAGGGCGAGCCCCGCATCCCGGCCCCGAGGGCGAGCCCCGCATCCCGGCCCCGAGGGCGAGCCTCGCATCCCGGCCCCGAGGGCGAGCCCCGCATCCCGGCCCCGCCATGGCGGGAGGCGCCGCCGGGACACCGCCCGTGCCCCGCTGCTCCGCACCCGGACTGCCTGGGCTGGACTGCAGGGCTGCTCAGGCTTGGACAGAGGGAAGCGCTGCTCCTTTCGCCCCTTCCTTAAACACCACCAGCTAGAGCCGTCTTCTCCAAAAAGCAGCGGCTTGGCTGGGTAGCTCGCCCCGCTCTGCGCCCCCCGTGGGTGACGCCAACTTTTGGGAGAACTCACGGACAACCCGCCCCTGGTGCCGCCCCGGCGCTCCCAAGTGCTGCGGGGAGTGAGGGGCAGATGTGCGGGGGCGGTGCGTGCTGTCCCCGTGCGCCAGGACCCTTCCGTGCCCAGAGCTGTCCCCGAGCCGTCTCCCTTCCTCGGGCTACCTCCGAGCCCCGGGCTCCCTCCGTTTCCCGGGATACCTCGGTGCCGCGGGCCGTCTCCGCCCCGGAAGGCGGCGGCCGCGCCAATCGCCGGGGCTGTTGCTGGGCGGTGCGGGTGACATTGGGCACGGCCATGGTGGTGGCGGCGCTGGGCCGAGCGGCGGGGCGGCTGCTGCGGGCCGGGGCCGCCGTGCCCGGGCGGCGGCGGTGAGCGGGGCGGGCCGGGCAGCGGGGTGGCGGGCGGGCCGGGGCCGGCGGGGCCCGGAGTGAGGCGGGGCCGTGCTGTGTTGCAGCGCGGGCGGCGGGGTGCATATCCCGCCGCGGTACCGGCAGTTCCCGGAGCTGACGCGGGCGCAGGTGATCCGAGGCGAGGTGCTCAGCGGCTTCATGTGGTTCTGGATCCTCTGGCAGTTCTGGCACAACTCGGACATGGTGCTGGTGAGGCCGGCGCGGCGGCCGGGGGCGGGGGGCGCGGGCCGGGCCCCGGCCGCGCTCTGACGGGCCTCTCTCCCAGGGACACTTCCCGTATCCCGACGCTTCGGCCTGGACGGACGAGGAGCTCGGCATCCCCCCGGACGATGAGGAATAGCAGCACACCGGTACGGCTCCCGCCGCCTCTCCTCGCTCGGCCCTGAGCGCGGCCCGCGGTGCAGCCCCGGGCCCCGTGCCCGGCTGGTGCCGCCGCTGGGACCCTGCTCCCAGCACTGCCCAGGGGAAACTGGGCCAGCCCCTGCGGTACAGGAGGCATGCCCGCACTGCTCATTGCCTTCACACACCTGTCTCGGCTGCCTGAGACCAGGTAGCCCAGTTTTGGCAATATAAGTCTGCACTTTAACAACCGACTTTGTTGGAGCGGTAGCTTACCTGGTACCGGTTCTAAATTATTTTACTCATACTGTTGTATAGACCCAGCATTATCTAACTTTGAAGACATGCTCTGTTTCTAAAGACATCTCTCCAGATGTCCCCTTAAACGTTTGAGGCTTTTGCTTGTTTTCAGTTCTTTATATACCGAGTCTTTTTTAAGCTGTTGTGTCACACATTACAGCTCTAAACCAAAAGCTTCAACTACTGCTGAAGGCAGCACTGATGAGGTCCTTCTTCTGCTCTGCATGGTGGGAAAACGATGAGCGAAAAGGTTCTCAGGTTTTTCTTCTGTTATTTTCAGGTTCCTGGAACTAATTGAGGCCCCTGGAACCAAATCTTTGGCTCCTGGGTCCTTATGTGAATAAAACTAAACAAAGTCTAAGCTGAACTGTATTTTTTTTCTATTTTAAGTAGAATTCTTGGAAAATGACCATGACAGCTTTGAAGTTGTAGTACTTTAGTACACATGAGCTTCTGTAATGCCTGCTTGATAGAGGGTGTGCTTGCCCCAAGAAATAAGGTCCATGAGTGCATGGCAGGTAACAGTCTTATCAATAAAGGCTCTGCCAAATAACCAGTGAAGAGGTGAGGGGAAGCCGCCATAGAAGCAGGAGAATTTACCCAGAAGAGAACCCAGACCAGTTGGTGCCAGGCTTTTTTATGATGAAGGAAAGCTCCCCTTGGGTATATAAAAGTTCAGAACAGTAAAGGTAAAAATGCTTTAGGGCTGAGCACAGCAGTGATCCAGCTTAAGGAAGATGAAGGGAGGGGGGGGTTACACTGCAGGAGTCTTTTGATTTTATTTTTTTTCTTCCCTTCCAGAGTTATATCCTAAAGTAACTTCAGCACTGCCCTTAACCACCCGAGTTGCACCCCTCCAACTTTGTGGAGGAGAGTAGTGCATGACACAATAAACAATCTCCTTCAGACTTTTCCATGCAGTCAATCTTTATTATAGCAGTATTCTCATATTCACATCAAGTACATAGAACTTTTTGCCTTTCATATAATACAGAGTTCTTTAAATAACTTTACACTGAAATAGTTTTCTTCAATCTGAATTCAGCTATCAAATTTTAATATGTTTTAAGTCTCCATGCTCTCTAACCAAACTGGACAATATTTCCCATTGTACAAATTTACATGAGAAAAACTCCAAAGTACAAATGAAGGGACAACAAAAGTAAAGGGAGAAGGAACAAACAAGAAAAATAAGTTGTATTGGCAATTACAGGGGAAACTTGAGAAGGAACAAAGGGGAGTTGCTATGACCTACCTAACAGAAACCAAAAATAAACATTTTGTTATGAATTAAAAAATAAATACAAGTTTTGAAACAATTACTCCATTGTAGATTTTAAAAAGCAGCTATGGAAATCTACTAACACAATGGGTTGTTTTTGTTTTTTTTTTTAAGTAACCAGACTGGACCTTCTACTTTGCAGTCATAAGCCCCTTGCAAACCTCTGGTGGTCAAGAAAAAAAAAAAGAATACAGCTGAAAGGAATGTGTTAGCACAGAGTTTAAAGTGGTGGGACATACATTTCATTGCACTAAGGAACAAACAAACAAAAGAAATCAAATCTGTATATAAATTTCCCTTTCCTCTCCTTACTATGTACTTTGCCTCTCATAAACAAGCCTCTGTATTATGAGGTAATGCCATTGTCTTGACTATATATAAAAATAATAAAGTTTAAAGGATATAGATCTGGGTATCTATAAACTTTAAACAAGCCAGTCCTCTCTTACTCCCCCAGAGGGTCCAACCAGTGAGTGCTACCCCTTCCATCACTGCTCAATGCATGGTGCTCTCCTGGGAAGCCCGGGAGACCTGTGCCCCTTTCCTCATCTAGGAAAAGCAGTCTGTGCTCAAGTAAGAAAGGGACAGTGCAAGTAATGCACAACAGGTTACACACACCTACACACACTACACCTGCTCCTGCAAAACAAGGCAGAGTCACAGAAGGCAACAGTGGCCAGCCTGCATGTGTGTGTTGGGGCAGGGAAAGGGGATCCCATCAGGCAGCTGATGGCTGAGAATTGCTCAAGAACCAAGTCACTGCCCAGCCCAGGAGAGCCGTCACTACACCCACAGGGAGGGGGAGAGGAGGGTTCCACCTGGAGAATGGAGGGCCGGGAGGAGCTCTGCACTTGGAGTCAGGATGACCACAGAGCGGATGGGCTGGCTCGTGCATCCCAGGTAGTTGCAGACCCTGCTCTAGAGGCACAGGGCAGTACTGGAGCCCAAGAGGATTTCAAGAGTGGAAGAGAAGTAGGGGGCAGGACTTTCCCCAATCCCATCAAGGAGATCAAAACAGCAGTATTAATTTGGGTTGCCAACACATGCAAGTTGGCCACTGTCAGGTTTCTGTCAGTTGAGAAGTGTGGAGAGGGGGAGGAAGGGGAGGCAGGTAGGACACAAGGCTCATGAAAGAATGATGTGCTTTTTTTTTTGGTTGACTTTTTTTGTGGTTTTTCTTTTTCTAAAGGTTCACAGCTTTGAATAAAAAAGCACATTTATTGCACTTTATTTTAGACAGAGTTAATTTAAATTATGCCCTCACAACCCCCCACCATCCCCAAATAACCCAACACCCAAGTTTGGTCCATTTTTCCCCCTAGATCCAACATCCATGCCCAGGTGATGGGCTTCATTTCTTCTCCCAAACACACAGATGGATTTTCTCTTCAACAAGGGTGAATACACAAATGCAACACAGAATGACACTTATCAAAACAAAACCTGACCATCTTCCAAACTCAAATAAACAACAAAAAAGAAAACAAAGTTATTTTTGTGGTTTACTTGCTCAAAAGTAAGTATCACACCAGGCTTACTCTAAAGTACAGCTGCTGCAAACATGAAGAACTAGACAAAATGACTGGACAGGCCACTGTTGGCTCTTGAGGAGGCTGGGTGAGCTAAACACACTGCTGCTGGATGCTATGAAGCAAATACTAGGTAGTTTAGAAGTTCCTAAACAAAAAACCAAAACAAAACCCCAAAAAAACCACAAAACACCCAAACCCAAAAAACACCTCCCCCCACAAAAAAAAAAGAAAAAAAAAAGAAAAAAAAAAAGAAAAAAAAAAAAGGAGACAAAATAACCATCACATGTACTTTTAGTGCAGAATTTGGGGTAGGTAGAAGGATACCAGATAGCTCCTGGAACATAAGTAAAACATTTTTACACTTTGTTTTCTAAAAGGAACAAACCCAAATTAAAATTGGTCTGATGTCCCATATGAACTGAGCATTTAGACATAACTGCATAAGTTACAATTATGCCAAAAGTCCTGCCCCAAGGAAGAAAAGGAAAAGATCTGAAAAAGCATTAACATCTAAACCCATTATTTTGTCCTTCATGGACAAGTAGATTAAGTATGACACTGATATGTAGGTACTGCCAGAAGTCTACGTAACCAGTTTGAAATTTGAACAAATCAAATTCACACCTACTGGTTGTCTCTCAGCTGACAAGACACCTACCATCTCCCACAGATCATGTGCAATAACAGGATGTGATCACTGAACAGCAACTGCAAGAGGCCCAGGGAAGCAGTGAGGAAAC
Source organism: Motacilla alba alba (assembly GCF_015832195.1). Taxonomy (NCBI): domain Eukaryota; kingdom Metazoa; phylum Chordata; class Aves; order Passeriformes; family Motacillidae; genus Motacilla; species Motacilla alba. The sequence goes on from NC_052031.1 coordinate 58,615,550, forward strand.
CTGCTGACATTCCAGAAACAAAACTTACTGCATTTCCTGGGACAAGGAACTAATTGTATGGTCTGATACATGTGAACCTCGATTACATGAATGCTAGCAGTTTCTCCTCATCTAGCTCTCATTCTCCATCTACCATCTCATTCCAAGATGCTATAAGAGTGTAGCTTCGGGCCTCTTTGGAGCCTTCTTTAACAAGATCTCTGTGTCTTTGGAAGGGAAGGAGGGCTTACTTGTTTTTAAGTTAAATGAACCTCATTACCTGTTGATAGAACAGACTTCAAGCAGCAGGTTTACTATAACTAAATTCGGTATCCTTCAATTCTTAGCTTTGAAATGCTAACAGGCATTTTGGGGAATACTCTCTGCCCTCCTTGCTCCTTTACAGGAGTTGACCAACTCCACACTACCTACCTACAGGGATAGCTATATACAAAACTACTGCAGCAGATGTAAACCGAAGACACTGCTCTAGTTACAAAGCACCTGGTTTACATTCTGTTGTACTTTTTAAGGTTGCAAAGGCACATGATCATTTGGCAAACTACAAAAACTGTTTTGGGGGATCCCTATGTAAACCACTTCACAGAGGGTCTTGGGTAGCTCTCTTTTCTAAACAAAAGAGAGAAGTTAGTTTGCATCTGAATTCACGCTTGGGGTAGTCTCTATTCTGCAGCTTTTAAAGCTTCCTCCTTCCACAGGTTCATAGTTACTGCTGTCATGGTGCTGACTTAGCAGCTTCTGTGTTAGCATCCTTGAAAATTAAATGCAAACTTTTTCATTTTAACAATCTGGCTCTGCTCTTCTGGTAATTTATTAGGTAAGAATCACAGCATCATAGAATATGCTGAGTTGGAAGGGACCCACAAGGGTCATCAAAGTTCAACTCCTGGCCCTGCACAGGACACCCCAAGAATTACCCCATGTGCCTGAGAACATTGTCCAAATGCTTCTTGAATTCTGTCAGGCTTGGTGCTGACCACTGCCCTGGGCAGCCTGTTCCAGTGTTTGACCAGCCCCTGGATGAAGAACCTTTTCCTGATATCCAACCTAAACATCCCCTGATGCAACTTCAGGCCATTCCCTTGGGCCCTGCCATTGGTCACCACAGAAAAGAGATCAGTGCCTGCCCCTCCTCTTCCCCTCATCAGGAAGTTGTAACTGTAATGAATTTCCCCTCAGTCTCCTCCAGGCTGAGCACACCAAGAGACCTAAGTTGCTCCTCATACAGCTTCCCCTCCACCATCCTCATGGCCCTCCTCTGGACACTCTCTAATAGTTCATTAGTAATAGTCTAATAGTAATAGTCTTACACTGTGGCACCCAAAACTGCCCCCAGCACTCGAGGTGAGGCCGCCCCAGCCCAGAGCAGAGCAGGACAATCCCCTGCCGTGCCTGGCTGGCCATGCTGGGCCTGTGCCCCAGGCCAGGGCTGGCCCTCCCGGCTGCCGGGGCACTGCTGGCTCAGGTTCAACTCGCCATCGACCAGGACCCCCCGGGGTCCCTTTGTGCTCTCCAGCCTCTCATGCCCCAATCTATACACACAGCCACGGTTATCCACCCCAGGCCCTGGCTAAACTTCATATGGTGGGTATGAAGTTGGTATGAAGCAATGAAGCAGTGAAGACAGGTCTTTTAAATGCCTGCCAAAACAAACACCAAGTGCAAATGCACAGTAACAAGGCTGCAGCAAACAAAGTTTGTTTCATAAACTTCTACATAAAATGCATCACAAAAAAACAGAACACTCAGCACCTTCAGAGTGATGCCCTAAGAGTCCACTCATGCAGCTGCTTTTTAACTTGACTGTACCTAGAAGCTTTGCCTGTCCCACTGTGCTACTGGTGATACATTTTACCAACAGAGGACGTCTACAGTACTATGAAGAGTTTGCGCTACAAATCTGCACTCACAGTCAAGAATGGAATGAATTCTAGGGGCTGCGGAAGTGTGAAATGTCTACATGCTTCTTCCCTAAATTTAGTCCCTGCAGATATCAAAGCTTCAATCCATACTTGTTTGTGAGGTGTCTGGGGATCTGGCTTCCCTCAGCCTTCTGTAAAATGCTGGATGCATTTACACCACCAGGCAAACACAGAAGAAAAACTATTTATGTGTGATCTTCAGGGTACTTTTCCCCCAGTTTGGGTATTTATGGCAAGACATGGTATTTATCAACAATCAAAATTTCACTCATTTTATGTCACAAAGGCCAAATTCTGCCTCTAAGGAGCACATACTAATCCAAGTGATGCTAAGACACCATGGTAAAATGACAGTATTTGTTCTCAAACATTCTGCATCATCAGCAGCTGCTAGAGCAGTCAAGTACAATAAAAGATGATATTGGGTAAGCATAAAAAGGAGAAGTAGATTCATCTAATGACCTGTGTAAGTTTAGGGAAAAAAAAAAAAGACTGGGCTAATTGTATCTGGGGCTATGTAGGGCTCAACTGACACAGCAATTACTTTCAAAGTAACCTGGCCTCTGCATCCCTGCCATTTCGTTTGAACTCCACCACAAGGCTGCAGTTCTGGCAAATATGCTAAGGGAAACAATCACATTCTGAGCAGGAAGGTGTAACAGCTAACAGGCCTCTGTCACTTGTATGGAAAAGGAAAGGCAGAGGGGAAGGTCTGTGCCTGGTTGATAAAGACATGAATAGCTGGGACTGGATACTGGTACTTCTGCAAATGATTATGAAATACAAAATACTATAGAGCTGAAAGAAGCAGAATGACTCTCTAGGTGTTTGTCCCAACACGTGCACATGAAGGATGTACTCACATTTCCATACTACCGCATGCGCCTGTGGTTGGGACACCACGAAGGAACTTAAGGAATTTAGGGTAACAGGTAGGAAAGTGTTGGTCATTTCAGTTTACTTCCTTCATCCCACTGCTACAGAGAGCACTCATTTCTCATCTATTCTTGATTCCCCATTCACTAAATATCTTTAAGACTGGTTCTGATGGCATGCAAGACATCCAGAAAAATTCCTGAAGGAAAAGATAAAACCAAAAATAATCCCAATTATTTACAAACTACATTTCTTTCGAAGTTTTGCATGAGCATTACCTGGGAACTCTTACAGACAAACACACATTACTACAGCTATCTGGAGGGAAACAAACAAACAAGAAAACCAGTAGAAATGCATCCTGAAAGGACTTCTCTAAACAGCAGCCGAACAACTTGCACATTCCTCAGGGAAATAAAAATAAAACCAAAAACAAAAAAAGAAAAACAAAACTACAAATAAACAAACCCCAATAAAAAAACCCCAGAGATCATGTGTTACTTATAAAGTGCTTTGCATGGACAAGGATAGCAATTTTCCTTGTGCTTTTCCTACAGGCTCAAGAAGCATATTGTAGACTAATGGGTAATGAATCTTCACCAAAGTAAGTTCATTTTAAGCAAAGATAGAATGAAGTTCCTAACAGAGAATTTTCTGCCAGCATGACTTTGTGGAAGGAAACAAGAGCTTTTAACAAGCTCTGTGAAACAAATGAGTGTTGAACCACCTGTCCATACTTCTCTGTTAACAGCTTTTGAGAGAACCTTGACCTCAGTATCCCTGACAAGTACAAATGGGGCCACAGCCCACAAAGGGGCTGGAGCCAAGCACGAGGTGAAAGGAGAAGCAGGGACTCCTTTCCCCCAGGAGCCTGGATCTGGTAAATGCTCTCACCTGCCTGCTGCCACCAGTGGCTCCAGGCTCCCTCCACCCCTCAGGTACTGGCCTCAGATGATCACCAGGGAGCACTCCAACTGCACCATCTGCTATCACTGCTATGCATCAGCTTCTCCACACTGGAAAGTGGCTATTGCTACTTTTTAAATTCCTGCCAACCTCATTAAGGTAAAAACCTTACAACATCTGAAGACCCACAGCTGACAAGAAAAAAATTTGTGCTTTTTTTTTCCTTTGTTTTTAAAATGCGTCCTGTACACAAAATCAATTCTGTTCATGTACCAACATGAATCACTTCATTCTTGTAGTGACTATTAAGTCATTCACTATTGCTATCTTGCTAATGTTTGTGGAATTAATATGAATACACAGTATTTCAGTTTTAATTCCCACTTCAGATCAGTCCGGTCCCTACAGCCCCAGTAAATATTTACTGACAAACGTAACAGACTACCAGCAACACCGCAAAATTCCAGGGTATTAAAAACACCTTCTACTTCTGATGTGCTTTTCTCCCTTCATCTGGGAGCAACCTTCTGCAGACAGGAACAGTGCCCTCTTCCTAGGGAGGGAAGGACAGCACCCTCACTCGGTACATCCACATTTAGCATGGACACCACATTCACACACATTTAACTCCTTCATTTATTTGTCATGATTTTGTTAAACACTCCCCACCTCCTCCCAGCAAGAACCTCTCTGCTAGAGGGGGGTCATTTCTCCTGCTTCACCTGGAGTGGTACAGGGCTGATATGAATCAAATTCTGGAAACTTCTGTCTGAGCTTGAGTTTCTTTCTAATGTGGTCTGCCTTGCCTCTGTACAAATAATTTACAGGTAATACCACATACCAGAGACCTCTGCAAGCAGATCACATCACGAGATATTCTACTAGAGGTAAATGATGTGCAGAACTCTATGAGTTGTTGTTTTCCCTGACTGGGTAACTTTTCAAAAAGCTACTAACCATTTGAAAACCAGGACTGGAGGACAGGAAAACAAAGCACTCTAATGGAGACACCGCCACCTTCGTCCTAGTTTGCAAAGTGTACAGAGGGGAAAGACAAGCAGAAGGGAAGAGATGACAGGGAAGAAAGCAATGAGAGGAGGAGTAGTCAGCGTGGATCCAGCAAGTACCGTTTTGTTTTGATCTAACAACTTGCCATAAGGACAAGATGCTCCACATTTACACACACACTTATCAGAGGACGTTTAGTTAACAGGATAAAAATCCTTTAAAAAAAGCTCTTGAAAGTACCAAAACATAATTTTTGGAATGTCTAATTCTAGGGGGGGATTGTATTTGAATTCAATTCAACCTGAGAACTTTTTTCCTCATTTATGAAAACATTACATATTGGTAAGGTACCTGGCATTAACCTGCACCCTCGTTTAAAATAAAACTTTTAAAGTAGGTACACACACCATTCACAGTCTGTATCAGGATTTCTACAGACTTTAGATGCTGCAGTAGCATCTTTGATAAATACATCGTATCATATGATACAAAAAAAAAAAAATAAAAGGACAATCTCGCTACATTTTTTCAAGCTTCAGTTTGTTGCTGGACCAGCAAAAGAAGGATCCACCTAATCCTTCAAAAAGATGTTGTATATGCACACACCAAGAAAATACTGGAAAAGGAAAAAGGTTAAGGATGGTGGTTGTTGTTTGTTCTTTTTAAGAAGTGGTAAAGTAAATCTGAAAAAAAGGTATGACAGCATCCCCTTTTCCTTCAGATGAACCTCTCTGCCTTCAGAATAACATCTCCAGCTCCCACTGCCCCACACTTTCAATTTTAAAGGAATAAACCCCACCAATACAGACAGATTGAGGCGTTTGACACTGTAATACAGCGAAAAGGGGATACTGCGTTGTCCATAAATCAGTAAGTACACCAGGAAAAAAAAAGGATCAGAATGGAAAATGATTCTTTGAAATGAGCACTCATCAGACGTTCAGGCTCTGATGGTTACGCTGTTAGAGGGAGAAAGGCGGCCGGCAGACCATCCAAAGCAAGTCTCCTAAGTTCAGCAGCAGCAGCTCCGTCCCCTCGCGCCCGAGCACCACAGTCACACCATGAGCGCCCTCTCCTCTCCTCTCTCCTGGGAATGATGCCAACGGCACAGGCAGCCACTGCAGGTCTCCGAATGCACGTGGTGGTTTGTGTTGAAGGAGAAACACTGGCAGCAGAGGACTCTGGTTCCCAAAAAGGTACTTTTCCCCATTGTGTTGGACTGGTGGTTCCATTCTGCTCCACTTTTAAGCTTATGGATATCTTTTCTAAATTACTTTAGGTTTTGCGGAGCAGAATGGAGTTTTGATGTTAAGAAACTGTAGGAACACAAGACTTTAAATAACAGAGTGGGTGCTGCCATGGTGCTGTGGCTACTTGAACGCTGCAAATTCTCCTGTAGAGGGAGGACAAGAGCTTGGTTTAAAAAGGTGATTTCAGTTATGAGACTAGTTGAACATCAGGCTGAATATAAAAGATGTTAAAAATGCAAACTGTTAAAATTAAAGCACAAGAGAATACACAGTGAGAGAACATTGAATACAGACCCAGCATATTTAACCAACAAAGGATTTCTTGAAAGCAAGCCATACCCATTCTTCCCAAGAAGGTGAAAGTTCAAGCAAAGTCTAATTCATCATGCATTTGAAAATTAAATGTGTCAGCTTAATTTTACTTTAAATTCCTTATTGCACATATGTCCTCCTGAGAAGCATCAGTTTCAATAAATGCATCCAACTGCAAACCAGTTCTGTTCTGTTGTAAAACTAATTTAATAACAAAGAACTTTATGAGACATCCATTACCCTTTCAAGACTATATACAGTAAAGTGCCTGAATAAAAAACCAGTGTTACAGAGTGCTAGGATTTGGTTTAGAGACCAACACAGCAACCCACTGATAGAAATATAAGAATGGAGAGATTGTCTACTCAATCCCAGACCAGAAATTAGGCCTCAATAACAGGGAGCATAACAATTAAAGCAACTCCATGCTTCCTTCAGAATTACTGAATAAAGAATAATTACATGCAATGCTTTCACATGTGATGATGTCCTGAAATCCTACATAATTTATTTAGTGTCACCATGCCATGAGACAGACTCGTAGTCCCACTTCTGAGGGGATGCAACTATGGCACAGAGTAAAACTGCTGCCTGAAGTCTTTCAGGAGTTTGACAGAAGACTGAATAGAAGCTGAGTCTAAGATATTAACCCTCTTAATCCTACACTTTAGCAAAAAAAAAATTCCCTGCTACCCACAAAGAAATTGTATTCTACAGGTTTTTTAGTGAGGGGTGTCTAACTAAGCATAATCAAAAGGACTAAGGAGAAAGAGAAAAGAAACATATATATAACTTCCCCCTGTTGAGTTTCATATGCATTTTGGGTTAGTTTGCAACTTTCTTGACAGCACTTCTCAGAGCTTCCCTAATACTGAAGGAGTGATAAGCAGGCACAAGAGAGCCTTTGTTCTGTTCAATAGAAGGGTCTTGAATGCCATTACATTCAAACAACTGCTCCCTATCTGGTGTCCTTCCATCTTTTCAAGAGTGATTGTATTGTTGGCTTTGTTTTTTTCCTCAAGATTCTTATTCTAAATACTGGAAACGAAACAGAAACATCCCTGCAAACAAAATTCTAGGCTTAGAGTGCTAATTCTGTGGAATGTCTTGCTTTACAAAGAGTAGAACCAAGAAGAGGTCAGCTGTCTGCACTAGGAGGGGGAAGAAAAGAAGCCTGTGAGGAACAGCTGACCCAGCTCTAAGGGAACTTGAAGAAAAGCAGGGAAAGGGCTCTGTGCCTCATAGGAAATGACAAGGGAGTACACCTGAAGTGCAAAGTAAGGGTGGCACAGGGAGTTGTGACAGGCCTCAAGCTTTATGTGTCTTTACAGACTGTGGTGGCAGGCTTAAGTTACAATGAAATAGAATAAAAGCTTCATGATGGATCTAATTGGCTAATTTACTAGTTCTACCACCAGATGAAACACTTGCCCTAAATACTCTTAATATTGGATAATGTTTTCTTCCCTTTTTTTGCTACATTTCACTCACTTCCCAACTCTCTTCACAGTATCTTCTAGAAACACCTCAAGTTTTGTACATGTTTTCTTGTAAGGGAAGGACAAAAAAGTGACCAAATATTGCCTGTGAGGTCAACTTTTAAGTGACATTTATGCTTAGCTACACTTACAAAACATGCTCTATTTAATTTATTTTTCAGTCTGCCTTTCTAAACTGGTGATTAAAGATAAATTTATAAAAAAGAGATTGCTCTCTCATTACTCATCTAGTCCTTCTGTCTACTTCTGGTGATAATTCAGATTTTAATAGTCATATAGGGACTTTTGGAAAAAAAAAAAAAACAACAACCAAAAACTTTTAGTTGGGAAAGAACAATGGAAAAACAGGACCAGAAGACTTCTTTGAGATAGAATGGTAGCTTTAAAAGGGTAATTTTCAGACTTTCCTGCCATTTAAACAAAACCTTAGCAATCATATTTCCTTTGACAAGCTAATGCTAAATCTCCCCTTTCAAAATTCCAGTGTCAATCTGATCTCAAATCAATAGTAGACCAAAATAGTTAACATGGTCATCTAACAAGGGGATTATGTTGGCTGAACATGTGTAAAATGAAGTTGCCAGTAACAGCTTTTCCTAGGTGAGGTATGTACATGGCTATACCTATCCACACCAAGCTATGAAACCACATGCTTAGCAACTTGCTCCCAGAAAAAAAAAACCCAGATATTTATATTCATTGTGAGCCAGACATCAGAGGTGCTTTTTATCAAGCAGAACTGCAGATATTTGCTTTGACTGGTAGCAAAGCAATTTCTTTCCAAAGGATGGAAAGCATCTGAAATATACACTTCTTACAAAACCCTTTCAAGTCAGCTACTACAGTCTTTTCATGCTTGTCTCATGCAGAGCAAGTGGAAACTGTTTTAAATGCACACTTTCAAAAAAAATCTCTACTAGAAAGATTATCAAGATCTTTCCTGTTGCCTCCAAACAATGTATGACAAGGGCATCTTCTGAGTGAACCTGCTACCCCCAACTCCTGGAAGGATTTAAGATGCAGCTACCATTCTGTACTCTCACAAATTTGTAAGCTACCTGAATTCATGGGGTTACTATGGTATACACACATCCTCTTAACTGTACTCCTTATCCTGGGGTAGATGCCAAGTTTCTCGCAAGAATCATAAGGAGAAGAATGGTTCCCTTCCAGGCTGTGCCAGCCTTAGCTACTGAACTAGAGATTGACTGATTTATCCTTGGGAAACACCAGATTCCAACACCATGCCTGGTTTACATTCACAGACACAGAAAAAAAAGGAGGTAGTTTTTTGGATCTTGTGCTGATCTTCTGTATGGATACTATCAGCTGAGTAAGTAAAAATTTGGAACATGTTGAAGGTACCAAAACAGACCGTTTCTGTACTGATATGTACAGAAGCGAAATAAAATAAAAAGGAATCTCACCTAGTATAAATTACTCCTCCAGAAAAACCTAGGATCCTACAGGCATGTTTTCTGAACCAACAGTTTTCTGTTTCTAAACAATATAGCTGAGTTACATGTCCGAGAACTCTGACCCAAATCTCCAAGTGTAGTTGGGCACCTTCAACCCACAGATATTCCCAAATCTCATTGAAGCAGCAATTAGAACTTACAGAAATGAGACCTCTAAATGTCTCTATCATATAAAGTTAATGACCCACAAAACAGCCTCCTTTTAGGCTTCATAAAATGTTTAGTGAGAAGCTAAAACCACATTATGGCCATGGAACCCAAAATGCTCAGTAAGAACAGGTGACACAGGAAGAATGCACTGACCATACAGCAGGAAATGGGGCCAGATGTGTCTAAGGATGGCAGCAGTTTCCCCCTGTAATTGTAGCTCGGATAGCACAGATGAACAATCCTAACAACAAGAAGGATAACACTACTCCAAGGAATAATTGTTTTGAACTGATCTGGCAGACCTGAACAAGAATAAACCTGGGCAGGGCAATGGGGATGGTTCTGCACTCTCTGCAACTCCCTGTGTGGGTAGGACCTTTCTGTGTGGGATGCTCCATTTCCAGATTCTGCAGGAGACCCAGTAGCATCCTCTTGCTCTGTCCTGAATACCACACCCCACAGCTTTGGAAACATTTCTCATGACTGCTAGAACAGATACATAAAATAAAGAATGAAAGAGGAAAACAACACTTCAGTGGTGTTTTCATTTTAAGATAAGCCTGCCAAAATGAGGTGAAGCTATGAGGAAGATGGAAAACAGATTTTCTAAAACAGTAACAACTTTTGTCCTCTGTAAGTATTTCTACAGAGAGAGATTTAAACAGCTAAATTTTCTTGACTAAGAAAAGGAGAAAAGTTTCAACAGCAGAAGCCAAAAAGACCATTATAATCCATCCAGAAAATGTAAAAATTGCCTATATCTCCTCAAGCTCTCTAAATCTGCTTCCCATTTTAAAAGGCTCAGTTGCCAGACAGCAGTAAACCAAAACATTTTGGAATTCCTGATCTATTTCAAAAACGTATGGCTAGCAATAGGCAAACTTCTCCATAAGTATGTAAAGTATGTAAATCAGAAGCCACTAGGAACACCCCTGGCCCTTGAGGTCCTAACAAGAGCAGCAACAGCTTGTTTCCAATGCAGAGTAATCTGTAAAAATGAACAGCTCAGCAGTTTAAACCAAGTAAAACCGCATAACTCATCTCAAAACATACAAGAACACTGTCTGGTCTCACATCTTTTTTTTACATCTGACATTAAAGATTGATATAACCTAAATCACTAACTCTGGTGCACTTGTTCTAGAGCAACGATCTAGAGAAAAATACAGTCTCCAAAGTGAAGAGGATTTTGGTAAGGTGTCTAACTTTCTCAGTAAAGTATCTATTCCAACTGATTCACCTCTGCCTAGTCAAACTAGCAGCTTTTTCCATCGAAGTGAAAAAATCCATTTGTCACTGAAGAGAAGATTGTTCAGTGTATTCTTAACAATAATAAAGTAATTAACACTTTTCATCTTAACAAAATTTGTAGTATAACACTGATTTCCATTAACAAAACTGCTTTTTCAAATCTTCTTTTCCTATTACGGGTGTTAGCAGCATTTTTCCTCTTAAAGCACTTGGTCATGCTTGAGATTTAAAATGTTTTTATAAATTTTGAAATCCGTACTAATTGAAGGATACAGGCACCATTACTAGTAATAGCCTTGCAGCTTGGCAAAAGCACATTCAGAATTTCTTCTGCGTTGCATTGTAACAGAACATTTGGAGATGGTGTAAACTATATCAGGTCAGAATATTTAGAGAAAAATGGAATATAAAAACCCATTCACCACTTTTCTGTAGAAAAAATGTTCTCCAAACAGTACTACTTTAAATTTCCACTTTCAAGATCAGAGTCACATGTTATTCAGGGCTTTCTTTGGATTCTGTGCTGTATCTGCTCTCTTCTGCTGACCACAATAAAGTTTTGACTGTGTTCAGCCTTGAAGCTAAGTTTATCTTTCCAAGTGTTTCCCACAAGAATAGCCCAACTAAATGAAGAATCTAAAGCTTTCTCCTCAAATATAATGACCTTAAATGAAGTAAAAAAACCCAAAAAAACCCCAAAACAACAGACAACCACAGCTTGAGTAGATTCAAATCAAATACACTCCTGAGTAACTAATTCCAATCAATAAACTAGGCAAAAATGACGCCCGATGACCTTAAGAAGATTTGAGTTTTGAAGTCACTTTTCCCATGTCTCTTATATTGCATTACAGTTCTTCTTGTGCCAGCTGTTCCCAGGGCACTAGTTACCAACAGAGACCCAGTGCTGGGAACACTCAGTGCCCAGTGTTAGGAAGTGAGTCTTTGTTCCTTCAGTAAACCTTACGATCGGAGCTGGCAGAACTGAGAACAAACATCTGGCACTCACAGGACACACCAGCACACAGACACACAGGCGCACGCTTTCACATTTTGGTTCAGTGCACTGGAAACCCACCGTATCCCCCTGCTTGGATGGGTGTTTTTGGAGAAGCACAAGCATATAGACTAAAATCCTCTGTCTGGAAGCCAGCCCGGTTCAACGAGGGCTCAGATGCACTGCGGTGAATTTTTGGCAATGACCGGGCCAGAAGCTCAATGGAGGCAAGAATCTAAAACATAGAAAATACATGATCAAATCTGCTGTTCCAAGGCTGTGACTCTCTCTTAAAACCAAAGGCACAATATCAATTAACTACAGAAAATATTTAAACACATATTAAAAAGGATTTTTAAAATATAGCTTACTGCACTGCACTCTTAAAGTTTATACCCTAAGGAAGCTGAAAATGAGAGTTAGGGAATTTCCCCCTTTTAAAAAGATCAATGTTTCTCTCTAAGCACAGTGAAAACACTTGCTTTTTATTGGACTCCTTGTCTATACCCTAGTACCTGCACCTGCCATTGCTGCAAACAAACCCAGCTCTGCCAGTCTTTTCCTTAAAAATATTTACCAAGAAGTCAGCAGGGGGAGCTCCTTATCTTTTGAAAACGATTTGGTTACATTCAAAACAAGAAAAAAAAAATCAGATTTTTGCCCTCCTCCCCCTCAAGCTTTCTGAACCCAAACCCTCCTCACCAGGCACGATAAAAATCAAGCTCTGTGGCAAAACTGTTTCCCTTCATGAAGCTTGGGGGAGAGCAAGGAGGGCAGGGTAACCATTTCTGAGTACATATACCAAGTACTAATTTGTGTGTCTAACTGCAACTATTACTTTCATTATCTCCCAGCTGAAACTTTCTCCAACATGTAAATACTTTTCCAAATACACAGGTCATTTTAATACCTGTGTTTTGAAATTAAAATGAGCATTTCTATTTAAACAGAACTAACCAGGTAGTGAACCAGGTCTCTTATCAAATGCAAAAAAATTCAGAAGTGTCCAGTGAGTTCACAACTCTGAATTGTAAAGTCTGTTGAGAGTAAAGAGGAGCTTTTCTCACCTGTGGAAAAAGGGGTCTCTCATCTCTTTTCTTTTTTAAGCATTCTGCCATTAGTCTCTTCATAGCTTTGGGACAGTTGCTCCGTACTTTGCTGAGGTCTGGAGACAGGTATCCTCGTCCCACCATGAAAATTATCTTTATTTAAGGGGAAAAAAGATGAAAGAGGAAAAAGCTGAATTGATAAAATAAACAGTCATAAAAGGTGAACATTTTGCTAGACTATTTTGGTTGCAGCAACAAGCTTTCCGCTCCCAGGAAGCATTATCTGGTATTGAAATTGACAAATTTCTTAAGAGTAATGCTTGCTGACCTAGTCAGTACAGAGAAAAAAATTAGATCTTTCCCCCACCTCAGAGAGATTTCTGTGGAACTTGAACACTAGTAAATGGTTACCATTTATAGCAATAACCATCTAAGGAACGGTTGTTTGGTGTCAAAAACTGACAAAAACAAGAACAAGCAAATCTGTGGCAGGAACAGAATGTCTAAAAATAAATATGTAAAAAGAAATATTCTGTTTTATATTACAAATCAAGAACAACTTCACATTGAATGGTATTTTAAGAAACATATCAAAACCCTTCACCTTCTAAGAATTGATTCAGTCACATAATTTTCCAATACATAAGCTTATTCTTGACATCTGACCACCTCCCCCACTCTCACAAAATAAAAAAAGAAAAAAACACCTCAAAAGAAAAAGAGAAACTCCCTCTTCTCTGTAGAAGAGGAGACAGACAGGCTTGGTATTTCTACAGTAATTCTTTCAACATGGGAGGCTTATATTTCCCCTAAGGATAAAACTTCAGCAAAAAACCAAGTAAACTGATAGGAAGCAGGAAAACAAAACATAAATATGGTTAATTATCTCTTGTATATATAAAAAACCATCAAACATCATCATGTCAAGCCAAGGTCATTTGCAATGTGGTTTGAGTACTGCAGTAGCACTAACACTAAAAAGCACTTCCAAACCAGCTAATCAAAGATCCATTCATGCTGCAGCAGTGATCACTGCCTTTTCTGACAACTCAGACAACCCAGCAGGTTTATCACACCTTCTCTCTAATGAAGTGTAACTATTTCATATCTTGACACTGCGAAAAAAAAAAAAATCACAACAGAAAACCCTCACATCTCAAGCATGCTATACATGTTATTTATACTAACACAATCCTAGTCCTTTTTAAACTCTGCTTCAGTCACATTTGTGTTGGCATCACGGAAGAACAGAACACCCCCATATGGTTCCTTTAGAAATCCCTATGTGCTGAGCAGGATTTTGTAGTAGAGACTTGTGTACTGCGTCCCTCATCTCTGCTGTAATCAGACTTCCCATTATCTAGCAGTTGGTATTTTCTAAATAATGGCAGAAGTTGAAATTATTCAAAATTCATTACTCTTTATATTTCAAATAGTTTCTTTACAAATAACATAGGGGCTAATCTTTTATTTTACACTTGAGAAAAGAGAGAATCACTACAAGAACGGTCTAGAAACGTCTCTTCAAGTGAGAGAAACACTCTGAGGTATAACAAGAATGACACTTTGTTCACTAAGAATCTTGGTTGTGTCATAGTAGCTGATGTAAATGCACCAGAGAGTGAGGAATATTTGCAACTTTTCATATAATAGACAAGAAGCAACAAAACTCAACACATCAGATCACATATGTTGGCTTCACTTGCATTTTAAAATTTGTTTCAGCACTTCATTGTAAGCACCCGCATCACTGGGTTCATCCTTCAAATCTCAAAAGGTAAAGGCTAAACAAGGCCTTCTGTTTTTAGAAGGCTGGATCCATCTGGCCAGAAATCTAGACATTAAAGGCAAAACCAAAATTATAAAAAAGAAAAAGAAAACTAAAAAGGAGTCACTCCAAATTTGATGAATTGGGATGAAGTGTTCTGGCAGACAGGGAAACAGCCTTATAAAATGGCATTCACAGATGAAGGTTGCTATGGTTTCAATTCTCAAGTACTGACAGTGAAAAAACAAGGGATGAGGACACAGAAGCAACAAATACATCACTGCTCAGACACAGAACAGTTTACACCAAAGATCTTGATGCACAGATGCTATTTTCAGGTTAGACAGAAATGATGAATCAGGTATGCCTTCCCAAACGTGCCTGTCCCGTGGAGATGTATTACAGCATGTGGGATCATTAAGAGTTATGGAATATTTGTTCACAATTAAGTCATCTTCTTATAGGATCCCCAGACTCTGGGAAGTTATACTGTCCAACAAGCAGGATTTGAGAAATGCTGATATCCTGCAATTCTGTTAGATGGTGCATGCTCTCTCAAAGTTGAAATGAATATAAAACACTCGGTGAGATGACTGCTCCCCTGTTTTGTCAGTCCTGTAGCTGCACTATTTATTATTCACTGCAAGCGGAGGGGTGGAGGAAATGAAGAATAACTGAACACACAAATGGGGGATCATTTTGCCTTTGCAGAACGATTCTAAACTAGATTACTATTAAGTAATCTGCTCTCTCCCTAATAAGTATCCTGGCAACCAGTCGGAAACTGAAAATCTATATTTAAAATAAAAAGAACACAAAAAATACCTCAAGAGAATTAAGTAAATTGTTGCTATGTGGCTGAGGCAGATCTAGAAAATGCAGAAATGTCACCTCGCAGCATGAGAATCAGAAACATTGAACACACAGAACATCAGAAAGTTGACCACCCAAGTCTGAATCAATCTCTGTTTCAGACCACACTTGGCTGAAGTCAGTGCCTCCCCTTACCTGGTCCCTGTTGTTGATGTTGGAGTATGGCAACTGTCCAGTCATCAATTCATAGAGAACAATCCCAAATGCATACACATCCGACTGAAAACTATATGGGTTTTTATCTTGCATCCTAATAACTTCTGGCGCCTGCATCAGAAAAGGCAAGAATTAGTTTTTATTTCTGTGCATTGTGCTGCACCTCACCTACCAGGAACAAAACATGGACTTAACCAGGTTACAGGTGCAAGGCCCACTCTTGCCTTCAGGTGTTACTGAGCCCTACAGAGTGGATGCTGACATGAATCTCAAAATTCATTGCTTCATTTCAGCTTGGTGATCCCTTTTATTCCTCTATGAGAGAGCAAAATTACCATGGCCAAGTTGAGAACGTATTTTGAAACTAGAATTCTAATGACACTGAAAATAATGCCAGCTAACAGAGCTTTTAAGTTTTTCCAGGGAGAAAAAGAAGAAGTGGAGTGGCACAGGAGATTGCAGTATGAAGCAACTCTTCTTCAATCCTTAAAACTTAAGAGCATCTTATTTTTTCCTGAGCTGGTTCCTCTACTCTTTTGCAGGATGTTTTGCAAGGCTTTTCTCACCTTCTCCTCAACCCTAGATTACTGATACATAATTAATTAATTATAATAATTAATTAATGATTCATTTTCCTTAGCCACTATTTTCATTTCAATATAAACCTCAGAATAAAAGATGGAGACACTAAAGTTTTTCTGCTAACTACTGGAAAACACACGCTTAAAGAAGAATTGAAAAACATCATTGACTACTTTGTATTACTGCTTGTCTTTTCCAGCTTAAGCCAACTTTTATGTGTCAGTGTGCCAGAGGGACAGGAGCAGAAAGTTTGGCCAAAGGTAAAAAAATTTGTTGAAACAAGTTCACCACTTCCCCCTTGCTTACCATCCATAGAATGGAACCAGACAACTGTTCAAACTGTTGGGATCCACTCCATCGTGATTTCACTGTAGCTAGACCAAAATCACCTATTTTTACTGTGAGGTCTTCATGAAGAAAAATATCTAAGGGGGGAACGTTAAGGGAAAACAGACAAACAGTACTGGCCCTATCCTAAAAGAACAATGAACAGCTACAAATATGCAACATGAACATGACAGTTTTAACCATTCAGCATCACTGAAGAAGGCTTCCATATCACACAGGTTTTAAGCAGCCAGCATGGTGAATTTTGGTATGTAAGGGTTATGTAAGTAATGACTGGGCCAGTGCTGAACAGACCATGGCCAGGTGGCTTTCATGAAGTGCCAAGTATGAGAAAAGCTGAAAATGTTCCATGAGCCAACTCACATAACCTTTCATCACATGAAGAAACCAAAGGATGCAAAAAAATCTTTGTGATACCAACTAAAATTCCCTATGCTATTGCAATTGAATCATAAGACACAATAAGCATCTCCTATTTTGTTATTAGTGATATTACCACTTCTCAGTAAAACTTCTATTTGGCAAATATTCACACATGAACAGCTCTTCACATCAGTAAGTTCATTTCTGTCAGAAAAAACCAAAAACCAGGAATGCTTTCAGTTTCCAAAATTACATCTCTGGGAAAGGATACTATTACTCTTGAGGTCTCTGTGGATGATTGACTTGGCATGCAAATAACTGAAAAGGAATATCACAGATTAGGTGGGTTAGATAATACTTCACCAATCAACAACTCAAAATTCACTGTACTACTGAAACAAATTCTGTTGACATTCAAACTGCACATTTATGCATGTAAAACATTTATGCAGTAAAACTTCAGTTACCCATGACAGTTTCTGCAACATTCACAGGAAAAATAAAATAAAGCTTAGACTTCCAGCTCAAATCTGATGCTACTGCTGAATAACAATTATGTTCCAAATTCTGCTTTTCAATTCTAACTCAATATTCACAGTAAAAGAACTTCAGTAATTTTTTTCATGCAGATCTGTGCTGAAATTTCTGCCTCCCAGCCTTAATGGGGACTGTCAAGACTTTGTGAGCTAGTCACAGCTTTAGATAAGGTGTTCCTAAATTGCAGGAGCTAAATGTGCTTTCCAGTCTCAATGTGTACTCGGGTACACTGACTGCTTTTTAGTAGAGGAGTGGAAAAAAGATCTCCTGATTGCAGCCTGGATAAACAGATGGCAGGGAACACAGAGGAAAGCACTTGCCCCACAGCAGATACAGCCTGAATTAGTCTCCCACGGCTCTTTGTTTAGTCAATGAGATTGGCACAAAACTGCTGGAAAAGCCCCAGTTTGTGTCTCTGCTTTGAATCGTGTTCACAAAACAGCTTCTGCATCTCCCCTACCTACAGATGGAGCCTGGGGAGATGCACTGGCTAACAGAAGGCTAAGGCTGGTTGCTGCAAACACCTCCATGCCTCTTGACTGAAAATGTTATGGAATACTAAGTAGAAAAATGGCACAATGAACTGCAATCATCATAGTGGTTTTTCAGCTGAAGTGCAATTTCTCTGGCCTTAAAGCAGTGTTCTGATTTTGACACACAATATTTGGCTAGTTTGGTAAATTCTAACTCAACGTCCCTCTATGGGAGTAAGGTTATTCACAATCCTTAGAACAAAATAGGGATGTTCTCTTCAGATGTTGAAACCTGTTATTCAGAGAGCTGTGATACTTTCATCAAATGCTTTGATGATTGAGACAGGACCCTGGGCTCAGTAAAGTGAGCAGAGAGCTGGCCTTATTAGCCAATGTCAGCCAGAGTGTGAAGGGGATAAGTAAACATTGCCCCAGTGCTCATTTGCAGACAAGTAATTCAATACTTACTCCATGCCTTGTGCAGTCTGTCGTGCAATATCAATTAGCTTGATCATTTCAAATTTGGTCTCAATGATGTGTAGATGGTGATACAAACTGGACCCTTCACACCATTGTGTAACAATAGCCAACTGGGGTTTTGTTGAATAGCCCATGAAAAGCAGGATATTCACATGTCGTGTTTTCCTGTTTACAAAAACATAAGAATCAGGAGGAAATCAGATCAAGAAATCAGGAAAATCCAGGCAGATCTATCACAGTCTACATATATATCTCCAAACAGAAGGTGTTGGGTCAATCTCAACTTTTACTATGATAACCTCTTGCTATATTAATTTAATGAATTATTCCTGAATTTAGCCTTTCTTATCATACTAACATGGAATAACTACTCTGGGGTAACTGAGAAATGTCAGAGCTCTTTTATGTTTTCTCTTATTAAGAAAATTAACAGGGGATGCCAGTGCGTGAGCCTTGGTCTTTTTAGCAATGTGGACTAGGACTGTTCTTTGCTATGAGACTGTGCCTTTTTCAGGTTCAAGAATTTGTCAAGTGATGCTGAGAGTAACTGCTGAAGAAACAAAAAATAAGCAGTTTCTTGAAAATCCTACCACAAAGCTAAGTAATGATGAATCCTAATGGAGAAAGCACAACTATAGGTACATCTGCCTTGTCGGTCAAAGGATAGAACGAGTGCCTATGTATGTTCTGAAACAAACAAACAACCGAACAGGCTGAGCTCCATCTAAGGGATTACCAGCAGAAAGCTGGACTAAGATGTTTGATTTCATTCAGTTCTGTCAAAATTCTGTCCATAAAATGAAGAGATATCCAAAGTAGCACACCCCAGAAAGCCTCTACTTCCACAACTATGAGCTTAGAGTTTTTGGAACTAACTTTTTCCTAGGGTAAAAGGCTGACCATTCCCTTTCTCCTTGTAGCTTATTTGGGATGTTTCCACAGCAAAGGTGCCCAGCTCAACCCATCAGGTTTTCAGGGACAAAAACCTTCTTGCTATTTTGTTTCTTAAAACACAATTACGCTCGACACTGCTCCAGATTGTACTTTGATCTAATGTTTCTTCAAAATATATATTCTATCATGCCATGCTGATGGATCTTTGTTTAAGAGCTGAATCCAAAACAAATACCTCCTCTGAGATAGCAGAAGCAGTAAATATGAGAAAAGGAAATCATGAAATGACTTTATAAGAATTACATTAAAAAAAACCAAAAAAAACAACAAAAAACTCAGGAGAAATTAATGTTACTGAACAGAAACTATTAAACAATAGATACAATGGGCAGGACTGTAGCTGAAAAACCAACCATTAATCATCATCTCCTTCAGTTGCAAAATGTGAATGAGAGGAAAGAAAGGCCTACAGCTCACACTTAGGCCTGACTGTGCCCTGGGAATATAGTACATTGGCAAAAACTAGTTCTGAGTGTTTGGACATATATGTATTGACAACACAGGTGTGCAGACAAACACATACAGTAGGTACAAAGAAATATTTTTAAATGGTTATTTTTTCTGCCTGAAGCATCATCACATACAAGTGAGACCAATGTGTTCCAATGGAGATCTAAAACTTCAGTGACTACTGAAGCACAAATCTACACACATTATTTCATGCCATTACAGATATTCTTACCTGAGCACTCCTACTTCATTTTTGAAAGCCTGTAACTGTTGAGGTGTGGGTGCCGTAACATTCAACATTTTCACTGCCACATCACCTTTAAAAGAGCAATTTTTAGTAAGTGCCATTGATACATATTCCTCTCTTGAGAGAA
Source organism: Motacilla alba alba (assembly GCF_015832195.1). Lineage (NCBI taxonomy): Eukaryota > Metazoa > Chordata > Aves > Passeriformes > Motacillidae > Motacilla > Motacilla alba. The sequence continues at coordinate 58,635,606 of NC_052031.1, forward strand.
TGCTGTACAGAGCATCAGAAATTTTGGGATACACTGTTTTTTTAGCTTACGTGAAATAAATCACTACAATTTTAAAATTAAGTCAATATTCAGCAAAATGTAGAAATACTAGTCTTACTTTAGTCTGAGAAATCATAGCCAGGCCAAAGCTATTAAAAATACACATTTGAAATCCTCATTAATCAAGAGGCATACTTCTGCCTTTCTAATGTTTCGTCTTTACCCTAATAATTTCTCAATACAGAAGAACATGCAAGAGTTGAGTTTCTAAGCAATATGAAGTTCTTACACTAGTTATTTAGCACCCTACTTATTAATTTAAAACTCATATTTACTGCCCTTCACTGAGGTCTCCCAATTATGTTCACATCTCTCTTGCTCTGAAGAGCCCAGAACTGGGCCCAGCATTCCAGGTGTGGCATCACCAGTGCTGAAGAGAAGGTTAAGGTTGCCTCCCTTAACCTTCTGGCAATGCCTAGTGCAGCCCGGGAGCCCATCCTCCCTCTCTGTGGCATGAGCACACTGCTGGCTCAGCCTGGTGCCCACCAGAATCCCAGGTGTGTTTCTGAGAAGCTGCTGTCCAGCTGGGTGTGCCTTGGCAGGCACTGTGACCTCCTCAAGAACAGTTATTTGCCATCATGGCCACATACCATGCCACTTTCCTTTGTAGACTGTTCCAAATGATCCAGATCCTATCCTTTGTCCAACTGTGATCTGCCCATCTGGTATCTCCCAATCATCACTTGAATCCCGTCGGCCAAGAGTTTTCTTTATATATGTGCAAAAACAATAAAAAGGAACAAAACAAGTGCATTAATGTCTCTGAAAACAGGTCCTTTGTTAAAAATTTCTCACCATTAATATGTCCTAAAAAAAATGTTCTTTTTCAGATGTTGTCTTTTGACTTCTAAACTTAGCCTACACAAAACCTCAGGACACAGGTATGCCAAAATATCACCTGGCAGGAAACATTTGCAACAGCTTTCTGGCAGTGTTAAAACCAGAATATATTAAGAAATGCTTACCAAAAATAAAGTAGTATTTGATTTTAAAATGTTAATCGTAATACTAAACTGCAAATTTTTTAAAAAGTGGATGTTTTCATGTATTGTTACATAAAAATTTTTTACATAGATTTGTTACTTTCAAAGTTTATGAATCATGGTGGGAAAAGTTAAGCTGTTACATGAAGGGAAAGTGGCATTACAATATGAGTCACACCAGTAAAAGTGAGTTTAGTCAATTATTGAAATTATTTATATATATCAGTCCCGCAATTATTTATGGATTTAAAGTGGGTTATCCCACTCTATTATTTATTGGTTTCAAGTCCTTGATCATTGCCATATTCATCTTCAAAATAATTTATAGAACTTGGATGAAAGAAAAGTGAGAGGAATATGGTTGTGTAATATTTCTACAAAAGAAAACAACTGATCTTTCCCTTACCATTCGATTTCTGTCTTCTGAGGATGAGGATGATTTTCTTTCCCGCTGGGGTCCTGGTGATTTCTGTAACGCTTTCACATTGGTTAGTGACCCGGGCAAAGAAGCGGGAGGTGTTGCAGACAAGCCTGCAGCTGAGCCTAAATTTCAGAAATAGGATAGTTTTATCTGTAAGAATCCACCTTACAAGAATGTATTGATATTAGGTGCAAGAATTGTGTTTAAGATGCAGTATATCTAAACATCAATGTGAATGTTAAGAGAGAACAAACATATACTGGAATATTGTCCTAATATTACATTAGTGCTCATGTCTCAGATTTCAGGAAGAGACAAATCTATAGCAAACATCCCTGTATAGACAGTCTCCATTCTCTTGTTCATGAATTAACAAAAGGACAATGTCTTTTTAAGTAAGAAAAAAATACTTTAAGATGTATTTTTTCAATTCCGTCAGTTTCTTAGAGAAGAACAGTAGCATTTTAGTTAGCAGAATCTACCTCTGATATTTCTTGTAGCTAAGCTTTTAGGAACCCAACAAATAGCTGAACTATTGTACTTTGGAATCAAAATAGACTAGATGCAAATAATTGAAATGTTTTCTGGTTGAGTCTCCAAGTGCCACCTGAAAATCATTTGGCTGTTTTAAAGTTATCTGTTAGCAGAGAACTATTATTTAAAAATAAATATTAGACTTAAGAAAGGATTAAAAAAGGACAAGTACTTTAGTTAGCTATTTGTAGCATATTCTAGGAAACACAAAAAGAACAGTATGTCTGTAGCCTGTAGGTTATCTAAACAAATTTATGCAAGAAAAGGTTACTAAGAGAGCTCTTTCAGAGCCCCAGTGGCCCTTTGCAAATAGAGCACTTCACCTAGACACTGCTTTTTAAAATACATCACAATTATTCCTAACAAGGTTATGCTGACCCTTCCAATGCAAAGGACATAAAATAGGGTCAACTGTTAATTAAATTCATGCTGCTTTGCTAAACAATGTATGTCATTGAACAAGACCTCTAACATTCCACTGCCTTCTCTCACATCAGTGCTCTGGGAAGTGGTGGAAGTCAGTACTCCTTATATTCTCTTAGAAGCTCTCCTCTTAAGCAAAAAGTGTCTCCTAATGGCAACAGGATGTTGTGACTTTTTAAACTGCTGCTTAAGTTCAGTCAGTGCATGCCAATTTATCAGACTACATGTATCCATCACTGGACTCACTAAGCTAAAATCTATACACTTAGAAGTGGATGCACAAAATTACATGCCAACAGATACAAAATGGGACACAGCATCTGTAAACTGTCCCACATACTAAAGCAACAATAATGATGTATATTGTGCATCCTAACTACATTTATGAGCAGCTGGAAGCCAGTGACCTGAAGGATGGACTTGTGTTCATGTTACGGCCACTAGGCTGTCATTTATTTATTACATGATTGATCTGAAATCAAACATACATGGAATCAAATGTATGTTCCCAGAACATGAGCAATTTTCCAGAAGTTTACTGGGCTAAAGATTTCCTCTGCAATAGCAAAGATCTGGGATGCATTTTCTTTGAGGTAACTAAAATCTCCTATTTAAATTTTAATATTGCAATATGGGAACACTAGCACAATATTCACCCTTCACCAAAAATGTTTCCAGCACATGGCAGAACACTGTAGTTAATCTGTTCATAATAATACCAGATGGCCTATTTTCAAGTTATTAGAGTAGAATACTTCAGATAATGCTGGATTTAAGTCAATAGCTTGGACTCTGAAGCAGTACATAACATATTTCATTCTGCAGTTCGCTTGTTGGGAACGCCTGTCTTCTTACAAAGATTTCTGGAACATCTTTACAAGTTCAAAAGGTGAACTGCTTTTGATATATTCTGAAACAAGAGTCTTTGAAACAGCCAAGATGGTAGCATTTGAAAACCACACTACATGCACTGAACTAACAATTTCTACATGTATTATGTAGAGACACAAGTATGAACATTTCATGCTATTACTCAATAGTTGGTTTCACCAGCATATGAAATCCCACAGAGTTTTTCTGGGATTTTGTGCAATACAACAGATCCATTGACAGCTCAAGGCCTGAATTACCCCCATGGCCAATGACAAGAAAATCTAAGTGTCTTATTTTACATAGTATGGGACAGAAATACTGTTTCAGTCAAATTTACTAACTAAACAAAAACTACTAAAACCATCCAGAGCCCCAATGTGGTGTCACTAGCACACTGTTGAAATGAAATATTTGTTGAAAGCTGACATGACACATCACTTGAAAAGCTTAAGACCTAACAAGATATCAATGGAAATGTTTGTAATTCACATTTGATTTCCTACATCCCTTTTCAAACAGAGAATATTAAATATAGAAGACTGACATAGCACTGAACTGACTTAAACTGAACAGTCAAGGAAATTCTAAGTTAAGGACATCATTTTATATTTAAAACCACTGCAATGCAATCCAATGCCCTTTGTTTAGAAAAATTATGTTAAGGTCCACAGAAAAACCTCAACTATGAAATTCCTTGCTTTTAAGTCAGACTTCATTTGTAATAATTTTCAAGCGTGTAAAGGTGAAAGTGAGTATGTGTGAAAAGCACATTCAAAGCATTCCAGCCAGGCCAAGCAAAAAACAGAGGCGTTTTGATAAACTCACACACTTACATACACATGGTGTGAGGGTGAGGCACAAACAGCATCTGTGGTTTTACTTATTTTGTTTGGGTGAAAACAAGAAAGAAGAGCCCAACTACCTCTGAACACTGGGCCAGGCTCAAAATCAAACACTATTTCACTGGGGACAGAATGAAGGAGGGGACTGGGAGTCCGGGATTGGTATTTCCGAAGACAGCGCATCAGCTGGTTCAAAGGGGCTGTTAGAGAGAAAGAGACGGGCAGGCAGAGACAGAAAGACAGACACATAGAAGAAATGAAAGAAGTCATGGGAAATAACTAGGATGCTTTGACTCCTAATCATAGATTTCTTCTGTACTTTGAAGGAAAAAAAGGTCATTTCCCAAGAACACTGTTTCAGGACTGGAAATAGCCAATTGTTTTCAGATGCCAAGCAGACGGTTTATGATCAAAAGTTAAAACCGACATGATAGCACAACATTTAAATGTTGGACAAAATGGGCAAAACTCTGGAGAGCCACACCTATCAACACATACAAAAATAGCTTAAACTGGCAATTTGCAATTAGTAGCTTGCAGGGTTAAAGGAAATTTCTTTCTTTAAAGTGCCTATTGCTGGCATTATTAAAGACAGCTCCATCAAACACAACACATCCTACCAAATACCAGATTTGCATGGGAGAAACAAAGTGAGTGAAAGTCCAGAGTACAAAACCTTTGAGACCAGGAAAGGGTGCACTATGGTAATTCAGACCCATACTTATGGCTGAAGCAAGTTATAATGAGTAGGAGACAATTGTCTTACTGATTTGGAGTTGGAAAAACTGTCATTATGCCTGCCCCACTTAGTATTTCTCTATTTTCAATATTTTTGCTTTATTCTTACATTCATAGGAACAAATACAGCATACAAGAAGCCCTCTTCAGGACCTTGACAACCAGTGGGAGAAGTGACTTAAGAGGCCCGTGCACAACATGTGAAGAAAAATAAACTCCCTGGCACTAGTTCTGACTTAACTGTGAATTAGGGCAGTGAGTTACTGAAGGAAACATAAAATGACCTGGCCTTAGTGTAAGATCCTAATAATCTGCTTCCAAGAGTAGCACAGGCATGCAGTACAGCAAAGCAGCAACTTCAGCAGGGGTAGAGGGGGAGAAGAACTGGAGTATTTCAAGCTGCTTTAGGATGCAGCAGTTCCTATGGAAGGCCCATCTACCGCGATGGTTTTCATTGAAAACCCCCGTTGTTTCCATGTGTGAAAAGGTAACAACAGGCATAAAAATCTTCGGGCAGTTGTAGTGTATCTGTGTGCAGACGTGTGAGTGAATAAGTGTGTGTGTGTAGGTGGGTGGGTGGGTGAGAGAAAGAGTAAAAACGTAATTTTAAAACTAAAAAAACTAGATACTACTTCAAAACTTTTTCTCCTTCTGTCTCCCCCACTCCCAGAATGGCCAGCAAATGACTCAAATCTTAGTGAAACAAATACTAAGTTTATGGACAAGCAAATGTAAATTCACTTTTTTGTTCTAGTCATATTTTGCATTGTGGCTGTGTTTTGTAGAAGGAAGTAGGATAATTGGAAGGGACAAAACAGTTGTGGAATTAAAAGTAACACAGTAGTTTGTTTAAATGCTACTTACCTCCCTCTCCTCGTAAACTCTGGTCTCTAATCAAGTCCTATAAAAATTAAAAAGCTGTGTTGAATTTAGGTATTAACATTTACATTCTGAAATCAATTGAGACTGATAAGTTTGTGATTCATAGCATCATATGTTGCCCATGAAATAAAAGTGGTTTCCTACTCTGACTTACTAATAGCAATGACTCAAAGAACTACTACACTTCTCAAAATTAGGTTGCTTTAAAACAGCATCTCTGCAGTAAAGTCAAACATACACCACCCAAAAGAGTTGCTGACAAGAAAATATTGATTTAAAAACACAGCTGGTCAGAAGCAGAAATGGTTTGAATTATCATATCAGAACCTGGGACATAATTTTCTGTACTGAGGTACATCAGTCAAATGAATCCTGCTTTGTTTCTTCTTGTAACAACACACCTGATTTGCACAGCCAGGCACGCTGTTCTTCTCAGAAATGACTAACTGCAGAAGGCTTTCTTCACTTGCAATCATCTGTGAGCTGAAACTATCTATTGCAACATATCCAGACTAAAAGCAAACTACACTAAGTGTTCTATAAACAGAAGGAGAAAACTCTAGCAGTTTGCTTCTGTATGTCCATTTTAATAATAACGCTTTTTAAAATTACACTATTATATTTATTCCCTTCTTGTTCCATAATTACATTTGTTCCCTTACCCACCTGTGCTTTGCCAAAAGCACTGGCTATGCCTCAGCTGCACCACTGCCATACACCGTATGCAAATGTCTACACAGCCACACTCTTAAAATTAACATTTCACCTTTCCTTCAGCTCACATGCAAAACCGACTGTGTGCCTCAGTGTCCAGGCAGATTTCGAGACTGCTCACCCAACAAATTACTAATTTCTAGAAAGTAGATTTAAGGATAAAATACCAACTGTGTATGTTAGTAAAGTCAGCAAAAGGCAACATCTTGAAAGGTCCTAACTGTCCCTTATGCTAATACCAACCATTATTATTAGTTACATTTCACCATCCAGAGATCTCAAAATTGTGGAAAAAACTTTATGTAGCAGTTTCTGAACACTCCAAAGGAAAGCTCAGGACAACATAAACTGGGCTATTAAACTCTTAAAGAACTATCAGAATATGTGAACTCAGCTTAATTATTGAGTTTCCTCCAATGCCAAAATTACTACCTGGAATACAAATACTAAAAAGTCTCTATCTTGCATAACAATGTGTTTAACACAGAATGGTTTGCAAGAGTGGTTACTGGCTACAGCTAACAGCATAAGCCTTGGGACTAATGGCAGAAAAAAAAAAGGCAGTTGTTTGGGGCAGAACGTTTCTTTGAAAATGAACTGGACAGAACTGTCAAAAGGCAGTTTTGCTTTCAGAGAATGGATTGTGTTCTTACAGCTCTCAACAGCAAAAAAGAATCTATTAAAAAAATGAAAAATGAGTGATCTTTGAAGATTCTGGCAAATAATTGAGGATTATCTTAGAAACATAGTGTACATTGTGCACACAATGATATTCACAAGGAACACCTCACATCTACTGTTCCTGATCTAATGGTCAGCAACACTTACATCAATATTGACTGGCTCGATTGTATTGATGTGGACGTTGGGAGCTGAAGAGGATCGGTCGCGTTGCCCAAATTGATTCCGATGGTCTTCATCTGCTGGTCGGAGGGGCTGTGGGATTGGAATGGATTTTGAAGGAGAAGGACTAGGGAGAATTGGTGGTCTGAGAAACAAAGTCAAGGAAAAAGAGGATTTAGGTCTACAAATGGCTTCAAACACTGCATAGTGGGTGTGGTAAGTCCTTTTCAACTATAATAACACATAACAAAAAAACTGATCTAAAGCCCTGAATAAAAACAATTCATAACGAATGGTCTCTACTCCCCTATGATCAGTTGCATCAACTACCTGAACACGACTGTGAAGTGTTCTGAGTTAAAACAAAGAAAACTCTACCATACAATGCCAAACTAGTAATAATAAATCCTGATCTGAAAAACTCATGCTGCCCAACATGCAATGCAGATAGCAAGATACTCTGCAGTTTCCTCACCTCTGAGTCAATGCAATACACTCATTTTAATGGTAACCAATTGAGAACTAAAAATGCTTAACATCTCATATTAATGTTACAGTCAGAAAATGTCATAAAATGTATGGATAGGATTCTTTTTCAGCAAAGAAAGAGTGAAAATTACATCTGGTCATTCAACCTAACTGATTAATAGTTATGTATTATTGATACAAAAAACAACATGGCCAATGTATCATTGATACTAAAAATAAACATATCACTCTTTAATGTCAACCTTTAAGAAACAACTTTGAATAGCACAATATTTCAAATGTTATTTACAGTGCTACAATGCAATACGTTTGACTGAAAAGGCAAGTCTTCAGAATACACAAACAAGCTTCCTGAAGAAATGCAAACACTGCCAGTCATAAATGTAGATGAAGTCTTTAATTATGGTATAATGAATTGAATATTCAAAAGACAAAACAACCTGGGCTTTTTGTTTGTGAAAAGGCAGAAAATCACCTCTTCAGTTATCCATTAGTTTTGTTAAAGTGCAATAAACTGGTAATTATCTCTTACCCTAGTCAAGGTCAGTCACTGATAAGCCTAATGATTCAATCTAGTGGATGTAAGGCAAAAGGCTAACGAAAACATTTGCCACTTTTGTCAAAGAAAAGTTTATGGTAAAACATATATGGTATCTGCCAACAAGGATTTTAAAAGTTGGTTTCTTTTTCTAAGTCTAAAAGAGGAGTAGAGTCCTCCAGCCATCCAATGACTCATGGATTAACTATCAAGCCGACAAAGGCAATGTCCACAGGGAGAAACTTCAGAAACAAAATCCAGAGCAGCATATAGCAGCAATAGGTCCTAATGCCATCTCCCGTAAGCAACACTCCTTGGCCCCTTCAAAAACCTTTGGGGAAACTAAGATTTTCAACAGGACATCTTGGCATTTTTTCAGAAACAGGTCTGTTTTATAGCCTACTATCCTACCTTTCATTGAAAAGTTTATCCAGTTTGCCATTGATCCCAGAAATCAGTGCTATCTGTCTCCTAAGTACCTGTCATCTTTTCCTTCCTGGCCAACAATCCCACAATTGAAAACAGCAAAACAAAGTGCTGGTGAACTAATTCAGGTAACAGTCTAGTAAGTCTTCCAATGAAATACCTGCATAGGTACATGCATTCCCATATGCATGGGAAGTGGGGCAGGAGAGAAGAGGCAGGGGGCTTTACCCTGCTTAAGTTGAAAAAAAAACCCAGTTACCTACTGTCACATGACAGAATATAGATATTGGGAAGATACTGGGAAGCAATGAACTAAAACTACCAATAGTCGAATCTCTGAGAAAGGGCCTTGAAAAACCTAGCATTTCAGTAATTGTTTACAATTTCAGAACTATTTTTTTAAAGGCAGTTGTTGTACATACTCATAAGCTGAAATTTTCATTCACTGCTATGCAAGTAACTTCAGGTAAAATATTGCAGATAGGGAAGTTCTGAACTCCTGAATGTGTTTGTAAGTAAATCATGTGACTAGAACACCAATGAGGGGATGTGACACTGCACAGATCCTAATGCAGGATTTGACTGACATTTAAAGGCACTCCATTTTCATCTTAAGGCAAGTGTGTCAAATGCTGCACAAAAAAAGTATCAGAAAAAAATTCTAAAAAGTGTATAAACCAGGCCAGTACTGTCATTGCTGGGATAGCTAACTCCTGCTTAAACTTCCTGAGAGTTCTCAGGTAATAAGGAAATTAAGAAATATATCACAACATCCATCAGAACATTGCACCAGGACTGACTGTGACAAACCATTTGAGCTCTGCCACATCACAAAACCAGAAGCAATCAGATATTCTGTGATCATGAGTAAGCCAAGGGAGAGAACACCAGATTGAGGCAATATTGGTTCAGTTACATCCTCCTTTGAGTCATAAATGGTCATCTGCTACTTCTGTATTTCTGGTCACAGGTCATCAAGTCCATCGTGTTGCTAACACAGACAGCGTGCCATGTTTGAAAGCAACTTGAACAGCTTTCTCTACTCATTAAATTCTTATTGGGGGAAGTCCAGATCTTCAGAAAATAGGCTGATAAAGAATTATCTTTTTTTCTTTTTTTTTTTAGTCTCTAAGCTATTACTTGGAGGATCTCTGTGCTTTAGACAACAAAGAATCCAGAGATGGAAACCTCATAGGCAGTTAGCCATGTGCTCCATCATGATTTTATTAATGGGTGTCCTTGAGACAGTTTGAAAAATGTAGGTTATTTCTGCTAAATGGAATTTTTTCTTGAAAAAGATAACTAGTCAAGTAAAAGAGACAAAGGGTTTGCTAGCCAAGACAGCCTACTGAGATCACAAGCTCAGAAAAATATTACCACCAGCTTCTGCTGTGTGTGGCAAAAGCTGGATCTTGGTCTGCATCAAGATGTTGTTCTATCAAAATCATGTCACCACAAAGAACACAGTGATCCTCTGAGCTACCAAAAGGCTGTTCCTACAATATTCCTATACTGAAGCTAAAAGGGCCAGATATCATCATTTGGAAGAGGGTGATGTGGTCTATTATTCCAGGCCAGTTCCAAAACTAGTTCTTAGACTATGGAAGCATAGTGCTGACAAAACACACTGAAAAAGAAAAAGGCAAAAAAAAAAAGGAAAAAAAAACCCAAACCAACCAAACACACACAAAAACCCCAAACTTAAACAAACAAAATATCAACCCCCACTCCCCAAAAAATAACAGGCTGAGGCTTAAAGGAACATGTAGTTTGAATATCAGGTTCTGTCGCTCCTGTGGCCTTTATGAACAGTTTACAGCCACCTTGCTAAAGGACACTTTCTACAAGTAAGCAGATAAATCACTTTCTCCCAGCCTCCAAGATGTGGGCATTCTTTTAACAAATGATTCTCAGGTTCTGAGGCAACAAGCTGATGTTGTCAAATCTCAGTCTAATACGTTATAATCTTTCCAGGCAGTATGACAGAATATGCTTCTACCTTGGACGATATGTTTGGGATTAGCACATTGTTCCCTCCCTTTTTATCGGGAAACAAGAATAACTTATACCCTTTACCAAGCATAGCAAGTGCCCATGTGTCCACAGATTTACTATTTCACAAAACTGGGTCCACAAGAAAGAGTAAGGTAACTCAGCAAAGTGTCTGCACATATTATGCTATATATAAACAAACAATTTTATAAAATCATACACAGTATGTCTGTTGGATTTTAGAACTTGCAATGATATAAATAAGTTCATTTTACAAATGCAAAAGAAAATTTTAATACACATTTTCCTTAATATCCTTTACTCACCAATGTGATGTTTCATAAGTGTTTAAGAGCTGGTCTATGCAGGAAAGATTTTTCTTGAAATTTTTCTTATGATAGGTGCATTTGGGCTTCAAGTTTTTGTTGACTGTATTTTTATTTTGCTGCACTTGAGCAAAGCTTGAACTGAAAATTCACATTCACCTAGATTCAATAATAGGTTCACCCATTCCTTTTTAAAATGACAGCATCTCTCCTGGACTGAGATTTTCTTTCTCCTCCTCACACCCTGAACAAGTCCATCTCAGTTTAGCCACTGGGCTCAGTGCTGCACACATTATTTATCTGTAAGGCTGCACACACACATCCAAACTAAACCTACTGCAAGCTAAAATGTGTATCAAGGCTTTTTTTGGATTGTTTTTGTTTACACCAGTGTTAACACCAGACTGGATTTGGTTGTTGTGACTGCACTTGATGAAGAACACAGTGCACTTCCAGTTGCAAGCAGTTTCTTAGGACTGCTACGGATCTGGGACATAGTGGTATTTCAGCTGTAGTAGCAAGCAGGTAAATTTAAATTGTGGAGGCCCAACAGGTTTTGATTTAATTACTGTGGTACTCCATAGACACTGCCAGAAAACATAACTTTTTTATTTCTTTCCCTATCCCTGCAGCCTGGAAGTACTCAATAATCCTAAATCAAACGCCGATTTGAAGAAAAGGACAGCAGTACCAGTTTGTAACTACAAGCTAAATATCTTTCTTGCAGCACCTTTTGAAGTCAGTCTAGAAGCATCATGGGACAAATCTGTAAGTCATTACCCTACACAAATTAGTGCAGTTCTTTATACCATGACAGCTTGTTTTCATCCATGTTGGCTTGTAGGTGAAAAACAACTGCCAGGAGTATCACAATGGTGTGCACTCATTTGTAATGGCCTTTGGGCCCAGATCAAAGCTGATGAGACTAAAATTTCCCATAGCTTAATATACCAGGGGTTATCAAGAGAACCACACTGTCACTGTTAGTCCTCCAAAGCAGGTCCAGTTCACTAGCAGGTTTTTGCAAATAAAGTTTTGGAGAGCAAGAGGTTTCCCTCACCTGTTGTATGGACTGAGAGTTTTCTGATTCTGATACCAAATCTTTTCTGCAAAGCAAGAATGTATATCAACTCAACTTGTATATTGTAGGAACACTGGGAACATTTTCATGAAGATACCTGGAAAAGGCCTGGTGCCAGAACTTTTAGGGGAAAAGTTCACTGTTTTATGAATTAAAACACAAAGCTTTTGCTCACTTACACACCACAGGATCTAAATTGCATTGTGGCATAACATGTAACATTTTAAGACCGTATCTGTGCTTCCTTGGCTTTTCAGAAGCTTTTCTAGACATTCAAGTATCTTTGGCTGAAGCAGAATGATCAGTGAACAGTTGGAAGACAGAAAGGAAAGCAGAGGTGTTTAATCACAAGCTGGAGCCTGCTCAAAGGCAAGGACTGGCAAGCTTCCAAGAACAGTGCACCAGACATTCCCCTTTTCTTCCTCCAACTTAGAAGACGAAGCATATTGGGAAATGCTGTTTTTCAAAGAGCCAAGATGTTGCCAACTTGCTTACTTCTCTTTTTCATGTATCTGAGACTCAGGAAACTGGGTTCACAGAAATTCTGAGCTCGTATCTTACAAGCCAAGATGGAGAAGAAACTTCATGACAGTGCAATGAACGAAACAAATACAATGTCTGATATACAGTTTCCTTACTTCAATTTTATTACAAATGGCTCTTAGCAGGGAAACCTACACTTGTCTTTCCATTTAACTGCAGATTGCAACTAAAATGGTTGTTCTGGCACAACAGGATAGTGCAAATGGAAAGAAATAAAATGGGACACAAAATCTAATGTTGAGGCTGGACACAATTTCATAAGGGGTTCAGAAATGTGAAATAGGACCATATGTGCTCCCACACCTTGGGGTGGAAAACCTGGAGGGACTGCCTATGGCGCACAGTTGGAAGACTAAAAGGCTACAGGCCTGGATTGCTTTAGGATGTTGCACACGAGCAAAGTGAAACAGTTCTCCAACATGTTTAGCAGCTTTTGCATCATGTCCAAGGGTCTTCCTTTATGTCCCTTTCTCTTCCAAACTTTTCCATTTGCACCCATTGCACACTTTCGAACTTGTCTTGCAACACAAACTTCCTTCTTTTGGGCACTTTGCCTGCTGCTGGGATCCCTTCACAAGGCTAGAGATGAAAAAGTATGTTTGCCTTCTCTTTCCTCAAGTTTACCAAACAATTATTAATGTCCCTTCCTCTGTGAGCTGTTCCATGCAAGATGCTATAACAGAGAAATCAAAAGAACAATTATTAATCTAGGAAGTGTTAATAAAGCACTAGTTCCTCATATTTTCCATCCCATTGTTTAGCTCTCAAATTTCAAACCCATATTCTCCTCCCAGACAAGATAAGCTCAAATGTCAGCCTTATTTTTTATTCCAGTTGAGCTGCTGTCCCATATTGTAACAGTCCTCTTTAATCAAACCACAGGTGAGTACATGTTTTTATAGAAAAGGTTAGCCTTTTAAATTCAGCTAGATTAACATTTCCACAATTATGTTCTTAAAAAGCAGAAAAGTATGATTAAAGAAAGGCATGAAAGATAACTGGAAAAAGATAGGGACAGTGCTATATGCTCATCCAGTAACATCTGAGCTACTTCTGGAAAGGAAATAGTACATACACAGATGCTAGGGGAACACTGTATGACTAACATGCATATTACATATGAACACCAGCTGATAATCATAAACCATTTCCAAAATGAACAGAATTTTGCAGGCATGATGTATGTGTTTGTTTTTTTTATCAATAAAGTGGACAACAAAGCAAAAAAGCAGAAAGGATCTGCTTTACATCTTCTGCAATTACACACATTTATAGATGCAACACTTGAGAAAAGCTCCTAAACAGCAACTAGCAAGTGTATTTAAATGTTAACATTTTTATGTAGGTGAAGTTAAAGATCTCAAGGCAGTAACCAGCTTTGGTCTAAATTTTTTCCTTCTGTTTTCACTTGGCAAAACTAAGACTGCCTGAAGTAGTGCATGTATCAAGATAATCCATATTGCTGTAACCTCACAAGCTGGTAAGAATGGACCAATGTGACACAAAGGCAATTGAAAAGTAGGACAATTTAGAATATTAAGATTAGGGCTATATAGTGTCTTTGACATCCACTAGTGTTTAACACAATTGGTATGAACAAGTTTCTTCATGAATTAATAGTTGTAGCCCGGTTACAATTTGGCTGTAGCACAACAAATACTTGACAAGCAGCCTTGCCCACAATCTGCTGTACTAATATCCACAGGATCTAAAGGCAACTACCTTTAGAAGTTCACTACCTTGAAGAAGTACTTTTGAATTCACTCGAATCTGCACAAAACAGAACAAATAAGAACATAATCTCTGTACTTACCAAGTAAGGTTCCCTCTGCAGGACTGTCAATCTATTTTCCCGGGAGGCATTTTATTATTTTATTTGGTCTTCCATAAAATAGTCTTGACTGTCCAGAAAATTTATCTTCAAGTTAAAGAGTCCAGAGGTGCCTGTGTAGCTTCCAGTGTGTTTCTGCTTTAGTTTAGGCACAATTTTCACTAATCCAAGAGAGCCTCTCTGCCACAGTCAGCTCAACTCCACACAGCACACATGTCCTGGGAATGGTTTTCTGAAGGCATCTGTATTTGGTGTTCTTAATATATGCACCAGATTTCTTGAGTGTGATATATATCCCAGAGTTACTCTTCCTTGGACAGTTGTTCAACTACCTAATGGTGGATGGTGTCATTGATCTCTTTGCTACTGGGAACATAATTTAAATATGGTCTCTTATCTCTTCAGGGAGAAAGGGTCCAGAATCTTTGTTGGAAATGGTGAGTTTTAGAGGTCTACTTTTACAAAACCTGGAGCTGCAGCAACAGATGCTATTGGCATACTCCAACATGAACAGGAAGAAGACAGCTGGTCTGGAGGATACTGAAGCAGTGTATGTGGAAAAGCTACTAAAACAGTATTATGAACCTGGAACTGGCACCTGTTCATATCAGCCTTATAGTAATGTGATTTATTCTCAAACTGACATATGTCACTTCAAAACATATAAATTATAATTTAATAACCAACTAAAAGAATTTGTGAGGATATAATTTTGGTTCATATTAACTTTAAGTATAAAATCTTTCCAGTTTAGACCAGGTCTAAGCTATTATGTAGAAGAAATCAGTCTAACAGGTAATACCCCAATTCTACAGACAGTTACACACACATTTAACCTAGGCTCATTACTAATTTATAGAATTTGTGTGAATGAAAACATTCACTTCTTTTAAGTTAAGCATAGGTGGATATATTTGCATGAGAAGCCAGATTACAACAATGCAGAGCTGCAAAGCAGTACTTGGAGTGTTTCTTAGCACAGTACTGAAAAGTTATGTTATTAAACAGCAGGAATAAGTTCATACCCAACAGAATCTGAGGGGGGCACTGAGGGGTATGATCCAGATGCTGGGGTGGTCTCTCCTAAGGAGGGCTCCTCCGGTGGTATAGGGTGATGTTCAAAGAACTTGGAGACAAACAGCAAACTGTGAGGCAAGAACAAAACAAAAACAACCTAACTTGTGCAAAACCCAGAAGTTTCACAATATAATACTCAAAAACTACAAAAAAAGATCTCAAACCTCAAAACCTCATTGATTAAATTCTAAATTTAGAAATAAAGATTACACAAATTAAATCTGCAAGGTATGTTAAAAGTATTATTTACTTCACAAAGGATCAAAAGATCATGCCTTAAATATAAACTTTGTGGAAATTAATTTTTTAATCTTTTAGATGGAATTGTAAACATCTGGTTCTTCAAGAATGCACAACTTATATCTATCAGTACATAAACTTACACCCTGAGCACAAACTCCAGAGATGCCAAAGGAAACAGTTACAAATACCAAAATAAACTAAAATTAAATTCATTCTTGGTGAGAAAAATAGCATTTTAAATTATTCCTTATACGAAAATCTATTTAAAAGACTTAATAGCCTCTGCTGAAACTAATCAAATAGAACAGACCCAGTTCATACCAGATCCTAAATCTACATCAAAGACTTATTTGAACAAATAGTTCAGTAACTCAATCCAAGAGCACTGGACTCTTTGGGTCATTCTCTTTTATGTTTTTTACCTAGGCATTAATCTTGCTAGCAGATTTATTTTCAGTTATTGTAAAACCAACTGCAATTTCACTATAATCAACTACTGTCTCTTAACACTTTTTCAGGTTGAAGCGAATAAAGCCACAGCTAAATTTTAAACATGGCCCTAGCCATCACACAATAAAGAACCAGTTTTGATTAATAATAACAACTGTGAACAATGAGTAGTCTGTCTGACACAGTCAAGTGCTCAGCACCCTATTCATGCTTCATAAAAAGCACTTCATAGACCAGCAAAGAAATATGAACTGGTTGTCTGAGCTAGCACAGAAAGAGTATGAATTAAGCAGTCTCACAAGAACAGTTGAACTCCTATTTTTTTTTTTCAGGCACCTCCTCTGACTTCCTGAATTACAGATTTAACACAAGAAATCACTGACAGCTGTACGCTTGTTAAAAGGCTCAACTTGAAAATCAATTGTGATTACTTACTCAAGTTGGTCATAATTAACACACATCAGTGGCACTTCTGTACTACAGCGCTGGTGAAATTTGTAGCCACAAGTCTGGCAGCGGAACCCCTGGAAAAGCAGCTTTCGACAGAAATCGCAGAACGCTAACGTGAAGAAAGTTTTTCGCACCTACATTGGCAAAAATAGTCACAATTACCTAGAGCCCTTCTCTAAGCCCAAGATAGGCTATTTGCTTTTACCTCCCTCAAGTGTACTTAAAAGTCTCTTTTGGGATGCTGGAGCTACAGTTTTATGTATCAAACAGATTTACACAAAAGATCGTCTCCTTTTTGTAACAGTTTTCATGCACTACAACAGTCTTTCAACAGTTAGCTGGAATTAATGCTTCACTTCACTAGCAGTAAGAACAAGAGCAAAAAACCTGAAGCAAAACTTCACTATTATCATGCCAGACATAAACATTGAGAATTTATTTGGATACAACCTATAAAACCAAAAGCTGCTGAAATATGAATTCATATTTTAACTTTTCATATTCTAACATTACTATCTAATACTTAACAGGACTGGAAAAACACAGGCATATATATATATATATATATATGGCTTCAATGTATGGTTACAGATATAGTTGTAATTTTGACTACTGAAACTCAGAAACATTCAGAATCACAGAAGAACAGACAGAACACACAATCACAGAATTCTCCCCAGATTACAGAGGGAAAATTATTTAGTTAATTTTCAAATTCAGCAATACCTAGTGTAAAAACAGATCCTTAGTTCTATTATTACATGTAATAATCAGAATTTCAGTGAGGTATAAAATATGTAAGCCTACTACACTTTACCTAACTAGCCATAACCCAAACAGCCTGTTTGAGCTAAACAGGTTGAAACAGCTTGCAGATAGAATTTTGCTATGTTTTAAGCTGAAATAGAAGATCTTTCTTTCCCAATGTGACAGACACTATTTCCAGGATTTTGTATGTAGCTGGAAACATTTAGACAGATTCTGTTTAGCAGCTTCCATTTACTTGGTGTCTTATCAGGTCAAAACACATTTGTGCACTGCATCATTGATGATGTCAGCACTGCTCTGGGAATAGTTAGTTCATTAGTTAATTGCTGCTGCAGAGCCAGCAGGGAGGCCCAGAATACATTTTATAGATACAGCAATACAAAAATAGTAGATTATTACAGCTCTGCAATGCAGCACTGATATAAACCCCTTACATTTATAGATTTTAGAGGGTGTATTCCAACAAAACATGAAAGTTTTAAGGGTGATCAAGTACTCTAGCATCACTTATTTCAAATACAATTCTATCTAATTCACTTAAGATACTGTGATTAAAAACTTCTTTTGCAACTCCCACCACATCCCACAGATGCAAAATATTCCAAGTTGGTAATTTGAATTTGAAAGTATGAAGTTGATGTAACCGCACTCAGCATCTCACAAAACCCAGTACATACGAAATTGTGTGTCGTGAGTGGCACATTCTCCAAAACTTCCACATGCAACTCCTCTCCTGTGAGCCAGGAAATGTCTGTGTCCCAGCCAATTGGCTTCTTCTCTCTAAAGTGAAAATAAGCCTCTCATTAGCATCAGCACACAAGCCTTTGCATGTCTCTTGCCAAAGTTGTGAGATCAGCTAAAAAGTTACACTGTGGGAGGTTGCTGCCTAATTGCAGGAAACTTTAGAACAAGACCTTAGGCTCAGTACATAACAAACAAAGCACACCTTCCCTGGACAAACTGCAGGAAGGAAATGCAGTTTTTCAACCAGCTCCAGTAGTGGCCAATTCCTTGTTTCCTACGTGGCAGATGGCTTTTTGATCAAATATTGTTTGTGAAGGTACCTGTTGTGTAAGAGTTCCACAGAGATAGCTAATTGTGCTATTACACATATATACAAATTTTTAGGGCTGCAAACTCTTTTTTTTTCTCCCAAGGAAACTCTATCTTTAGTTAAGAATGCATTAGAGCCAAATGAAATAAAACCAAGAAGTTAACACAGCCTATTTAATACTGGTTTGGTTTGCATGAGTTTGATTAAATGAGTGTTTTGCCATAATTTCATATCACTGAATATTATGCCCAAGCCTTTTCCTAGGAGTCAGACATTCTTTTCAACATGTCTGCAATGTGCAAATTGTTTAATGCAAAGTATCACAAAATTCTGAACTTTGCAAACAACCTCTGGATATAACTGGCCATCCTGGGTAGCTCCAATAATTGATTCTAAGAGTAAAAAAGCACCCCACACAAACCATACCCATCTTGTATTCTGTAAACAGCACAGCATTCTGGAATAAGACCTCTCATCATCAGCGCTTTTTTTAGGCTGTCCCGGACTGTCACTCCACATCTTGCTGGAACCTAGAGGTCAAATACAAAAAAAATTAGTTAAAACAAGTTCAAATTTATTCTCCAAAACTGATGCAAACATTTGGACCCCCAAGTGCTAAAACTCACTCTTCAGGATGGTTTACAGAATTGTAGGTCAGAGTTTTCCAAAACCTACTTTGTACCAAGAAAAATTTTATTGCTGACTAGTATATGAGGAAAAAGGCTCAGCTAGAAGAGTCAACAAGCTCTACACTTCTATTAACATTTGGAACAGAATCTTCACTCAACTCCAAAAATGAATTTCCAACTTTCTCAACTGGAAGAAATTGGAAACGCAGCACACAGATAGCTAATAACTACATATAGCTTTAATTTTAGAGGCTGGCCTGAACATAAGTGGGGAAACATGCCAAGTGAAATTAAGTGAAGGAACTAACTTGGACTGCACTCAAAAATACATTACGATAAAATGTAAATATTTTATTTTCTCCTTCTAAAACAGAAGATAAGCATGCAAACAAGTGAAACAAAACAGTCATCTGAGTCAGGCAGACCATCACCTCTCACTTTAACCTATATTTGTAACTCTACATATACATCTTATATGAAAATATATTGCTCCCTTCTGTTTCCTGGCTTGGAAAGTTTAGATAACTAACAGGATGGGAAGAATGGAGGAGCACATTAAAACTAGCCAAATCAAGAACTCCATACGATGTAAAGGTACGTTCCTCACTTCTATTCTAATTGTAGGCATATCTTATACAAGTAAGTAGATCATCTCTAGGTATACCTGTGATTTAACAGTGTACAGTGTCAAGGCATAAAAAAGAAGAACACATGATCTGGTGATTAAGTGTAGTTAAGGTAGTGAATATTATGTACTAACTATTTTTAGAACTCAGTAGTGAAAATATGTAAGGCTTCATGCACTGTACACACTGGGATATCTCCTATAATCACAGACACTACCTTGAACAAACACATGAGAAGAAAATCCTACAAACTTAACAAACCTGACAAGTGTCTCTGAACACCCGAAACTCAAATCTAGCTTGCAAGTGGCTTAAGCCAGAGCACTCAGTAGCCAAAAGCAGTCTTTTAATCAGCTTCAAATGGCTTTGGATCAGAGCCTAGTTTTTGTTCCCCGCGTTTAAATTTCCATGGATATTTAGGGGCTCTATGTCCTACTTTAGCATGACAGTGCAAAGTAGCAGCCTGTTTCAAGTAGCAGTGTGAACACCACTTGAGGTTACACTATATACTGCATTTCTAGAACTCAAACATATGTGCTTTCAGAAGACACAAATGAAAGGAATATTTTGCTTCACCATCTTCTCCCCATTAACATGAGAGGGTCTCTTTACAGGATATTTATGCATTTCATTTGGTCAACACAAACATTTAAAAAAGACTTGTTTCTGAATTCCTTGAAAAAAACATCCTATAGCACACTACTTTACAACCTTGATATTCAGCCTTAGGTGACTTTGGTTTACACATTGTATTCTTTTTTAATACATGTTTTTTATTACTCTAAGTAACTCCTTAGAAAGGAACTTCTCTCCTTTCTCCAAGGATGGAGAGTGTGACTCATATTCTTTTATACAAATGTTGAGTCTAAATTATGATTGTTGTACTGATACAGCAAAACATCCATTAAAGATTTGTCTTGACCTGCAAAGGTGATTAGAAATTATAAGTGAAGTTTTATTATAAATTCTGTATTATGTTACTTAGAAATTGCACAATATTGATACTGCTTGTAGAACTCATGTGCCATTCTAATAATAGTTTCTGTGCTATGCTAATCATAATATCTTGTTAAGAAAATAACTCTAATTGTCCCTGTGATTTAGTGCCATCTTCATTCTGCCAAAGACCCCTAAAAGAACCTGTCTGTCCCCTCAGTGTCCTTCTCCATGCCTCCAACATACATATTTACAAATAGAGAGTAAATATTTTCAAGAATCTGACTGAAGTCTCTGAGGATTTCAGATGTGCTCCAACCTCCCCCACACATCAGATCCAATCATGAGCCATTTTGATGGAGGAAGCAAGTACTCTTTGGCTCAAGCCTATTTTTCCTCTAAGTATAGCTCCTGCTGGATTGAAGTTGGGTCCCTACAGACAATTCAGGTCTACCTTTCCAGCAACCTCAGTCATTTCACCACTGACATCCACAGTGGCACAAGAAACTGAAATACTGCAAAGGTGGCAGGCAGATGATGGAGAGAAAAAGGGGAATGAAAAGAGCCAGGAAAGAGGTAGGGCATGAAGGAGAAATGGGAGGAGAGGGTCAGGACAAACTTCAAGAACTGAACATGCAGGGAAAGCATATGTATACTGGGAGAGGGAATTGTGATCAGCGGGTTGGTGGGAATCAAACAAGCAATACAGAGGGAGGACAGACTGAAGAGCTGAGGCTGAGGGCAGGAAAAATGACGTGATGAACCACCTTGCAGGGAGAACTGCTTGCCAACACCTGGGGAAGTACTGGAAGTATGTCCTGAACAGGAAGCTTTCAAGCTGTGATTGGGAGAAAAGGTGGCTTGTTTTGGACAAGGTCCATCAGGGGGAAGGAGGTGCCTAAGAGCAGCAATAGAACCCAGCACAGAGTAGGAGGAGGTTCTAGCTTAGGCAGAAAACTCCAACGGAGTTAAGTATTAAAAGAAACCAGATTAGTAAAATCTTGACCTGTGTGAGGGAGTGGAACAGGACAAGGAGGAAAAGTCAAGCAGTAGGAAGATTACTAACATTAAAGAAGAGATAAGCAGTCTCGCGGTCACTGGAAAACATTTTCCTCCTCCAGCACTGATCCTCCATAAATGATGACGTCACCCTCCAGTAACTCATGAAGCAAAGAAATGCATCAGGAACCTCAAAGTTCTAATGCTATTAATTAATTACACTGGTGTAATTTTTCTTCCTTTTAATTTTGTCAACAACAAGACTTATGAAGTTATAGAGTTTCTTTTAAGAGATCAATAAAGTTGGAAATACAAACTCTCAAAATTTGGGAAGTATCAGAGTGAAGGTTACCTAGAGCAACAAAAGTGCAATAGGACTATGAAAAATGTGCATTAAACATCCTGTTTACTAATCATTTGCTATTCCTCAGTATTATTATCCCAAGTCCCCTTCATTAAAATCCAAGCCATATTTATGCAACTTGCAATTAGAAACATGGGTAGAACATTTGTTCTCTTCACTGCAATTTGCATCATGATCCAGCTACAACCCAAAGAACTGCTTTTATTACTTTCAAAAACCATCATGATCCTGAATCAGCATCACATTTAGAACATTCTCTTACAGAACTCCCGAGCAGAGAAACATAAGGCCAAATTAAAAGAACTTAGTGCTAGAATAAGTCCCTGTAGTATTGATTAATCATTTTCCCAGACTGGTACAGCATGGTCTATCACCATCTGTGCATGTAGCTCTTCAGCCCCCTCCATCAGTCCTTACTAGCACCTGCTGTAAAGCAGCAATCTCACCCTGCAACGCATTCCCTCTGAAACCTCTTTTTGTCCCCAGCTTCTTTTCACCCCCAAGTTATGGCAAAGTTAAAGAGAAAGCTGGTTCCAACAAAGTGATTTGGAGACCAACTCAGTCTTTAGAAAAACAAAACCCAGAACCAGTTCTTTTTTCCTGACTAACAGACTCCTGCTGAGTCCAAAGCAGGAGTTTTGGAACAGCTTCTTTCTCACCCCCAGGCAGAGGGAGGGTGTGCGGCCCCTCAGGCTCGGAGGGGAGCAGGGCACAGGAGCCCTGCGTGGTGCAGCCCCTGAGTGCCTGCCAGGAGCCCGCAGCTCCAGCACGGCAGGAAGGCACCAAGGAGGGTTTATCAATTCCATCAAGAGTTCTGCCAGGATTCCCACAGAGCATTTTAACTGAATCACATCAGCATTTTTTAACAAAATCAGTTCCCCAGGAGAAAATTTCTCATCTACTCCAAAATACACAGCACTCTTATGCCTGCAACCCAATACACTAAACAAAGCTGGCATTTTATTGAAACATAGAATGTTTAATATTATTTAAAATCCATTTTGTTTGCACTGGCCCATTATCTCTCGATCCCTCTGTTTTATAACTAAGAGAGTCCAAGTATTTCACAATGGTTACCACCTAGAAACTCATGTTACTCAGCTAGGGGATGTACTCCTAAACTGTGATTGTTAAGGGCTTTCTTTTCAGGTTACTTATATACATAAGATTTGTAGATCAGAAAACACTTAGGTTTTTATAGCAATTAGTAAGTTGATTCAGCAAGCAAATTTCAAAAGTGAAGAGTATCAAAGTGTGGGCTATGTAACACTAAGAAACAGTACAGAAGCCGCCGACACAGACTGCAAGGTGTGTTCAGTGTGTAGATTAATAATATATCAGAGAAGATAATTTACTTGAGCATCCTAAATTGTGTAAGTAGCAATTCAGGGCAACACCAAAACATATGCTTAAGTTTGCAAATGTTAAGCCCCAAAGAAAAAAAAAGGAAAACTATTCCAGATTGCAGAAATTCTCAAAGCAGTCATACTACCTAAACAGATGAAACAGAACTATAGTCCTTAATGTCCTTATTTCTTCTACTCACCTGAACTATTTCTAGGGACAGTATTTGTAACAACATTATTGATATATATTTAGTATTGCAGCCACAAGTATTTAAGCAATGCATAATAAATCATTTATTTCTGTAAATCAGGTCACTCCCAACTCAGTAAGAAATTCAGGGCTATGTCCCTAAATAACTCTTACATCACTTTTCTAGCATCAGACTAGAAACTGGCATAGTCTCAGTAAGCTAAAAATGCTTCCTTACACCACTGTAGTTTCCAATGTTTTAGAGCAATAAAGAGACAGAATCACTCCAAAAAAGTAATGCAAAGGTATTCTCTCAAAGTGGGAAGGCTGGTCAGCCCTGAATATCCAGTATTATACTTCTCAAAAGTAGTTAGCTGTCTTCATTTTTCTCTCAGCCTAACACTGTCATTCAGCTCACTTTGGCCAAGTGTAACACATGTACAGTATGTAAGGTATGTGTAACATAGCTTAGAGCTTCAGAGCCATTCCAAACAATCAAGCAGACTACTGGGTACAACAGTGGAAATATGCCAAATAGAATGGATTTGAAATATCACTTTGAAGCATTTATTTGCTTACCGCAACACATACACCCTGAAAGATCACACTTTTTTCCTCCCCATACCTGATACCCAGGATTAAAAAATTTCAGCCACCTGTTCACAGAATTCAAAATGTTGGGAGATTAGGCTGAACTATACTTTTGAGAAATAATTAGTTTGGCCTTCTAACATGGAAGGTTTTCTGGTAAAATTCAAACATGAGATCCACATTTAATTTCTCATCTTACTTATGGAGGACAAATATTTCACCAAATCAGTCAGCTACTTCTTAGAGCACTAACAGATAAAATTACCCTAGTTTGTGGCAAAAAGGCCGTATGATGGCACTGAACATCACATTCTCTAGAAAAAAACACAGCTTTCAGAAACAGCTGTTCTGGATATCAGGACACGAAGCTCTGTCCAGCTTCCAGGAGAAAGCAGCAAGAAAATACATTCTTAATGAAGCATATTAGTGAGACAAATGAGAGGCAGTTTCATAGCTTTAAATCTTGTTTCCAAGGGAAATTGAACAGAATTTACTCGTTTTACAAAGCTGTTACCATTCAATCAAATGCCTTCCATTTAACTTGCAAAGACATGGGTTACCAGCACCCATTGGCATCTCCAATGCAATTAATGTAGAACACAACAGACTGATTTATGTCAGTGCAGAAATATTTTCTCAAGAATACAACATCAGGACCTTGTGGTTTTGTTCAAGAGACAAAAATGTCAGCTGGCTGTTCTCCAAACCAATACACACATGCATTAGAAATTTAAGGTACAAAACAGTTTAAATAAATCTTTGTAATAGAGTTCACTTTTGTAGAGTCCTGTCTCAGCTGATCACACTCCAAGTGCTTTAAAAGCAGCATGGGGGCAAGGAACTATAGCAGAAGGGCTAAAATTCATGTTCTTCTCTAAGCAAACGATCCTAAAACCAAATGGATACTTCCATCTTCAGGTAGTATACACATTCTCTACAAATATGAAAACTCTCATTGGCTAGTTTGCTTAAACAACACAAAAAGCATGAATTTAAGTATGACTTACTGGACATGGAATTAAAACATTTATTATGATAATTTTCAGATTTGTGACTTGCATTCCATTTCACTGAGTGCCTGCCTAGCACATTATGAGGTAAAGGAAGCATGCTCCAAACAGTATTTTTTTCTAGCATTCATTACTTTCGATAGCCAGACTTTCCATCTCATAAGGAATCACTAAACACTCCTTACTTGAGTAAAAACCGACAATCAATGCTGCACATGGCATTCCAGAGGACAAGTCATCAGTTTGCTAATGGCAAGTTTTCAATATTGTTTCACTCTAAAATCTAAGACAGTGTGTCAATAAAACTGTAGTAGATTCAATTATGCTCTTATCAACACATATGCCTTTGAATTTATTCAGCATTTGAGGGTAGTTTGTGTTGATTATCCCTGGCAGGCAGCTAAGCACCACCCAGCTGGTAGCTCACACCCTCCTCAGTGGGAGGGGAGAAGAGAATTGGAAGGACAAAAGAAAGAAACACTCCGGGAAAAAGACAATTTAATAAGCGACGGAATAAATTTTCCTAGTGATTGAGAAGTATGAAGTGAAGTTTACTTGAAAGTAAACTACCATTTACTTCATATCACCAGACTGTTAATAAGATGCATGAAATTCCAAAGTATACATTAAGCAACCAACCATTGGCATAGGCTAAAAATAAACTCAATTTCTGCTGCGTGTTTGATACAACATGGGAAGTTTTAATTGTATTTTTGATGAGTAAAACCTAATCATGTCAGACCAGGTGTGCAATTAAAAGCAAGAAACTGGTTTATTCAGCTGCCTGAACATCCCTTCTCTGAATTTTCCTTATACTTGACAGGTGAAACTGGTAGGGCAGCTCAAGTGCCTATAGAAACCCAGTGCTTACTACTCAGAAAGCTTGAGGCACAAACTCACAGCATAAACTACAGAAAGCAAGATGCAAATCTGAATTCAAAAGAAATGAATCAAGTACCAGATTTAAAAACAGAATATTTGAAGGATCTCAGTTGTGCATGCATGATAAATTAATTTATGCTAAGAATTTACATAGAATAAAAATAGCTTATTCTTCTAGTCTTCATGACTGCAGAGAAGATCACATGATTGCTTGCCTAATTAAAAGGCAGATGTACTAATAAACCAAGGTGTGACAAGAGTGAAACACTCAAGAACTGTCCCCATGCACAGCATTCTCAGTCCTGTTTAGCTCCTTTAACTCTTAAAAATACAAACTGTCACTTTTAAAAACTCAGTCTCACATTCACATTTTGAGAACTTCCATGAACTTTCCAATAGATGTTTAACTATGAGAAGCATATGGAGCATACCAACACAAAACCAAGTGAAAAAGCTCTACTGGCCCAGATTTATGCTGAGTTTTTACACAAAGCACCTCTAATTACTCTTAAACTTCAAAATAAAGCAAAACTAAGAACAAGTAAAACCCACACAATATTCTATAATTTAACATAGAGAAAAGGATAACTTTTTTTGTGACCTGAAGTATTACTTTTGATTTAGAAGCTACCAGGGAATTTTTGTGACCTTGTGGCGGGTGATAACACCCAATGATTTGATCCTATCAAGAATCTGCAGACAACTGAAACATTTGGAGGCCACCAAGCTTTCCCAAAACATGTACATCATCTGGGTTTTTTTGTTCCCCCTTGCTCCATTGTCCTCACTCAGACCACCACAGATAGATAGATAGAGAATTCAAGCTGACCAAATCCACTCCTTGCTCATGCTGACAGAGAGACGGCACTGGAGCTGGGAGAGCATCCTTTATAAAAGCAACTGGGGAGAGCAGTGGAGACTCCTTACCACCCTCACTCCACCAAGAAGGCCCGAAGACATGAAGGGAACATTTCCTTTGGAAGCTGCTAATGTGCAGAAGGCAGCAACAGACCACGGAGATGAAGCACAAGACCTATCACCACCTGATGCCTTTCAAATACCCATCACTTCTTACACTTAAACACTATTTTCCTGTAACTTTCCATGCTCCATATTATCATTCAGGAAAGCTCATTTGCTTTCAGGCTGTTTTTTCTCCCACTTTAAGGACTTGTCCAGAAGGGATTTCCTGGGTAATCAAAATCATTCAAGGCTGCTATTCTTTATTGTATGATCTTGTACATAAAGTACTTGAGTTAGGAGCCCTCTTACTGAAGTCTCTTCTTTCCTAGAATTCTCTCATTCTTTCCTTTTACTAGAACTCCACTGCAACATCAAAAATATCCTAATATTGCTCCTCTGCAGAGTCATAACCAGTTTTAGCTACTTGTTTTTATACCAGGCCTCGTGTTAAATGGCTTTTCTCAGAAGCCCTTATTTCACTTAGAATAAAGTAGCATGTGGCAGATTTAAGGACCAACACACAGAACATGATTACTCACGCTCCACATAACCACGCCCAAGGAATTCTAACCACAAGACACAAATTTCTAGTATTCATAGCATACATTTAATGGAGGCTGAACAGAGGGCTTCCAAACAGAAAACACTTAAACTCATAAAATTCCTGAGTGACAAACAGCTCAAATTTGGAAGACAACCCATGGAAAATATCATACATGCCTGACCTATTCTTGTGTTCTTTCACTGTGACAGAGAGATACTCCAGATATGTCCACAAAATGTTTACTCCATTGCACGTTTCAGAAGGCCTTCCTCCAAGAGAGGAAAGCAGCCTCACCTGACAGGCCATGGGAGAACTGTCTAAAAATTCTTGCTAGTGCCTTAAGGTCTACAGTGAACAAGCAATCTAATTGGAGAAATCTCTAAATAATTTTAACTATTTTGTCAGCTTTCACAGAGCAAAAATTGAAACTGTTCGTGCAATTGGAAATGGAGGTTTTTTCCTTATCCCAAACCTACCAGTTAAAATTGAGGCGCAAAAGATACTTTACCCATGTCAAAAATCATTCCCCCACCCCTCAAAGAAAAAAATTGGGAAAAAAATAAAAATAACACAACTCAAAGCAATCCCACAAAATGCTTAAATCTTGCCCTACATGCAAATACCATATTCCTATATTCTTTATACTCTTAGAAAGCTTTTTATGCTAATTGCCCAAACTCCTTCAGTTCATTTTAAACTTTTTCAATGTCTTCTTCCTCTTACATAAACCTGAAGTTATCCTATTTATCCCGTACCTCTGCATCAGTTGATAATCACCATTCTGCTTGAATTACTGTCCCATCTCAACAACCAGGTATGTGTCTACTTCTGTTCATTTGCACGAGCACTGTCTTATGTCTCTTTTCTTTCTCTTCATGCACATTCAATCATACAATTTGGAAAAAAAATCCTAATCCACACCACAACTAAGAATGCCCAAGGCTGTGTTCCCTGTTGGCTCCATGCATTCCCTCAGAAATCTCACCAGTAAATATCATCTACTTCCATTCAAGACTACCTCCCTTCCACTAAAACCAAGCCTTAGCATGTAATATAATCTCTCAGACTTCTGGCAACCAGCAGGAGATTAGAGTTTTTATACTTTCCTTCCACCTCCAAAAGCTCTCTCTTAGTTAGCAGATTTATTACTATGCACACCACAGACATTTAGATTCCTAACCCAAACAAGCTTGAAACTAGTTTTTCACAAAATTCTGTGACTGCTTGGATAAGCCTCATCAACTTGTTCTGCAAAACAATTTTTCATCTCAGGTAGACTTGCACCACATCTTCTATTTTTATGACTTCAGCATCCTTCTCTCTGGCCTAGAACAAAATGAACAAACCCACCCGCACAGACTTATCTGAGTGACATTTGTGTGGAATGCTTCTCCAAAGGATGTGTGACTTGCCAGTTGAACAAAGCCAATAAGGAAAGAAGTACACATGTTTCTCTCTCTGCATTATAGGTGATAAAATTACCCCAGCACAGAGAAGAAAAAACAATCTGTTGTTTCTTCTAGGAGGTTGTTCACAGAAAGAAACTTCTCTTCATCCCTTTCCAGGCCCAGGACAAGGAAAATAATCTTTTATTTCTGACACTACTTATTCATTGATTCCCCTCCAGCTAACCAAGCCAACTATTTGGTTTTGCTTTCAAAAAAAAAGTTACTTTTGAACCCTATCCTGTAGCCAGCTGAATCAAAATGCTGACTTCAAATGATCAGCAGCAGTAGGTTTTGACACAGACCCATCAGGCTTTCAGACATGCACCTTCGCACCTTAGGAAAAAGTTTGTCCAACCTCTGCCTTATCATGACACATACAAAGAAACTTCCCCTCAGCACCACAATCACTTACACTGAACACCATGGTCTCATTTCTTTGTACTCCACCCGTTTAGTTAAATGATATTTTGAACTGGAGTCAGCTCCAACAGATGTATTTGCGTGATCCTACACAAACAATAACACACAGAGAACTCCCAACTAACAAGGCAGTTGCTAGTCAAAAATGTAAGATATGCAAGCAACTCCCTCCCATTTCCTGCATTTTTAGCAGCTCTAAACAAATAGCAGAAGGCTGTTGTAGTACTTGGGGCTGCTTCATAGTGATCAAAGAAAAAATAACGAGGTTGGGTCTCCATTACCAACTCAATTCCAGTCACTTTAAGTCAGTTTGAGAAATGTCATGGCATTCCCAGACAAAAATAGACTCCTTAGAATCTGACAACATTTCTCCCCTCCTGAAGCGAATTGGAAATACAGACTGAAATTATTATTGTGATATTAACAAGACTTTCTTTCAGAAGTAGATATTAATTGAAAGCAATTTAGGTTGAGGTGGGGAGGAGATTGCTGCAACACTGCAACTTTAACAGTATCTCTCCCAGCCACCTGTAGATCACATCAGCCTTGCTTTAACAGCCATATGAAATGGGAACTAGGGCAAGGGGAAGGCTCTAATGGCAGGTAACATATATTTTCACAAGGAAGCTCCTTCCTGCTTCAACCCATCACAAGCCACCCTGTATACTCGAACATCCTGAACTAACATCCCAGTGACACAAGCAAATGGCTCAGTTAATGGGCACAAGTGAGATACAACCAGTCTGCTTTAAAAGCCAAAGGTTATGAAGGAAGACAAATGTCTCAATCCACTGAGAGAATGAAGGAAGCAGTCTCAATATTCACTAAAAAGTGCTGGATGCTTTTTTAGGTTAGTTACCCATCATCTGACTGCTGGCTATTAAAACTGCACTGTGGATCACAGAATCTTATATTGTGGGACCCAAAACTGCACACAGTTCTCAAGGTGAGGCCACACTTGAGTAGAGGAGGAGCATCACCTCTCCCAACTAATTAGTGATGCTGTGCTTGATGCACCCTAGGATTCAGTAAGCTGCTGCAGCTCCTTCTGGATTGTGATTGCTCCTGGCATTTCCTTAGTTTCCAACAGACTACATGTAGGATCAATAAATACAGAAAACAAAGGAATTACATTAAGTCGCCATACAAGAAATTCCTGACTTTCTCAATAAAATGATCACTGGTTCAGGTTTCAGAGAAATGAACTTCAGCTCCAACGCCAATAACCGCCACACTCAAGAGCTCCTACAAGCACCATTTCTGAGCTCTAAACCAGAGACACTTTACGAGTATACAAAAAGAATATAAAAAACCAAGTTCAACTTAGTAACACAACTTGATCCAAGCTGTGTAAAACTGAAATAAAAAAGAGCCAAAGCAAGCTGGAAACTAGCAGCAGAGCTGGACCTGTAAGGCAAACAGTGTTAATCCTCCACTAGAAAGCTGGGGACAGAAGCAAGAGGCTCTCCCTGACTACACCCAAGTTAAACCACGTTTGCCTCCCGTAGCCCAGAAAGAGCATCTAGTGCTGTGAAAAATAAAAGAGGATTGAGGAGGAGGTAAAAAGGGAGAGACAAAGAAGCAGAACAAGAGTATGGCAGATGAGGGGGAAAGACTAAGAGTAGAATTAGACTATGCGGGTTAGAGGACAGGACAACAGATAGTAGAGACAAAACAAGTAATGCACAGAACAGTGCAAGAAATGATATGCTGTGATCCTTTACAGGAAAGAAACAAAACCAACTTATGAGCCCCATGACAGGGGCTGCAAATTGCCAGACAGGGTGGGACAGAACACATGAAGAAACCAGAGTCCCTCCAAAATCCAGGACCTTCTCTCCAGATTTCACTCTGTGGGTAGTACTGTGTGCTTAGACTTTCCTCAACAGGCAAACAACAGAATCACCTGGCTTTACACTGTACATTCTGCACAGTGGTCACAGGCTACATTAAACTCCCACTCTCTAAGTCAAAACCCAAATATTACTTTCCATCTTCAGCAATGCCTTGAACATCTAAGCAATATTTAAAAAAAAAAAAGGTCAGGTGAAAACAACTGTTCTCCAATTTTGTTCCCACTACAAGTCTTTTGCTCAGTGAGGTGGGGGAAGGATGAAAGGAAAGTAGTAGGGAAAGGGTAAGGACACAGTCCAACACCCAGAACTACTCAGTTGACGTTTTCTCCTTTTTACCAGCAACTCAAATTCAACAGACAGTAACAATCCAGAGATAGCTGACACCTGACTGACTGCTGCAAAATGTCCTGGTTTGACACGGACAATCCTTGTCCATTCATTTCCCACCTTCTCTGGAAACGCTGCTCCCCTGCTAAATTTGGATTATGTACCACCATGCAAAACAGAGCCTCGACTACAGCTTGTCAATAATTTCATGTATCACAGTTTGCAGTGTATTGTTCTAAAGGACATATCAAGGCTCTTCAGTTGGCAGCTCCTCACGGATAAAAAATATCCCTTCTCTAGCAGCAAAAACTGAACTACTCTTCCATGACATCAGGAGTCACTGTAACATTGTCAAAACTGATAAACACCAGGTTTCAAGCAGTTTGTGGGCAACACTTCTTGAGCCTTGTAAATGCAACTATGTCCTTCCTCTAATCATTTCTCTACACAAGACCTGAAAGTATCATCATGGTCTCCACACAAACACTCACCACAGTGAGTGGGGAGGAAAAAACAAAAGAAAAAAAAAAACCCCAAGCAATTCTGCATAGCCCTTCTAAGCTGCAAGAGGCTGGTTCCTGCTCTAAAGCATTCAAGTAACTCTTCTAGTAACTCTAAAGCATTCAAGTAACTGCTTCTAGTAACTCTGACAACATAGAAAATACTTCCTCCATCTTGCCCTGTTAAACTAATCAAGAGTTTTGTGTAAGACAAGAAACAGAGCTTATTGTCCCTCTCTAACTATTGTAAAATGGTAAAATACTATTTATCCAATAAAACTGATTTGAGAGCATATTTCTTGATGTATCTTCATAGTTACAAAACTGGAAGTTCTGTATTCTATATTGCAATAATGGACTTTTTTGAGTTAATCCTGCCAAAAACATTAAACAGATCAAAACAACTCAGTGCAGCAGAGCACTGTGATCATGACACTTCTGACCTCCACCCAGGTATAGTTCAGCGCTTAAATTAACTTTTGCATACAGAGGGAGAGAGATACAGGAAATACTGAGGTTACAAGTATGTGAATAGAAACTGACTCACCACAGTCCTTTGCTTGTTGGGCAGGAAGACTCTAACAATGGGCTTCTGTGGAGACTTAGGGTTATTCCGTGACATATCAGCAGGGTTTTGATAAACTGAAAGGGATGAAGGTGCTACAGAGAGGCTAGAGGAGGAAGATGATGCAACTGTGTCTGTCGAAGCTGAACTGGAGACAGAGAAATCAGTTCCATTTCCCATGGATTCCAGTAACTGCTGTTCTCTCTGCTGTAGAGCATCAAGCTTGCTGGTGTACTCTTCATAGGCCTGTGAAGGAACAGCAGCTGTTTTAAGAAAGTAGTAGCTTCAGACAAAACCAGAAATCTAAACTCGAAACAAACGAGAAACAAAACACTTCCTAAGCTAATCCAAATTTCCCAAGAATATGAACAAAATGGTCTGGTTAAATTTTTCAGGATACAACAAAGAACATCATGTTAAACCTTCTGAACCACTAAGTAGTGTTTTAATAAATTAAATGAAGAAAAGGATCGAAGACATCCTAAGTTACCGTTTCAAAGCACTTGCACTGAAGATTCTAATTCACAACCACTTAAAAAAAGACAGAAGTCTTTAACCAATTCAGCTGCAATGCTGAATTACTGTGCTCCAGATAAATTTATCATTCTGTGGGAATGACAGTAAAATACTTCTAATGCAATAATTAAGAGAAAGCTCAAACCTGCTTTTTATCATCCGTATCTGACTCCTCACTGTTCACTATCCTTCACCTCTAGCACTATCCTTTCACATCAAATAATACAAAAAATGTTTTTCTGTTAGAACACACAGTTTGTCCATTTCAAAGCCATCCATAAAGGTGTAAAAGTGATCCTTTGAAAGTTTTTAACATCTTTTCAGCATGTTTACACAAAACCCACTTACACAGATCAAGTTTCTTAAGCAAACAAAAACATTAATACTAAATTTGCCCATTAAGTCTTTATTAAATGTAGTCAAGTTAAACATTATTGCCAAGATCTATAAAACAAATATATAATCAGCATTAAAGTTTGTTATGCACAACTTTGTAACCAGAAAATTTTGATTGCTATCAAATACTAGAACTATTTCTTCAGCATATAAATTAGCAGAATATCTTCAAAAACCTGAATCAGTTAGCAATGTGTGTTTCACACTATAGAAGCATGTCAGTGTTAAGTGACATATTTAGACCTTGTTTAGACCTTTACAGAAAAGAAGAAACAAAGATCTTCCAAACCTAACATGTAAGCAGTAGGGAATGGAATTTTCTACTTTTCTCTATAGCAAGACCAAGATCCATACCAATATGCATAAATTCTTCAGTGATATTTTGAAGAATATTTATACAAAAGAAAAATACTTTCTGGTTCTGTTTTTTTTTTTTTTTAAGTTACTTATTTTACTTGCTTTCCTACTTTTTTGTTTATAACTGTTGCTAATTAAAGTTACAGGACAAATGAACTGACCAAATGGTCTGCAGCAGCTACACGTGGAAAAAGAGGAATGAAGAGAAAAACAACCAACTTTTAGTAGTGCAGCCACAAGTACTACATTTTATTAGGAATTTATTTCTCCAGGTTAAATGTGCAGGCTCATCTAATCCAAGCTGCTCTTGCCGTGTAAACAGTGGTTCATCCCTCCCCTTTTTAAGAAAGCTTAGCATCCTTCCAGGATGGAGGGGAACATCACAGTTGCAAATTCTAAATTTATGGGTTCCACTTCTGATAAACATGTTAGTTGCAAGAAATTTAGAATTATTTAATATTTCTTTTAAAAACTGAAGATGTCTAGCATTTCACAAATAGACCCCAAACTCGGAGACTTAAATTGAAAACATTTTCACTCTAACCCAATTGTATTGCCAAAAGTAAATTGAAAGATTACCCAACTATAAATAATGGCATTTTTTGGCTCTTCAGTAACATGTGTCTCTCCTACTTCCAGGATCAACTTTGCATGGAAACTTGAGTAAAAGCTCCATGTGTCAAGAATTATTTTCAGTAAACAAAAATTAGGAAACATAAACTGTTACCATTTCACCAATACTGTTCTAAATACTTACTTCCCTTTCTCATGAACATTGCAAAATATTATTCAAACACACGCAACATTACATTGCTTCTGGATGCTCGTGGGTTTAGTTCCTTCACAAAATTACACACAACTTTCAAAATACTCAATCCTACAATGTTTACACTGGCAGCTTAATCTGTCACTAATGCAAGCCAAAGTCAAATGATTTATCTTAAGAGAATAAACAATGAGTATGGAACGCTGGAAGCTGCAGCTGGCTTTGGGTTCTATACCACTGATTTCTGCAAAAAGCTCTGTATTTTTTCTGAGAACAAAAGCTCTCAAGTACCATACAGTTATTTGGTGTCATAGCAGAAGATCCCACAGTAAAACATAAAGGAACTAGAAAAGCATTGCTAGACTTTAAAAACGATTTTCTCTTTAAAAAAAAAGTTCTTCTTATACAAAAGGACCCACAGTACATGCAGCAGAAACAGAGTATCTCCAATAAAGTTTCATTTCACAAAGGTTAAGTACTTTGGGGAAACAAAGTTTCATCTGATGATTAGCAGCAATAGACCTTACAAACACAACAGCACCAAGTCAAGATGGAATTATTCTATAGAGTTAAATTCAAAGATAGTTACATCAGCAAAGCTGACCTATGGCAAGTATTTCTAGCTAAAGGAAAGATAATGTTGCAGGTTTGGCCTATTTACCTCTAAACTGACCTGCAGCAGCACAGCCACTTTAGCAGACAAGCATCAACAGCTACACAAAGTTTCAAGTCCATCAAGGCTCACTAGGTGAACTATGAGGTTGATTTCTGACCGTGTTTTTCAAAAACAAACTAAAAAGATTCAAGTTAAGTCTGTACAGAATGAGTACCATGAAAAACATTAGGACGAATATTCAAACAAATCCTTAAATCAAGGATTCTAAAGGCTTTTCAGAAGGGAGAGTTTAGGAAACCTAGACTCCAATCCAATCAGTTCACATATTCCCATTAACAAGTGAGTAATGTTCTGCATAAAACTTAAATCTTGCTTGATACAGAATGAGACGAGAGAAAAAAAGGGTCAGAAGACATCTGCAGAAGTAAGCTAGTCCTAAAACACATTTAGCACAGAAATAATTTTCAAGCTCAGTGAGGTTGCTCAGGGCCTTGCCAAAGCAAGCTTTGCTAGTCTTGAAAGATGGAGAGCCCACAACCTCTGGGCAGCCAGTTCCAGAACTCAAACCCCACGCTCACGATGAAGAATTGTCCCTTATGAAATCAACTGGATGCTCACTATCTGTGACATTGCCCCTTGGTCTGGGAAGAGTCTGAGTCTCTCTTTATGTTGAAAGATTCCTCCTGAAACTTCTCTTCCTGTGCAGACCACCCCAAAGCAGCCACACAATTAACGAGCAGATGGGTGCCTCTTCATTTGCTGCTGCAGCCCAGTGTGCAGTTTGCTGCTGGGATTGTGAGCGTGGGTCACTGACAGCTCAGATTGCTCCCAGCTTGGTGTGAATTCACAAAGTTGTGTTTCCCAAAGCAGATATTTGAAAAGTTGAACATTAGATTAAAATCTGCACAATTTGTCTATCTACACATAATCCTGTGGCTACCAAAAAGAGAACAAAAAGAAAATTTAAATTATATTGCAAATCAGTGTATTTGTGCATCATATAATAGTCTCATATGCCCCTGAGATTTCAACTACGTAAAATGCATCAAAGCCTGATAAGCTGCAAAGTCCAACTAAAGCATAACAAGATGGCATGTTTATATTCAACGTGCGCACATGCCAAAATACAACTGCTCTCTTATTCTGCTGTATATATTCTGCAGTTTTAACTGTTGTATATACTCAGGAGCAGCAGCCTTAAAGTTACTTGTTCAATGTTGAACCTACTGACAAAATAAAAACTGACCTCAGAATTCAACAGAATTTGAGAGATGTTATGTAAATGTGCAGAAAGAGTTCTGTTGATGAGGACAAAGGATTTTCTCAAAAATATTAATTTCTTTTCTTACATATCATTTATATTATATTTGAAATTTGTTTTCTTGGGCTATGACTAGGCTATACATTCTAGTGAAATCATCTAAGGAAATAAAAAGCAACGAGTTAATTTTTCTTTTAAATTAATCTGTGAGAAACCTAAGTAGCAAGATATGATTTCTCCTTCTCTCTGTCCCCTACTACATCTGGTTAGAACACCAGTCCAAACTCAAGCAGATAACTGTTTTTGCCATACCCTCTCTCTTCCTCAATCAACTTTAGGTAATATCCACATATGGCAAGACTCAAAAGCCTAGACTACAAGTTCCTGGTCTTTGAAACTGAAATTGTGTTTCTATTTAAAAGATGTCTGACCTTTTAGGCTGTTGATCAAAAGCAAATCCCACTAAGTTAAATGGGAGCTGAAGATAGACAGTAACATACGTCACGATTTCTTCATTTAGTAAGACTCCTAAATCTGTACTTAGTCTAACTTTAGACACTCCAGATTTGGTCCAACATATTTGAACAGCATCTGTTAGGAGGCTGGTAAAAACCAATCTGAAATTCCCCAGAGGGCCACCAGGTTTCCCAGTGTCTATATGCAGCGTTAGCGTTTTCCTGGAATCCCACAGTCTGGAACAATCTGAGATTCATCACCAAGATCTATTTTAGACTGTATCTGCATGCTGTTGCAATAAGCATACTTCAGATCAGCAAAGAGGTAATCTTCTTTAATTAACTAATTTGACCTCCTGCATGGGTTCTTCAGATATACAGGAATAAGAAATTAAATACTCTCCTGATGTTCAATAGCCAAACTCTCAAAACGGAGAACAGCAAAGCCTCCGAATAAAACACATTCAGGCAAAGAGAAAGCCAAGGAAAAAAAAAAAATCACAGTAGCTGGGGGCAAACATACTTCTACCCCCACAATTCTCATTTTAAATTGCTTCCAAGAGTAGGAGTAAGAAAGAGAATGATTCCTTCAAGACAGTATTAGAAAGCTGACCGAGTTCTAAAACTTATTTTGATACCACTGTAATTCTATACAGTTGCATACTGCTTCATTTTGTGTGGAGTCCAAATTCAAAAAACCAAATTAAACAAACCCCAACAGACCTGGCAGCTCAGTCTTGGACTGTTAACTGAATTAACCAATAGGCCCAGAATGCAATCCCATCCCAGACAACAATTTACACACAAGTGGGCCAACACTGTTTCAGTCCTTACAGGTAAGTGCTAACAGGTAATACTGTACACATGACTATGGGGCAAAAAGGACACACTAGAGTTGGGAAGTTTAAATAGGTAATGCCTCCCTGAAAAGTCATTAAGAGTCTACAAAGGCTAACAAATCTGATTAAGTCATTTAAGCACCATCCCTCCCTTCTAAGTTCGAGCTGAGTGCTTTTGGCCAGCCTGGGTCTGTGCAACCCATTCCATTTTGTATACAGCATTTGTTACCAAAATACAGACCTTTACTCTCCCTAATTCAGCTTATCCTTTTCAGCAGTACTTTGTTGGTAGAGACAAAAGAAATATAAATTTTTATGCATGTCCTAAAAAATACACCACTGCATATTTTAACCATTTTTGATAAGTGAATCCCAGGTTTTCCCAGTATCATAATAGGAGCTTTCTTTGCAGTAAATATTTCCAATATTTACAATGCTTAGACAAACCCTTAGGAAAAGGGTTTTTCCATGGTGAGTCACAAACTAAGTATTTTGGGAAACAGCACTTCAAGGACTGATATAACGCAGTAAGAAATTATGTGGGAAGACAAAAATCATTGATGTTTTCAGCTACTGAGATACAGACTGCTTCCAAAAAGTGTGGTAAAACCTACTGAGAAGCTCCTGCAGCCTCTTTTCCAGGAGAAAATAAAAATACAATTAGTATTTCTATATCTACTGAGGCAAACAGCTATTTCAAATATTTGGAGCACCTCTCCTATGAAGACAGGGTGAGAGAGTTGGGGTTCTTCAGCTTGGAGAAGGCTCCAGGGAGTTTTTTACATGGGCATGTAGTGAGAGAACAAAAAGGAATGGCTTTAAATTGAAAGAGGGTGTGTTTGGATTAGATATTAGGAAGAAATTGTGAGAAATTGTCTCTTGCATGGAACAGGCTGCCCAGAGAAACTGAGGACACCCCATCCCTGTTCTAGGTCAGGCTAGATGGGGCTTTGAGCAGGCTGGTCTCCTGAAAGGTTCCCAGCCCATGGCAGGGGGGGTTGGAACTTGATGATCTTTAGGGCCGCTTCCAACCCAAACCATTCTGTGGTTTGACAGTGATTTCCAGGGGTCTGTTTGAGCTGAGGTCACACGCACAGCGAATGGGAAAAGTTAAAAGCCAAGATTATATAAGAAGGAAATTTGGCTACAAGCCATTTTTGGATTTTAATACAGTCATTGCTTACTAGGTTTATTCTTTCTTCCAGACAGAACAAACAGAAAAGCTTTTCTTACCATCACATTAGAGAACATTGACAAGATTCCCAAAGCTATTACTAATTATAATGATTAGAAGATAATGGCATGGTTAATGACAAATGTTCTTTTCTTTCTTCTGTACATTTTGTTTCCTCCCCCTGTACCTCACACACATACTCAGAACTCTCTACAGCTTTGGTCTCCCTCCTGAGCCCTAATTTTCCTGCCCAGGAAGGACCAGGGCAAGCAACTTGCTGCCCTCCACCTTCACACTACATTTTCCACACAGGCTTCCACGCTCTGCTCTACTCCCCCTGCTGCACACTGACCTTCATAAGACCATCACTGAGGAGTGATGGATCAAGGCAGGGAGATAGCCCTAAATTTGAGTATCCCTTCTTGCAAGAATAATTAAATATATGCTGAATTCAACACAGCCCAAGTCAATCACTTTCAATATTTCAAGAAAAGCATTCTTCTTTCGTAGTCAGTTGATGAAACCTCAAATGATGGCTGCAACAACAGCTGTCAGTTTTAAAGTTCTTTTGACGTAAAATGCATTGACACCTTCTCCTGAATTTGGGAAAAAAATAAATCTGAGGAGGGTGAAAACTGTCTTCACTCTCAGATGAACACAGAAACAAAAGCTTCTATTTCTTGAGCAACAGCAACTAAGACATAAATTCCTTTTTATTTTTAAATGAGATGTATGTTTTATATTAAATGCACAAATAATTTTATTATAACCTTTGAATACTCAATTTTCAGATTTATTTTCTTGTTGAATTCTTTACTTTTCTCATGAGCTTCTGCTCCCCCCGACCCCTCCTTTCATTTTTAACTGAAAAGGCAATGTTGTCACCAGGTTCAACCACAACTTCACTTGACAGGTATTCAGAGGCAGCTCCAACACAAGCCAGGAGCCAGTGTACAGGGTGCTGCAAGTTCTGTGAACACGAGCAGGTAGTGAGAAGTGTAGTAAATTGAAGATGTAAAGCCAGGCAGGAGTATAAAAGAACCAAACAATCTAGGATACTCAAAATCTACCCACTGGAAGATGGATGGATAGCTGTCAAACTTGTCAGAAGAATAAAAATAGCCATGGTTTTGCAGGAAGCATTACAATAAAACTAGATGTTTACATCTAGTGAAAGGCAATATGGGTGTAAGCAAAAGTGTTCATTTGAAGATGCTTATGTAGCATTTAGTTTTGGCTAATTTAGACTTTTGCTAAAAGAAAACAACATGCTCGCTGATAGTAACCTCAAGAGACAATCAAGAGACACAATCTACTCTCTTAAGGAGTCCTTAAAGAGTCCCTCACATTTTATGGAAGATGCAGAGGTCGGAGCAGGAGAAGGATTTTAATCAACACAGGCTGAGGGATGAAGGGATTGAGAGCAACCCTGCAGAACAGGTACTGGTGGATGGAAAGTTGGACATGAGCTGGCACTCACTGCCCAGAAAGCCAGCCATATCTTGGGCTGCATCAAAAGCAGTGGGGCCAGCAGGTCAAGGGAGGTGATTCTGCCCCTTTAGTGACACCCCACTGGAGTGCTGCATCCAGCTCTGGGCTCCCTATGTAAGAGGAGATTCACCTGCTGGAGAGGGTACAAAGGAAGGTGACAAAGATGATGAGAGGGCTGGGAGAGAGCTGGGGTTATTCAGCCTGTAATAGTTAAAGGGCCTTTTGTAAAATGATCTGCCAGAAAGGTGGGGACTTTTTAGTAGGGCCTGCTGCTACTGGAAAAGGGCTGATGGTTTTAAACTAAAAGAGGGTAGATCCCGACTAGACACAGGAAAGAAAAGTTTTATGATGAGAGTGGTGAAACACTGGCACAGGCTGCCCAGAGAGGTGGTGGATGCCCCATCCCTGGAAACATTCAAGGCCAGGTTGGATGGGGTTCTGAGCAACCTGATTGAGTTGAACATGCCCCCGCTCATTGCAGGTGGAATTAAACTGGACGACCTTTAAAGATCCTTTCCAACTCAACCCATTCTATGAATCTAGGGCAACAAAGGGAAGGGTGATGCAGTTCAAGTAACACACTAGCAAAATTATTCATACAGATTCTGGGGAAGAGCAGGACTATATTATAGCCAGAAATGAGTCTTTGGCAAAGCAATAAGAATGGAAAGATCAGAAGATGATGCATGGAATCTTAAGTTCCATTACCTTCCCACCCAAGCATTTCGGTGAGACTACACAGACCACATGCAGACCTACTCACAGACTAGAGGTAAGAGCTTTAGGGGAAAGAGGAGCCCTCCACAGAAGTCAGTGATGACATCGAGGTACAGAACTTGAGCCCCAGACCCAGTATCACAAACTAACTCTGTACACGGGAAGTTTGCTATTTGAAACACATCAGACAGACATCTTTTTATTTGTATCAAAACCGCTATGTTTTTTTTAGTTCTGCATTTCCTAGAGGCAAACCTGTTCTTTCACACTTTATCACAGTACATTCAAAACTTTTTACATATAGCTTTGTTCTTCTGTACTGCAACCAGAGTTTTTATGGCCTTTTCTCTGACAAGTGATGGAATACAGGACAAGTGATGAGCTCTAGCAGCAACAGGTTAGATTCAGATAAATTGCTGCCAAGTAAATGCTGAGAACAGAAAGCAAGCCCTGTCTTGACCAAGCCAAAAGGTGGGAAAGGCACAGAAAGGAGACACTAGACAACTGCTGCCGGACTGAAATTAACAGTCAAAGGTAGAGAACAATCTTGCTTCTAACTGTATCTGGCATTCAGCAATAGATTTTTTTTTTCCTTTCACACTTTAGTTCTACCACAGGAAGTCTACACACTAAACAAATTACAGGCTTGCAGCATTTAATCCTGTTCACCTTGATAAATGCATCTGAGGATGATCTAATCTATGCTAGTGACCATTCAAATAACAAGTTCCTTTCCTCTCTCATCCCATCTTCAAGTTCTTCGCTCACGGCTGACGGCTGCAAACTCTTTCCCTTCCCTAATCTTAACCACAGCTTTGCAGCTCACTGACTTCATCATGATCAGGTTTAAACTACTACCTGGATGGTAAAGTAATCCAACAAAATCAGGGTATTTTCCTTGCAGGTTAGTGACTGGTCGTGGCTTAGTCACTGCCACTACTGCAAGTACCCGAACAAAGGAAGCTGAGGAACTGCATAAGCAAAGAGCTGGGAAGAACAAGCTTTTCATTTCAACTATGGTGGGCTCCACAGGACTGTGCTTTTGCAGTTGTTATCCCATAGGACAATGTTAGCCCCTTTCACCTTCCACCCAATGGCTTGTGGCTCCCTAGTCAGTACCAGCACTACTTGTCCCAAGACATGCCCATGATCCAGTGGAACTCACTGCAGCAGAGGAACACCCTGCTCTGCCTCATGGGGCTGCCCTACCACACTGATGAGCCAGAGCTGGAGCTTCATCTCAGTGGCACATGGATCCATTCAACTTGCAAATCTGCTCTCAGATTCATGATTTGTGGTCACCAGCTATTTCAGACTTACTCTTCATGCTGTCATAATAATTTCCTAGTACCTATTTATGACTGCAAATGCTCTTTTCCCTTTAAATAATGTACAAAACAAACACAGAGCTTCCAGTAATGTATCTTAGTTTTAGTTTCAATAAAAACAAGTGACAAATAGCTGAACTAACAACTTCCCTACCTTAAATCCAGACTTATAGATGTGTATGTATAGACTAAGTTCATTATCGTTGCAGTTTGATACACAATCTAACTAAACCCACTTGCATGTGACAATAATAAATCCAAACATATGGAATGACCCGGTCCTTGTGAAAACAGAGGTGTGCTTAAATGTAGCAGAGCGGATAAAACAGTGATAGCACTGATTCAATACTCCCATTTCACATTAGCAATAAGTAAAGAAACTACCTCATTTGACCTTAACTGTTCAGGACGTAATGTCAACATTTGTATAATCAACCTAGTGCCCTGCTCTGACATATTAAGATAAAAGCTAGAAGTACCTCAAATAATGAGATCTTTATTTTTAATTATCCAGTACCTTTAGGCAGCAATTGCAAATAAAAGGACTAGAAAAGAAATCTGGTTGACCTCCAGTTATTTCAATACTTGAGGGAATCACAAAAAGGGCAAATTTGAAGCACATGATGCCCTTTCAATTCCTAATAGAGGTAACTTTCACATGTAGCTCTTTAAGCTCTTAATAGTCCTATGTCAATGCAACTCTATGAATCTGGAGTGATGAAAAAATACAGACAATGAATTTGTAGTTAGCTTACAAATTCAAAATGGCTTAAAAATTTTACTTCACCCCACAATTTTATCTATTTCTGTAAGAAGTCCCCTTCTACTAATGCAATTTTTTGGACTATACATGACCATTTTTTCAAAGACAAAAAAAAGGGAAGTCAACTGCTTTAAAGGCAAAGTAAGTCTTACAAAATGCTTTCATGTGTATATATTGGCTTTAACACAGCATGACTTTCTCCATTATAAACATAATCTTCTCTACCCTGCCCCCTACGAAGAGGCTTGACATTTCTATTGCACCAACATTATTATTACACCATGCCACTGATCCTCCCCTACTGAATCCCAGGAATCCCATGCAGTTCCTTTCCATCTCTTAAAAGACAGCTCAGTTTGTAATGCACAAGGAGAATATACCCTTTTAATACAGGTATTCTCAGTTTTAACCTCAGATGCTTCACATAAGATAACACAACACTAATCTAACCACATTTGTTTGAACATAAACTTACCTCTAAATATATTGAAGGTGGGTTATGCTCTCCTCCAAATTTGTCTAGCAGTGCTTCTATATGTTCTTGTGTCAATTTAATCATCTGTTTGATGTTCCACACCTAGAACAGAAAAGTTAAATTTTGAAATCATCTAAGGAAGCCTACAGAATCTGTCCTAGAACAAAACAAGAATCTCTCAATATTTAGTATGAGAAGTCCGTAATAAAAATTTTAATGATCAATAAACGAGTACAAAAGGCTATCCTGTTCATCCAGTGTCAGTAATAGTTTGCTTCTGAAATAAACAGAAAGAACTTACATTTGGTCTTAAAATCGAATAAACAACTTCTAAGAATGGTTTGCTTTTCTTGTTAATCAATTATAGTA
This sequence comes from Motacilla alba alba, assembly GCF_015832195.1. Taxonomy (NCBI): domain Eukaryota; kingdom Metazoa; phylum Chordata; class Aves; order Passeriformes; family Motacillidae; genus Motacilla; species Motacilla alba. Next base: position 58,679,906 of record NC_052031.1, read on the forward strand.
ACTATTTTCCTTGCAAGACTTCGTAAGCCAATTTCTAGAGTATTACAAAATTTAGTGAAGAAGTTTTTCTATTAAACCTTAGCAATGTGTGTTAACAATACTCACAAACCCACGCCCAGAGTTCTGTTTACATGGCAATGGGATCTCTTGATTTAAAGAGCATCTTCTACATCTCAACTTCCATATTCAGTCTACCCTGCAAGCCACAGACCTCAGACATGACCTGAAAAAGACATTTACCTCCTGTGGACAGAGATGACCTACATTGTACTGTGAAACCACTCATGTTGCTACTCATTCTTCACAATTGGAAAGAGTTCTTTAGGACCTATTGGAGACTACTGTAGGTGAACAGTATCATCAATCTGATCTATTTATCTATTTATCTATAATCTATTTATACCTAAATAGGCAGCAAAGCACAAAAACCAACATTTAAAGCACAAATGCTACAGTGATGTAAGAAGCAAGTCCAAGCAAAATCAGACATTTATAGCAGAGGATGAGGGAGGAAGAGAGGAGTATTGCTCCTTCATACATATTGTTATTCTGACTACTTATCAGAAAAAAAATTATTCAATCAAGTTTTTAGAGCCAGGATGCTCGAAAAAGCATCCCCTGGGTGCTTCTTCCAAAGACAGTTAAAAGATTCCTGTTACATTTTACAGTCTCTCTCTTTTCTGCTTCATAGATTGTAATATATAATACATAGTCTCAAGATCAGGTCTCAATGTACAAATTGTGAGAACCTACCTCTGCAAAAAAACCATGCAAATAATTTCATATTCTAAAGTAGGCACCAATAATAGGATGTAATCCAAGATGGATCAAAACAAGTTTTAATATGTAAATTGAGAAGCTCACAAACAAACTCACTCTAAAATACTGAACTTGCACTTTGCACATCACCTTATTTACCCATTCTACTTCTAGATATCAGTTATCTGCCAGCAATTTCCTGACATAAACTAATGATTGATTCACTTCTAGCCCAATTTTTTTAACAGATACCAGAACAAAGACTTCATCAAGAAGCTGCAGTTGAGCAAAATTAGTTTTCTCAGGAACAAGCAAACCAAACTACAAAGAGTGAGAGTGGGGGGATACCAAAGAATATGCTACTCAAGTATTCTGTATGCAAATTCCCTTGAGGCAGTGGTGGGAGTCAACTTGCTTCTCAACTTGCAATCATTTTTATCAGTGAACCTAGGACTGCCAACCAGCAGCAAAGAAAGGGTTTTCTGTATTTGGTTAGTTTTTCCCAAGATGGCAAGAATTAGTTGTATGCCTGGTGAAAAGAACAAGCATGAAACAACACCATATCAATTAACCTGTTTAATATAAGGCTTAGAACATTTGCTTAACATGTAATTTGTAACATGCTGTTAACCTGGGCTGCATGTACTGAGAATTCCTGGCAATCTTAGCAATTATCTCAAGACTACCAGAAATAGATTTATTAGTACTTAAGGAAATGACTATTATTTGGTTATTCTGGCAATTTTACCCAGCAAAGGTTTTCCTCATGTAAATGAACAATTTAGGACACTTAACTGCCTGGCAATGAGGAAGGCGAAGAGGAAAGATTCTTGGCCGACAAAGCAAGACATAATTGCAGGAGGATTTGAGGTTGGAAGGCAACTCTTTAGGTCATCTGATCCAAGCTCCTCTTCATGCAGGATGCCCAAGACCATGTCCAGATGGTTTTTGAGCATCTTCAAGGATGGAGAGTCCACAGCCTCCCTAAGGCTGCGCCAGCAACTCAGTCGCCTTCGCAGTAAAAACGTTTCCTGATTTCAGAAGGAATCCCCTGCATTTCGTGTCCACGGCCTCTACTCCTGTCACCAAGCACTGCTGAAGACAGCCTGGCTCCATTTTCCATTTGCCCATTATCTTTGTGGCCCTTCACTGGACAGTCTAGCCAGCACAGCTCTTCCCTCCAGTACAGCCACGTTTATCTTGTACTGGGGAGCCCTGAACGGGACACAGCACTTCAGGTGAAGCCTCACCACTGCCAAGAAGGAGACCCTGCCACATGAGTTTCCAAATACATTTTTTTCCAATATCAATAATGAGTAACTTCCCTGATCATATTATTTTCTATTTTGTGTCCATAACCAGAACCTTGCTTCTCTCTTCTCTTACAGTAAAGATACCAAATAACAAATATAACACTACCACCAATATGCACAATGGAAGCATGTCATTTTGGAAATGTTGGCAAGAGACTCAAGTAGCCTCCAACAAGGGCAGAGATCTTCCTCCAAAGTTAGTATCATGACAAGTGGAACCCAACTAATTTAGGCTGCCTAGAAAAATTGTGGGTGCCCCATACCTGACAATGTTCGAGGCCCGGTCGGAAAGAGCTTTGAGCAACTTGGTCTAGTGGAAGATGCCCTGTCCATGACAGCGCAGTTGAAGCAAGATGATCTTTAACATCCCTTCCAATCCAAACCATTCTGTGATTCTAAGATTGATGAAAGAATTTTAAACTTGCTGCCAGCTACCAGCCTACAATAAAAATATCTTCACCTGAAGAAGCTGAAATTATAGTCTGAATTATAGCTGAAATTATATGGAAGACAAAATTTCTCAGAGGAACCGAAAACATTGCCCTGAATTACCTAGTATCTATCTGTGCAGGAAACCAAGAGCATTTCCACAAGTGAACCCTACAGGCAAACTTAACATGGATTCTATAATCTTAGAAAGGCTCCTCATACATTTAAAAGTACACTGAAGGGAGAAGGAAATTTATCAAAGTCAGCCATAGCAACAAATAATTACTCGTTGCTCATAGACATGGAAAAGCTATTTTGTGTGCCATATTCATCAAGTCTTCTGACAAGATGAGAACGTTCACAAATCTAGTATTGACTAGCATACTCTAGCCCAAGAACACATATTCTAGCACAAGAACACATATGCCATAATAAATTTCCAAGCTTCACAATTTCCTTTTGAGTGGCAATTTGTACTGCTATTTACTTAGAGCAAATTTACCTTCTGGCTTCCCACATCTGTGAATACACTAAGACAGAGTTTTTTGTGGTCCAGAACAATCCTAAAGTATCTGGCCTGAGAATGAACCCCTGCGCAGGCACACTGCATCCTACTATGCAGGATCAGTTGCCAATTGAAGAAACTCAAGTCTTTTCCTCACTGTAAGCCAGAACAAGTGACCTCACGTGACTCAGAAAAGCCTGCTGCTGCCCAGCACAGCACCCACAGCTTTTGCCTCACAAAAACTCCACCACCCCTGTTGCCTTTTCACAGCCAGCAGAACCAGCAACCTCAGCCCATCTTTCCTCCTTACAGACTTGCTCGTTCAGATAACTCAGCTTAGTTTGTGTCATAAGCACAGCCCAGCCTTGCAGACCTTGAGCCAAGACAGAGTCCCATCTTGACTGTGCAGAACACTCTGAAACACTAAGTTCTTAAGAATTCAGCAGCACTCACAGATACACAGATTTCTTTAAACTGTCCAAATAAAACCCAAATGAGCAAAAACGGCCTAGCAAGGGTCTCACTGCCCATAGGCACATACATTCCAAGACAACAGCAAAGAACTGCCTAACAATAGAGACACCAAAAACATGGCATACGGAATCCTTTCATCAAGCAGTTCCAGACCAAAGAGCTTGCTCCTGCACCACAAAGTAAACCAAGTTTTTGAAGATTAAAGTAATCCCTCTATCCCCTCTTTATTCACACCTTTTTAGAAGTAAAAGAAAACTGCCTGAAAGTTATTAAGAAAGATGTATTTTTTTCTTATTCTTATGACCACTCCACTTATTTATGGAACCCACACCTGTAGGAAAACATAAAACCACAATTGTCAAGTATTTTACAGAAATACAAAAACTGATGCCAGCGTCAGAGACAGCTGCTGGAAATCTAAATGCATTTTGAAGTAAACCTGCAGTGCATCCAGTACTGCCCACATGCAAGTCTGGTCCCTTTCCAGAGGAAATAGAATGGGGATTTGAGACACTGTTTAAACTGTAGTTCCATGAAAAAGTAATGAATCCTTTACAGCTTGGGTAACCATATCACTTTTCCAAAAAAAGCATCAAATAAATGTTTCTGGCCTATCCTGTAGCATTAGGTTAAGGTTATTCTCTATCACAAGAGATTAGATTTGATTCTCCTTTTAGTGCTGCTGACACAAGGAAGCTGACGCAGGCTAACATAGACACAGGCAGCCAGACAACTGGAAATATTCCAGATATACTGGAATATATCAACTTGAATCTGCCTATTGTGGATAATTGTGCATTAATTTTGCAAATAAGCACTCCCTTACAATGCAATAAAGATGATCACCTATTTCAAGCCAGAGGCAAGTCAGATACAGCAGAAGCCTAAATCCATTCTATTCAGGGAAGACTATAGCTGCATAGACCCCAGAATATGTTGAGTTGGAAGGCACCCACAATGATCATCAAGTCCAACTCCCAGCCCTGCATAGGATCATCCCTAGAGTCAACACCAGGAGCCTGTTCCAGTGGCCCTCAGGGAAGTAATTACAGCACCAAGTTCAAGAGAGCTTGAGAGAACTCAAGAAGCCTTTGGACAATAATTTCAGGTACGCACAAGGTTAAGCCACAAAGTTATTTTTGCATCCTTTGCTGCTTGTCAAAATGTGCAGTGCCTTAGACACCGCAAAGCAAACCTATCTTCGTACTTTCTGCACCTGGCATCACTACTCAAATCTTGCACAGCATCCCAACTCTAAGCTGTATGATTCATACTTGGTAGAAGACACTAAAAGTTCAAATCTATTCTGTAAGAAAAAACTGCATTATTTGCCCAGGAACAGTATATCCTGCATTTGGATTATAACACTTGGTGATGACAGAGAATACTCTGATAGAACTAACAATGTAATTAAAGAATAAACCAATCAAGAAATTAGGCATTTCATTTGGAAACTGCTTTATAAAGAGGACAAAATCATCAATACCCATCTAATACTACTCCAATCAGTCCTTTCAGGCTTCTTTCTTACACCATCAATTCAATAGTTCAGTCCCCTGATCCACTTTGTTAGAAAACACTACAGAAAGCTGTAATGCATGAGATAGTTGATATGTTAGTCCAGCTAAAGACAAACTTGAAAGTGAGATGCTTCAGTGAAAGATAGGCAAGAGGACATAGGAAAGGGGTTTATACCAGGGCAACCCACAAAACCATTTGCATAGCATGATGCAGAATATGTGGGTTTGAATTTCTGTGCTGACAATGACTGTTGCCTCTTTCTTGCACTTTGGTACCTCCTTCAGGTACTTTCCCCCTCACTCATCTCAGTCCTAGTCCTCTTCTTAACTCTTACTAAGCTTGCTTCTCATTTCCTGCAGGCATGTGCTGGAACAAGTACAGACAGTGGGATGGAGAGTCCTTGCCTTCTTCCAATACTCCAAGCTATAGCTCCTCTCCATTTCTCTGTGGAAGCTTCTCACAAGTTGTGCATTCACTGTGTTAATTTTTCCACTTTTCCTACTCTCCTGGCTCTTCATGCTTACCACATTTTCAACAATGCAGTTAAAGTTCGTATTAAACAAGTGTGACAAGTACCAACAGCTGAAAAACTTCACTGAATTGAAAACAAGCCTACAATGGCTTTCACATGAGAGTTTACGCAAGTGAAATGAAGGCCAACACCAAGCTTGCCTTTCCTAGTTCATATTGCCCAATTTTTTTTTTTAATCTCAGTGAATCATCTTTATAATTTTTATTTATAGGTCCTTTAAAATGTCTGAAATAGCCAACAGCGGAACACTCTCAAGGTGTAGGCAGTTCAAAATGAGTCAGTAAAATTTACAACCACAGACTAATAAATAAGTTACAGACAACAGTATCTACAGAAGTACCTGTAGCCAAGAGAAAAAGGACCCATTATCTCTTTTTCCACAAAAGCCTATGAATGTATCTTTCTAGACTCATGACAAAGGGCCCTAGGGAAGATGTACAAGACTACATTTAAGAAGGACAATCCTCAAGAAGAGGTACAACATTTTCAGTACCACCCTGTGTGACAACTAGGATCATAACTAGGTCAATTGATAGAGTAATGTGATCAGTGAGCATCTGCTGTAAGTACAGCAGTTAATTAAATATTAAAAAGGCTTCAAGATGAAAATCTATTTTCCATTTAACAGGTAGCAATTTTTATGAAGGAAAGACTGACTTGTAACAAGCAGCATCAGTTCCAGCTGCATCTGACACGGCTCCTGTTGAACAAAACCATCTCAACCAAAACCAAACACCCAACAACTTCCACCCTTCTCCAAAAAACTAGGCAGCATCCGACTAAGTTAACACTCAAGTATCACAGTACCAGCTTTGAAGAGTTTACAGCAGAAACTATCTCTCATTTCTTTGCAAACCATCAGTTGGAACTGAGAGTAATCTATGTCTTTTGCTTTCATTAGCTCTAAACACAAACTCTATTGGTCATCATTCAGCTCTACTCTTAAAGCCAAATAAACAGTCTTTCAGTCTGACAGGCCTTTGCCCCTCAAGTTGCCTCCTCTTTAACAAAGGAATTCAGACCTTAAATGCTCCTTACATCTTTCAAGTGTTTAAAAATATTTTTAAAATAAATTCAAAAACCGTAAAGGATAAAGCTCAGTGAAGTCTATTCTTGTAACACAACCAAGCAGTTTCTCTGTAAGAATGAAGCCTCCCAACAGCCTTAGGCACTGATTGCTTTGCAGCTCACACCAGCAAGGATGGTGGGTGTAATTATCACATGTTCTTGGCTATTTACCCCTGCTCTCGTCCTTACTCTTTCTCCATAACCTAAATCTTTGGCTGAACCGTTTCAGTACGCTAAACAAATGAAAAATTGTTCTCTTTGTCAAGGTTAGCTTTCTGCCAGTTTACTGTGCTTAGAACAGCTTGGAAAAGGACCCAGTGATCATCTCAGCTGGTGAAAAAGTCACCTTTCCTCTCTATGGCTCACACTTAGATGTATTCAGGCTACCATGAAGCAGCAACCTTCCTGTTTAGGTTTCAATTCTCTTCCATTCTCCCACTTTTTCCATCACCTGCCATCTTTACTGCTTGCTGCTAAGTAGAATTTGCCTCCAAGCACTATAAAAAGGAAAGTTAACAAATGTTCTCTACCACAGTAGAACAGCAGTGTGTGGAAAAATAAGAGCTGCCTGTATCCCTCATTTAAATCATTAACCACCAGTTGCACAGCTAAATCTTTAATTCCATATTTTTCATGCCTTTTGTGTTTCAGTACTACTAGTCCCTCTTATTCACTTTGATACTAATTCAGTAGTCACGAGGATCACGCACAGACCGAGTTCAGGAACAATTCACTGTATTTACATTCATTAATTCAACAACTTCTCCCTAGACAGTAACAGGTGTAAAAAAAATAAAAGAGGAAATAAACTATCTAGATTTTCTAACCCATTTAAGAATGCAATTTTGCTTTAGCCAGGTAACTACCACAGAATCTCAATAACACTAAATCCATGCATCAGTGACATTTAAGAAAGATTATCATGTAGACACCAGACTATTTCTCTGCACACCTAAAGCTGAAAAGTCACACTTGTGATGGAAAGCAAGCAGCTAGCCAGCTAATTACAATTGCCTATAAGAAGCAAATGCTCGTCCAGCAGAGCTCTTACACAGATTTGGTCACATTAATTAAAATGATAAAACAAATAAACTCAGTTTCAGCTGAACTACAGAACTTAATTCTCTCTCCTTGCCAGAGTACACAAATAATTACACTAGGCAGAAAAGATAATCAGCACCTATTTAAAAGTTCATATCGTCAATCCATAAAATATTTTATTATAAACTTTGCAATATTCCACCACTAAACTGTTTCTACATAGTAACTACTGTGCACAGTTTCCTACCAACTGATTAGAAAATGTAAAAGACAGCTGGAATTGTTGGACAAGTACAAATATACTCTGCTTTTTTAGAAATATTTGTGATCCAATAAAGAAGCTAAGGTATCCTATTTTTATCACAAAGACATCTCAAAAGCTGAAATAGAGCAAATGTACTTGTTTGTTTCTTTTTATTTTTAAAACACAAGTAATGTGCTCCTAGTCAAAGGAAATAGTCAAATAGGAACTTCAACAGAAACCACATTCTCCTAAACAGCATTCTATGTTCTACTCAGCAGACCACCCTGCCTTAGCAACCCCAGTAGCACCTTGGAAAATGAAATCATTTAAAAGGCAGAATTGACTCCTTGCCATACATTGTAGCATTAGGAAAGTAAAAAAAAAAATTACACTAACTACTTAACCTAGAATCTGGAAAAAGTTGCATCAATTTTCAATGATTTACATAGGCTTAAAAATGTCACAAGAGACAGTACAAACTGTATTCTAGAAGAATTATAGAACGCTTAAAGACATCTTTTCTGAAAGCTACCTCAGATGATACTAAAGACTCACATTTAAATCCACATTACTAAACCTATTATAGAGAATGTTTGACCTACTAAGTTTAATAATAAATTCTCAAAACCAGATCAAAGACTGAGGCACCAATATACAACCATCCACTTACAAACATCGAGACACCACCAACCTCTTAGTTATAATGATGTATTTTATTTCAGGTTGATTTTGTAGAGCTTTTCAAACATCATTAGTGAATACCTTGTACTAGAGAGAGAAAAACTCTAGAAAACTAGACACACTATTCTGACTCCGGATATGTCTACCTTCAAAACAAACTATTTATCTGAGATAAAGAGGAGAAAAAAAAATTAAGTTACCATATCTGTGCTCCAAGTGTCAGAAAATGTTGCCTGAACACAATGTAACTGCATTTGGAGAATTTTATTACTTACCACTGCATCTAACAACAGCTTCATTAATAATGATACTGTTCAAGAGGCCTCACTGTATAACAAAGCAAGACATTAGAGCTGGTATCCACCTTTCTAGGGTCAAAAATAAAAATTCCTAGCCACTTAGTTACGCAACACATTTTTAAACTAAGTTCAGTCCTTCAATAAAAGTCTTTTCTGCTTGTCTCCCAGAAGAAAGATTTTAAACAAAGTTGGTTTTATGTAGAAATTGAATTGCCCCTTCATGCTAAGCTTTGTGCAGATATACCAGCAGAACACACAAAAAATATTTCACTTGATCAGAACCTTAGAAAAATAAAAGTGCCCTTCAGTGCTCCACACTCATATGATCTCCTAAATTTAATACTGATAGTGTGGAAAATTCATTTGATACTGAGCACTATATCTGGCACTGCACAACAAGCTCCATTTTGAAGAGAAGTTCTGTTTTCTGATTTTAAATGCTCATGTTGGTTGGGGAGTGTCATGGTGGGATGATAACTGGCAGCACTGCTCCCTCAAAACTCCTGTTTGAACTGGCAGCACCTGCAGTCAAAGAGAAGGGTTACAAACAACACTTTTGCCTCTTTTACTCTTTTTTTGCCAGGGTCCACATTCATAAAATGTAATTAGAAACAGAATAAAGACAGACACTGTTGCTGCTCCTCCAAAACTCACAAATGCTAAAAAGATGCAATAAACCAAACACTTGCAGCAAGGGGCTTAAGCAGGAGAAAAAAAGAAGAAAAGGCATGTTATTCTGCATCAACCCGCCCTCTTTAGCACTGGCCAGAAGGGAGAATCAGTTGAATGAATACATATTTCAACATCTTGGAAAGAAGCTGTACACAGGAGGGAGGATTGGGAGGATTCCACTGTAAGACCCAAAAGCTCAAGAGCAACTGGAATAAAACAGCTGAAGCAAGAGAACCGCATGCTGACTTCTGTATCCTGCACTAGCTGCGAGAAAGTAGCTGTGTTCACACACAGATGTGTGAACAGTTGAAAATGATGAAAACCATCTCACACCTCACAAAACGAAATACTCTACCCAGAACTCTCACGTGGTCAAGGCTTTTGGAAACGTACACTTGCTACACAAGAAACTCACAGACACCTTCACATCCCTGGCAGAGCAATGGCATGCATACTGGCAGAGCTATGGCATGCAATCCTATTTCTGTAAAAGGCATGCTCAGAAGGGTTCCAGAGAGACCAAGGAAGATTGTTACAACCTAGGAGGGGGAGCTCAAGACCATAAAGTCTGAGGTGTCAGGACTTAAACCTGACAAGTCCAGCTAAGGAAGTCTCATCTGAGCACAACTTCTCATTCAAATATGAAAAATTCAGGCTCCAATGGAGTTTTATGGGGCAAAGATTATTTATAACAACCAAACAGAAAAGGGGATACACACACCCACCATACTACCACCACTCCCCCTAACCACATTCCTTTAGTGTCTCACTTGACAAGTGTTTTAGAACTCATTGGGTGCTCCTCACATTGAGGAGATTCCACTCACTAAGTTTGCAGAAAACTACTGCAGCAAAAGAAGCGGTGATTTTCTTCAGTACCAGTGAGTGGAGTCAATTCAGGACAGGACCTGCGTGGCACCAAGTGGGCACAAGGGAGTAGATCTGCCTGAGGTGTGACGTGGACACAGCAAAGGGCAAAACCTGCAGCTCTTGGTGTCAGAGCACCATTTGATTGACTTAGCTAAAACTGCAGGGACAGGGAGCAGCAGACACCACAGGGACCACAATTATGACAGGGCATTTCTGATACATTTTACATTTCACCACCCTTCAGAAGCCAGTAGTTCAAACTGAAAACAAAACTTGCACTTGGCCAAAACTGTGTTTCAGAAAACCCCCTCCATTAAACCTGAAACACCTTCCTTGGAAGGCTAGACTGGAACAGTATTAGTAATTCCATGATCAATCAAAACCTTCTTCTGTTTCCCTTGTAAGTAAAAATAAAATTGGATTTCTTCCTAAATCAAATTCCGTCCAAAATATTTCATGCATTTAAATTTTTTGACAGATATAACAATTAATTAAAGTGAACTGCAGATTTGTTACAAAGTGGAATATTGCAGCCTTAAGAAAACTTGGGGGTTATCAGTTTATGTTAAAAGATAGCTGCCACCAAAAGATACCTGCATAAAAAAATCCCAACCAAACAAAAACCAGAACCAAAACCCAAAATGTATTTGGTCTAGTATTTTTAACTTTATGCAACAAAAAAAGTGCCATTCCTGGCTAAACAAGTGTTAAGAAGGGTAGTATGAGAACAGCTTTAAAAATAAGAGGTCTTTGAGTTGAATAACGACAACAAAATATAAAAGAGAATTAAGAAGCAAGACTGTAAGTCAGGAAAAAAAAAAAAAAAAATCAGTACCAAACATTTTGTTCCCAACCAGTCTGTGGATATCCACAGAGATAAGAAACAAGCTCCCCAAGACATCACAACTTTCCAGAAGGAGCCACCACACTATTAAGCAAGTTTTGTGTAATCAAACAAGCTACCACAGGACAGAGCTGTTAATCCTACTCCCTTTTGGGAAAAACACCTTAAGCAGAAATCTCTATTATCCCCAGTAAAACCTAAGTATTTCAAGGTTGTGTTCTAATGTTTGATCCACCTTGCCAGAAATCATAAAAACCTTAAGGGAAAAAAAAAAAGATGAGAGGTTACCAACACCCGGATCAACTTTCCCCCATCACTCCTGATGTAGGTTTGCCTGTTGAGGCGACAGTCTATTAATGAACAGCTTACAAATAAGATCAGAAAGTCTATTTTCATGCCTCACTATTCCTTGCCATAAAGAACAACATCTCATAGTAACATGGAACCATCTCCTCTGCTACCACATAAACTCACTACTTCTGGCAATAACCACCACAAGCCTGGCAAATGAGTTATTTGCATTCTTCTCTGCATCAGATTTGACAATTTCCATTTCTTTTTTCAACAACTTCAAATTCCACTGAGTCTTTCTTCAAAGTTCTGACCTTCCAGACTTTATATCACTGCTAGTATTCTGCTCTAGACTCCTCTCAGCCAGACCATGCATTTCTTAAAGCTGTGACCCAAAGTCAGACCGTATTAATCATGGCCTTTCCCATGCTATGGAAAATAAACAACTATTTAACCTATCTTTTGAGATATACTACTGCAAAATATTAGCTACAAGATGCTTCACATCCAGCTCCACTTTAACTTGTCCTCACAATGACATAGGATGTCATTCACAGACTATGAAGTTAGTTTAGTCACTGAATACTAATGCACGGAAACGTAATTGAGATTGAACATAAAATGTATTCCCAAAACTACAAAAGCAATGAAGTAAAAAACCACTCATATGGTTTCAAGTTTCCAAATAAGTAGCATGTTTACTATTAAACTCTTTAGAGAAACAGACACTCTAATACCCAGCACCCTCTGTTCCTTAAATGTTACTGCAACAAAATCAACCCCACTTTTACTTCATGTACCTACATTACATTAGGAGAACCCATCACTTACTTCATATTGTGAGGTCAGAGGTACCTTTCCATTCTATCTTCATTTTATATATCTTTTCATCCCTTCTCCATTTTATTCTTAAATCTGTTTCATAGGATTAAGGTTTCTAAATTTATAACTAATATTCATGCAGGATAAACTCCAGCATTGCTGCCTAGAAAACAACCATCCAGCAGCTCAGGCCCTCACTTCACAGCCTTCAAAGTAATTTTTGTCTTACAAAGAGCAGTTTAGGGTACAAAGCTCCGAGTACAGAAAATCCCATTTGAATTATTTAATATTGGTGTAAATAATCTCTAGCAACAAGAGCAGAACCTTTTCTCCCAGCTGTCACACACTCCTTACTATATCAACAACCCTGTAACGCTCGGAAAACCTTCCATCCAAACAATCTCTTGTCCCGAGAATTCATGCTGGGGAAGAAGCCAACCTCTGTGCCTGTGGACGCCAGCTCGCATCCGAGGCCTCCCAGCAGCAGCAACCAAACAGGGAGTGGAAGAGGAACAAATCTCTTCTAAATGCAATTGCCCCTACTCTTCCCAAATCCTTCTGTCTCCAAGAAGTAGCCATTTCCTGTATCTTTTTTATGACTGCATGGACAACTACCCTAACCAACTCTGAATTTTAATACAGGGGAAAAAAGATGTAGTAATTATTATACTGTTTATTAGAAGAGTCATAATACTCATTATTAGAAGATTTTTAGTAACAGCACTTAGACTACTAAAGCAACTTTTAAAGGTAAAAATTCACTATTTGATTAAGAACTGGTCATGAGTTGAACAATATGGCTTGAATTTGTTTTTCAAAGTCCCAGCCCTTGAGAATTCAGAAGGGACAGTGATATTGCTGTAACCAACACAGGGCACTCGATTACAATCTCAATTCAGAACCTCTCATTTACCAGGGGGCTTTAACATACAAGTAAGGTGTGTAAGATGCCTTCAACATCTGTCAGAAATTCTTGTCTGCTCCCCTTTTAACTGAGTGCAGGACTGAAGGTCTGCCTTCTGGAAATCAGGATTGCATTTCCCTAAAGACTACAGGAGCTGACACCTTTTCAGGTATCGCCTTAAATACGTAAGGTCATGCTCCCTGACCGGCTTCCACAGCAAGGTTACTTTTAAAGCCCAGGTTTATCTTGTCTTGAAACAACGAAACAAAACACTAGAACATGTACTTACATTACAGCCATGAGTCAGTTACAAGCACTTCAGTATTTCTCTGACTTACGTCACTTTGAACTTGCCTTACACTTTAGGTTGGCATGTTTTAGTATTAAGGATAGTTTCCATTTTAACTGTGTCAGCAATTTTTTGGGCTTGAACTACATTAAGGTACAAGTTTAGGTGAAGTAATAGGTGTACTTATACAGTAAACAAAACGTCATTACCTTGAGGAAGAACTAGTTAACTACAGAACAAATCCACATCAGAAAATAAAAACTCTACAACAAGCCCTGCTTTGAGACCCATGTGTTTCAGTATTTCCAATGCAGAAGCAATTTGCTTTTGAATAACACAAGACTATCCCCCACACACTTCCTAAATACTTACACCAGTACTGACAACCCACCAACCCTTCTGCACAGCAGGTGTTCCACATGCTGGACCACTTATCTCTGCCTCATCCAGGATGGAAGCAGAAGCAGCCACACTATGTAATTTACCATTTGGAATCAAATCTAATGACCGACACAGTCTCAAACATTTTTGAAGTTTAAGTGACTTAAAACAGTTTCACAAACACCCCCTTCAGTATGAAAATTGTTTTTTAAAAAAAATTCTTGCCTCCTGCCACTGCTTTTCCCTCTCTTCTCTGCTATACTTCAGTTTAAGCAGCTGAGCTAAATTGATGTCACTGTTTCAAGGGCCACAATATAAACCATTTATTGGACTAATTCAATTTTTTTTTTAATGACAGAAATAACTGAGAAATTCAGAAGCTTTTTAGCCTCACTTTGCTGCTAAAAGCATGCATTTGTTAAAGCCCACTCTTCAGGTGTTTGGGTTTCTCAACCAGCTGAGAGTTTCTCCTTACTCAGGAAAGTTCAGACTGGACTGGCATTACTCAAGGTGTTTAATCACCACGCTGGGTAGGTGTAAAATAGATGTGTACTGCTGAATTTTGCCTACCTTCAGCAAGCAAGTCAGTCAGGAACTCCTTAAGATGAGGGAATCAACCTCACATCTTGCAAAGACCCATAGGGATGGACTCTTTCCCTATTTCTCCTTTCTGGCCACCTACCCAGCATGAGCTCTAGCACTTCTCAAACTTCTCAACCCATTAACTCCACTATAATCCAGTATGCTATTAATAAATAAAATGGATAAATAAATCCCCCCCCCCCCCCCCCCAGTCTTTGGGGAGTTGGGAATCAAATTGGACCCCTCTGAGAGCAGCTGGTCCAAGACAGCTCATTTTCCCTGCTGGAGGCTGGAAAGGAGAGGCTCCCAGCTGGGCTGGGCTCCACGCAGGGCCACAAGGCTGCTCAGAGACGAGAGGTTTCGTACCAACCGCACAGACACTCCAGGGAAAGCTGAGCTGAAACACTCTCCAGCCGGTAACGCTGAGAACAAAACAGCAGAGCTTCTGGCATCTGTATTTACCTCCAGAACAGACTCGAGGCATGGCATCTGGCAGGTTGGTCTGCCTTGGATGCCTACAGTGCTTGAATCTGCGAAGCACCTTGTGTTGTTACCGCACAGTTTATTCTCCCTTCCGAAAACATTTCAGAAGCGTTCGCAACTCACACTTCAGCCCCAGCAAAACAGGTAGTACCGCTCGTTCCCCGTGGGATTGGGAAGTTAAGTAATAAGCCCCAAAAACACAGGAAGTATGTAAGAAAGGCACCGACCAGAGGCCTGACATCCTCACTGCCTCCACGGTGCCCTGTCCGTTAACATTTCCTAAGACGCTTTGTGCAAAAAACGTCCACAAAAGGCACGTCCGCAAAGCGAACCGAACCCAGCCTCGGGTTTAAAACGCATTTCGAGTGTTTCAGAACCATCGGGGGGAAGCGATGGCAAACCCCCACAAAACACCTTCGCGGGACGCGGCACCCGCGGCCGCGGCGGCTCCGAGCCGGGCTTCTCCGCAACCCGGCCGGGACCCGCGCCCTCCGCGCCGCGGCCCCCGCTCCCTGCCCCCGCCGCCACGGGCCGCCCCCGGCACGGCCGGGCCCGAGCCCCGGGGGCGGGCGGCCGCCGCCTGGCCTCACCTCCTCCGGGATAGCCGGGTCCCCGCTGCCGCCCCCCGCGTAGCCGGTGCCGAGCGCGGGCGGCTCGGGCTCCATGTCCCCGTTGAAGAGCGAGGCCCCCTCGGCGCTGCCGCCGCTGCTCAGCGCCGCCATCTTGGGCCGGAGCGGCGGGGCGAGGGCGGGGCCGGGGGCGGCCGCGTCCCCGCCACCGGGGCGGCCCCAGCCGCGACCCGTAGTGCGAGGGGCGGGCGGCGAGCGCGGTCCCGGCCCGCTCCCAGCGCCGCCGGCGCGTCACGGCCGGCCTCGTGACGTCACACAGAATCGCCGCGGCCACGGCGCATGGGCCCGCCTGACGTCACCGGGAAGCACCGTGACGTCACGGCGCGACCACCCCCGTCGCCCTGGGAACTCGGACGTGGGCTCGGGCCCCGCCCCCTCCCCGCGCCCCGCCCGCCCCCGCAGCGCCCCCTGGCGGCGAGGGAGAGCCATGGCGGCGCCGCCCCCGCCGGGCCGGCCCCGGGAACCGGGAGCGGGAACCGGGAGCCAGGAGCCAGGAGTGCCGAGTCAGGAGGAGCCCCGCGCACAGCCCGCTGCGGGATCGGGTTGAACACCGGGGGTCTGCGGGTCATTCCCGGCAGCGGGGAAACACGGGGTGCCGGCGGAATTCAAAGGAGGAACGAAGGGGATGCCGGGCATCCCTCGGCGCACAGCAGCGCTGCGGCTTTGGGGCAATCCTCACCAACACGAGCCGTGCGGCAGCGACAGGCACGCTTCCAACACTGCCGTGTTCACCTGCTGGCTGTAACTCCGGTGATAACGGAAATAATCGATCCCCAGGATCGATACCACATCCATGTTTTTCCCACTGACAGCCCTTCAGGCCTTGGCTGCCCCAGCTGGTGCTGTGTTCACACAGGGCGCTCCAAGCTCGGGAAGGGTCGGGTCTGGCTCAGTAGACATCGGGACCCCTTCTAATCCTCGGGAGCACCACTGCTGTCCCCCAAAGCTGCTCCCCGCCTTCCGCCCAGGGCCATCTCTCCCCAGAGTGGCCGGGTGTTCTCATCCGAAGTACAACCTTGAGCTGTGTCTAATCCCTGCCTGCCACACCCAGTGAAATGCTGCTTACACGCATGAAACACCTGCTAAATCGGGTGGTTTAAACTGCTTTCCTGCTGAAAAGGTCTTAATTATAAATTAACAAATGGCAACTGTATTTGAGTGTATTGCAAAGAAAAGCTGATGGACCAGAACAGCAGCAGGACTTCAGAGAAAGGCTGTTCTAACACAGCCTGATCTATTTAATGCTAGCCAGCTAAAATACGCTGGGTTGAAACCTGCAAGTGCAAGATCCTTATCTTTGTTTCACTTCAGTTGTGAACATGCAACCGCACAACCTCTGAACGTACTGGTGCTGGTGAGAGAGCTGAGGTTTGTATTTCACCTTTCACACTGCGGGCCATCGCTGTGGAAAACCATTTCAAATGCAGTTCAATACTGGCAGTGTTGCAAATGCAACTTCAGTTTAATATTTCAATGGGTTTTAATTGTTTTTTTTTACAGGCTACGCTTGCTAAGAGAGGAGCCCGAGGTTTCCTGAGACCGGAGCCCTGCAGTGCAGTCAACAAAAAGGCTACCTAAGTATGTAAGAATCAAATGTACAGACTAAGGAGTTGGCCAAGTTTAGCAGTTTCTCTCTAACAGCCGCATTAATGAAGAGGATAATTATCAGCAATTCTTGCTGCACGGCAGGAGTGTGTAATGGTATTGAAAAAATGCTTACAAGCTGTGGAAAATAACACCCATGCTGAGGACCAAACACTGGGACAAATCTCTCTGATCTCTGAAGGAAAAGGCAGCAGAGGTAATAGGAGATGGCTCTCCCAGCACATAGCCTGTTGTGGAAAAGCCCACAGAGTAATAGAGGTTAACTAACAGAGTAAGTCCATTCATTTCCATGCAGTTTTTACCAAAGGATAATTAATCTCAATGTACAGAATGTAGTCAAAGCTGTTTTTTATTCCCCAAGCAATTTATGTCCAGGGCATAACCCTAGCAGTGGAATTAGTAGACTACTATCAATCTGTAACTTGTAATACCTTTCCTATTGCTTTTAGTGGTGTTGGATCTCTTTCTTCTGAGGTTCTGATTATTTCCAGTAGATTTGCATTCACTTCAAATTCTCCTAGACTTTCTTATCACATTTGATGTTCCACCGAAGAGCTGCAGTTCTAATACTGAGAAGTCCTGTCCAGTGCTGGAAACACGGCAGAATTGCCTCCAGAAATACATGAGATTAAAAAAAAAAACAACCAAAAAACCAAAAAAACCTGCAACAAACCACCTAAGAACTAATTTAAAAGATTATTGTGTAGGAAGGAGACAAAAATCTACTACTCATACTATTGAGTATGAATATTGAGCTTTCCTTTTGATAGGGGGAATCCACACCTAGTCACAAATGGAATTTTCTATTCCTTCACATGGTGGCTACTTGAGCTCTCTGCTTGAGCTCCAGTATGATGAAAGATAAATAGTTAATAACTGTAGCTCTTTCTTGGTGATATGAAATCCTATCTACTGATAATTGATATCATCGACACCTTTTTCAGAGACTAGCTCAAAATAGGTCAAAATCAAATTACAACCTAGATGTGAAAGGCAGGTTTCTGCTATCAAATCTGTGGGCCACTGGCTGGTTAACTCCTGCAATGCAGCACAGCCAGTTTATCTGGTATTGGAGCAGGTAATGCAAACTTGTAAATATAAACCTGCCACATCCCACCAAGCTCCTGGTTATGCACTGGGGTTTGATCCTCCTCAGAATTTTCAAAATTAATTTGAATTTGGGTGAGAAAACAAATCCAGCTGCTAAAAGACCAAGACTCTCTACCTAGGTTGCCCACCACCAGAACATTTGTTTGATCTAATCAATCTGCACTTTCAGAGAACAATCTCTTCAGCAGTCAGTAAGAAAATGTATATGATTACCTGAGAGCAGCTGTCTCATTGTGAGCATTTGGACACTTCATCTCTTCTCAAAAAAAAAAAACCAAAAACCAAACAAACCAAACATCCAAAAACCAAACCAAACCAACCGATCGAAAAAACACCAAAGAACAACAAAAACCCCCAAAATCCCAAACAAACAACCCAAAACCCCCACAACAGATCACCAAAATTTTATGAGATCCTTATGAGATGCTCCAAAATGTGACTATCCAAAAAAATATTAGATGAAACTAAATCTTGGTCTCCTTTATTATACACTCTCAAGAGAAGACAGTATCTCAAAAAAGCTTCAGCCTTCCACTTTCTTAATCAAAACAATTACAGTATTTGCATATTGGTGTGATAATTGATATGATTTTTTAAAGTGTGAAAATTTGATACACCTTCAACTCAGGAGTTCTGAAGTGCCCTTACAGTTATCCAAATTTCAAAACCTGCTTAGCCTTTTCATGCACTGAAAAGACAGTGTTTGTCCTGTAAATTGTAGCATTTGTGCTTGGCCCATGCATATTTGAAAGTCTTGGTTTAAATTCTCAGTCATAACAGCATAAATACAGGTCTGGATAATTTGTAAAAACACAGATTCTAATGACACCAGTTGTGTTCCCTGTTGCCTTGGACAGAAAAGGTGAAGCAGAACAAAAATTAGGCTGTTGTCCAGAGTTCAGTCATTTTCTGCTTAGTAGTCAGAATAATACACACCTAAGAAAATTACTTTGCTCTCCAGGAAAAGATGTAGGAGATATTTTTAAGGATATAACCCAGATATTTTTTTTCCTTTTGCAGCTCTTTAGCACCTATAGCAGTTTATTATCTCTCCCACTCTAAGATGTACTATACATATTTTCATTTTTCTAGGAATTGCTGTCTGACTGATCCACTTTGAGACAATAGAAAAAACAAGGCTGCTTTTTCCTTTTGGGTTTTTTATCTCCCTTGTCCTTTACTTTAAACTGTTCCAGTACAGAGCATATGTATTGTTTCCTTTGGAACTTCCTGAGAACTAGTTCAGGACATTTATCATTCTGTGACACTGCTAAACCTGAAACATTTATACCTTCAGTGTGAAATTAGATAATAAACAGATGGTGATTTGAACTTTGTTGCTGAACACTCTTATCTGTGATTTTTTCAACTGATGGAGATTTCATAGCTTTTTGCCTCTGAGTTAAATACATGAGTAGAAGCGATGAGGATGGGTGGAAACTGCCAGTAAAACAGGAGTAGTGAAAACCAGGAAAAAAATTTGAATCCACCAGATTCTTAACTCAGTTTTCATTCTACCATTAAAAGCAATGTTGACCTAACAAGCTTTGTTTTACATAAAAATAATAGCCTATTCTAGATTTTCTTGTAATAATGTTTGGAATATTTACATAGCTTTCATTTGATTCAAGCATAATTTATTTCAGTCATTATTTATAAAACTGCTGCTCTTCTCTCCCTAAACTCCAGCCCAAACCTTCAGAAAGTAAAAAGCAAAACGTTTTCTTTGGAGACATATGGGAGGCAGGAAAGGTGATGGGAACTGGGACATGAGAGTGACTTTGCCTACAGGCCCCTTCCATACCCTGCACACTGTGTGATGTCACCAGAACCCAGTGCTGGCCTGTTCCCTTTCACACGTGAGTGCTGACTTTGGGGTCCACCATGTGGTGCTGCCTCGCAGTGCTCTGCTGCTCTCCCTGCTGCTTCCTGCCTTCACTCATGTCCCTGTGGGGGAAGCTGGAAAAACCATTCAAAAGCAGTGTAAATACCCACCTAGGTGGCATTTGAGGGACCCTCAAGTGACAACACGAGCCCTGAAACCATTATTAAGGGAACAGAAGTGGCAGCCAGCTGAAAAGGAAGGGGAGGGATGGGGTAAAAGATTAGATGGAGGGAGAATGCAGTCCAAGTAGAGACTGGAGAAGAAGATGCAGCTCTCCTAGGAAACGAGAAGCAGATGAAAACAGGGAAACAAAGGAGCAAGGAACACTGGTTTTCCTGCCTGATGTACTTTACTAAAACCAGGACCACATCTCATGTTTGCAAAGATTAGTCCAGACCCTCCTGTCCCCACAGCATCCCTGCTCACTGCTTTAACACATTCAGCTTGTTCAGATATCTGATTTCTGAGTCCTTTGTGTTGGACAGTGATAAACTGATCAGCTTTAAGGACTAAACAGTGTTATATGCCTCACATTATTATTCAAGTGTGAATAATCACATTTTACAACTGAAAACCGTCCCATTTAGGCACAAAAACCCCCACTAATGTGATTGAGTGTGCTCCAAGAAGGAGCAGGAAAAGATACCACCTCAGTCAAATCGTTTTGCTGTTCAGAAAATGACTGTTCCAATTATGTTCCAGTCTTAGGATTTTCCTTCATAATACCCAGAGTAGCTGAGCTTCTCTGGGCCTGACTACCTGCTGTTATTTGATTCTCTAGCGCTTCACAGACATGTTGGTGACTATCTACATCTCTGATCTAATAAAAAGTTTAGATACTAACTTGCAGCTTTCAGTTTCTAGCCTCTTCTCAGAGCAGAAAAAGTCCGTTAGGGTCGGTATTTGCCTGAAGAAAGGACATTTTAAGAGTTAAAAAAATCGAAATCAATAACAGGAATACAGAAACTGCAGCTTTGATGTGGGAGAGCGAGAACAGGGTGGCATATCATGTTTCTCAGGGCAATATTCCACATTGCTGGAGTTTTAAGAGTTATTGTTTTTCAGGGATAGGTCAGATAGGATGGATAACCTCTGTAAAAGAATGTTTTTATTGTAATACACACATGCATGTCTTACATGTTAAAACATCAGTGTCTTTTGCTGACAGGGTCAGCATTGCCGTTCATAATCTGTCCTTGTCTTTTAATCCTCACTGCCACCAAGACAACACAAGCCTCACAGACATGTAGCCTCTCCTGTAAAAGAACGCTGCTCAACAAGCAAGTGGGAATTAGGACAGTCTCCTAACCATGTTCCTCTATCCTCATTCCTGTGAGTATGCCCTTGGCCAATGGCAAAACTTCTGGTGCAGTGGCCAATGGCCTCTCAATGCTTTTGATGCTGTGGATCACTTGAAGCTTCCAGTGCTTCCAGTGCTGAAGGCTCTTGGATGTGGTTATTCCTTTTGGATATAAGGAGATCTCATTTTCTGGAAGACACATTTGTTTCGGTAAATGAATACAAATTCTGTTACCCCCCTCTGGGATGTTCTACATGGCTCTGCTGGATTTGGCTAGGGGAGGATTAATTTTCTTCACAGTGGCTGGTATGGGGCTTAGTTTTGGATTCGTGCTGTACACAGAGTTGAAAATATAGAGATGGTTTTGTTATTGCTGAGCAGGGCTTACACAGAGCCAAGGCCTTTTCTGCTTTTTGTGAGGCTGGTGAGGAAGCTGAGGGTAACTGGGAGGCTGGGAGGAGACATAGCCAGGACAGGTGACGCCAACTGAACAAAGGAATATTCCAGACCATATGACATCATGCTCAGTATATAAAGGTGTGGGAAAGAAGGAAGAGGGGGGAAGAAGGAAGGAGAAGAAGAAAAAGAAAGGATCACGTTTGGAGTGATGGCATTTCTCTTCTCAAGTCACTGTTACATGTGATGGAGCCCTGCTCTCCTGGAGATGGCTGAACTCCTGCCTGCCCATGGGAAGCAGTGAATTAATTCCTTGTTTTTCTTTTCTTGTGTGTGCAGCTTTTTGCTTTCTCTATTAAACTGTCTTTATCCCAGTCCATGAGTTTTCCACCTTCTTTCTACCTTCCGCTCTCTCCCTGATCCCACTGGGGTGGGTGTGAGTGAGCGGCTGTGTGGGGCTCAGCTGCCAGCTCGGGTGAAACCATGAAAATTACTCCAGCTTAGATCTTCATTTCATCCGATTTTTAAGTGGTTTGCATGCCTAGTCAATACCTTACTATCTGTCTTCTGAGGGCAATGATATTTATTAATTAACTTGAAGATGCTATCAAACAACTTGAGTTTGAAAATACAGAGACAGATCACGCCATTGGCTTTATTGGTGTCAGGCAACAGAGCAGTATTTTGGCAAACATCTCAGCATATAAGCAGAACTAAGTGCACAAGAAGAAAAATAAGGAGCCTACAGGGTTATTTTCTAGTTGCCAGTAACAACCATGACATTCTGTAGCCTAATTTTCACTTTTCACTTTATGCTGTTGACTCAGAAAGCATTTGTGAGGTTTAGAGCTCATGAACAACACTTACCTGCACATAACTTAAAAAAATGCAATGAACTTCCTGTTAACCAGCCAGTTCAATACTGAATGTAACACCCTCATTGCTTGTTGCTCCTCCAGAAACACTCTGAGCAGTAGCTTGATGCTGCCTGTTGCACAGGCTCCTTTGCATGCAAGTATAGAAATTAGAAATGTCTCGCCTTGTCCATAGTGGTGGCTAATAAGTCACCATCACCCAGGTGCCAGCACTGTCTCTCATGAATGAGGCTCTCCTAGAGCCACTGAAGCTCTCTTCTCTGCAGAAACCAATGCATGGCACCCAGAGAGCCTTACACAACTCTGATCCACACTGAATCACAGATGCTGAGCTGGAAGGAAGCTGCAAGGATCATCGGGTCCAGCTGGGGAATATCACGGGGGAAGCGCCTTTGGCATGCACAGACATGACAGTCTCTGGAGAGATGAGGCTTCTGTCTTGAAGAGACCACTATCAGCCAAAGGCTGGCATTGGATTTACCTGTTACACAGAGGTAAATCCCATTGACAGCAGTTGGAGATACTCAGTATTTATGCAGCTTCTAAAGCAAGGCCACTTCTGGAGATGTTTTAACGTGGAATCACATTTTAGAGATCTGGTTTTGTAAAAAGCCTCCTCTGGGAGGCAAGTGACCCCACTCCCTTTTATCCAGGCAAGAATGTAGTGGAAACAGAGGAATGTGATGCATTCACAATTACGTATTTGCAGCAACACACCACTGTGTGTGGCAGTAGGATGGCTTTTAGAATTTCTGGACCTCAGGCGCTTTTTGCTCCTAAAACCATTAAAAGCCTATTTACTGAAGCAGCCCATGAGGCAAACATCAGACACACAGAAACAACAACTGAAGTGAGAGAGACCCTCTGAACTCTATGAAATATTTACAAACAGCTTTTCATCCCTGGGATGAAGTGAAGTACTTTCAAGCAGAGACAGAAAACCTAATGGATATAAAAATCATTTTTTAGCTCTTGGTGAGATTTGTTTTCAAAGACCTAGCTATGATATGAGAAAATGTATTAGGTTATCCAGTGTGCTTCCTCCTGCTCCAGGAGAGAAGTGGTCTCAGTGCTATATTTTATAACACTTGGCTCAGCCCAGCTCTGCCTGACTCAGACAACATAAACCAAACCCTCTTCTTGGGAATCTTCTCAGTTTTTCTAAATATTTCACTTTGTGGAATTTTCCCCAGTATTCCACCCAGAACAATTCAGCACAGTATGTATAAAGACACTTTGATGTCATGATCATCATGCTGTTGAATTCATATTTATCCCCTTAGACAACCCTTAATAACTTCCCAGCCAGTGTGGTGCTGATGTCCCTCTAACATCTGTCTAGATTTATTCTCCTCCCCATTTGAACACATTATTGCTGTGCTCTACTGTGACTGAGCCTTCACAAGAAATTCTTTCAGATGTTTTCCTGTCTGTTTCTTCTTCTTTGTATTCAAGACAACACTATTATTATTATTATTATTATTATTATTATTATTATTATTATTATTATTACTGTTAATATTATACTTGAGGAAAAGGACAAGGAAAAGAAAGAAGAAGTGAAAAGACAAAACCACCTTTCTTCATGCTACCCCAGCTGTGCAGGCACAGAAAGATCAGTTTGAAACAGCTGGTCTTCACACATAATTCAAGTTTTACCTCTAGGATGTATGATAAGGGTATTGTTCTCATTTCTGCTTTCTCTTACTTGCCTCATACAATCTTTTTTCCTCTTAAATCTTTATTAGAACTTTTGTTCATTGTTGTTTGGACAGTTTAGAGAAATGATGCTGCACCTACAGGAGGTTAACCAGGAAGAGTTTCTGCTCTTACAGAACTCAGTATCAAGATGATGAACAGAAAATGTCCCCTTGAAGGATTTTCTTTTCAGAATCTACTGCCAAGGGACTGTACAAGAAGTTCCTCAACCAGTTACAGAGGAGAACTGAGTTTAAGGAAATTGATCTGAGATTGCCATAACATTTGTTTTCCTTGCATATTACCCTTTCTGCTTTGAAATAAAGAACACAAACCACAGTCATTCCCTCATCAAAGCAGCCTTTCAAATTTGTGAATCTTTTCAAAAATATAAAATCATAAAACATTAAATTTGTGAATCTTTTCAGTCTTTGTTGATTGTTTTTTTAAAGTATCCTAAAATAGCCTTCAAAGTGGTAGAGGAAGATGTACACAGACACTTCAAGTTTTCAAAAATATTTATAGTTTAAGAAATTACTGTGATTTTTTACTTTCTGACCAAATCAAGATTTTTTCAGTATTTGACATTTTAAACATCCAAAGTAGAAAAGCAAACAAAGTAACATACTACACTTTATCTTATGGGTTAAAAATGTCCTCAGTTGTTGCATATAGCCATCTCTCTGGAACAACAGAGCTCCAAGTCCTACCACAGGAGCCAGACTAAGCTGCCCATGACAGGGTTCTCCTGGGGTGAACTCCCAGCCTTGAAGCAGCTTAACCTCATGACGCTGTTCACTAAGTGATCATTATTCTAATTTTACTCGTGGGGAAGCAAAGGCAAGCAATACAAAGCACTTATGTAAAACCTTAGAGAAATTCAGGTGCATTTCACTCTGAGCTGTGTAAACTCAGCATGCTGTTTTAATAAGTAGAACAGACTCTTTCCACATTAGGAGAAACTTTGTTCAGGTTATTACTTTTCTGAGCAGAGCACAGATATTTTGACACACTAGTAGCTCTGCCAGGAAGCAAGACTGAGGGGTTTTTTTTCTTTCCACCATTACAACGAACAGTCACATGCAAGTAAGCTTCTGCCTGTCTGCAGGGCTTGCAATAGTAAGAGGTTCTGGCAATAGCTGCACTCCCTATAGGATATATACAGCAACTGGGTCAGCCTGTTTACAAAATAGCTTGTGATTATCACAGCAGTGCTCAGCAGCTATGAATACATCATACCAGAGTCTAATTAAAGACAGGCATAGCTAAAGCACTGCAAAGTAAAGCAACAGTGGCACTTAATAAAGCTGCTCAGGATTGGGAAGAGGTTAGTTTTTACTCTCAGTTAGCCCATTGGAGGTCAGCTAACCAGGTTTATTCTGATCAAGAATTAAAACATACATCTTCTGAGGGCACTCAGTTCATATCCTCAGGAAAAGACTGAATTTTGCAACAAGACACAGCAGTTTCAACGGCGAAAAAAATAATTTTAAGGGGAAAACTGAAAATAAAGATCTAGTTAAACTTGGTAATTTGTGCATAAAATGGATGTACATAAAACACCATTATACCAATAGCTGTATAAAGCATAAATGTTCCTATCCTTACCCTTCAGAACGTGGCCAGAACTCTCCTTCCTCCCCTAAATACACCTACTGCATTATACCTCGTGTGATGCTTCAGGATTGACTCCCAATCTGTCTAGTCCCTGTGATTCACAAAATGCAGTGTTCTTCAGGCCCTGCCTATTCCTAAATGACAGAGCACAGGTTAGAAGGGAGGTAGCAAAGTGCTTATTTCTGTCCTAGCTATGGAAAGAAGGCTGTATTTTCTGGAACAAAATAGTTATGCTAATGGTCCCAGCAGGCAATGGATTATACTAACACTAGGATATGCTCCAATACTGGCTGAGTCATCATTATTTTAGGGTGAAGACTTAAAGGATGGGAAACAACCATTTTTGAAAAGACCAAGTTCTAGCAAATGAGTACTACAGAAGAAAAATCATGAAAAATTAGGCAGGGCAACCTCTCTTGTACCTATACTTTTTCAGAAAGAGGTTGTTTTTTTTTTTTCTCCATCCATTTGCTTTTGTAAATGCTGCACAAAAAAGATGAAAATCAACGATTCGGTCCATTTGTCTCACATCTCCTACTTCACCGGCACTTCCATCAGTTTCATCATGTTGCACAAGTATTTTATATATTGCTATAAGTTACTCATAACCAAGTGTGCCCCCCCACACAAAGTTTAGGGCCATTCATACTTCTGTACAGAACCACAATTCCCTTTGTGATGCATGCACACTCTTTGGTCCCTTGTGTGTTTATATTGTGAAAGCTTTAAGAGTTTCGCAGCACCAGAAGAGATGGTCTTGATTTTTCATCTGAAATAGCAGGGAAAACATTTTTATTTATCTTGGATTTAATTTTAGAAGGCATCAAGAGCTGTGCAGAGCTGCTGCAGTAGCTCTGCTGAAGAGGTTCAGAATGGTTCTTTCTCTTCACCAAAGCCAGCAAAGTAACAAATTCACCCCTCACACTCCTAGCCACAAAGTGTCAGGCAGCACCAACCTTTCTACTTGGAAAATTCTCTTCCCTGCCTTGTATGTGAGTCCATGCAACCCTTCTTCCCAAAGGTGAATTCAAAAGCACCAGACCCTTCCCCTCAGCTGCCTGCTCATGTCCCAGGAACCATGAACTTCTTGGCAGGCCCACCACAGGCTCCAGGTGCTTCAGTATCAGACAGGTCACAACCCACAGACAACACATGGAACACAAAAATGGCTTAAGCACATTACAGTTGAGCAAAAGTTCTAAGTTACTTAAAGGATTTTAAATTAGAATAAGAGAGAAACTTACTACTACATTACAGAGCAGTGCATATAAAATATTAACTTCTACAGCTTTTGTTTGACTGTGGTGAGAACTCAGGTGCTTCTCCCACTGCAGATTTCCTAAAATCAGTCTCTCTTAGAGCTTAGAGAAACAGGTAACATGAAGGACACTGAACAAGAACAACGCAGCTCACCAGAAACACCTTTTAACACAATCAGCACCTCTTCAATTAATAACCTGGGTGAGGTAGCGTTTCATTCGTATTTTCTGAAAAATCCCTTCGCCCAGGATTTTGCTCCTGAGAAGCCTCAGAGAAAAAAGGAAAACAATTATTATCTCATTTCCTTCTCCTCTGTTTTGCTTATGTGGAATGTGTTTGGAGATTGTTTATCCAACAGGTGATTGTTTCATTGGTTTCTGCTGTGGGTTGTTTTGACTTATTGGCCAATCAAGGTCACGCTATGTCAGGGGTCTGGAGAGAGTCATGAGTTTTCATTATTATCTTTTAGCCTTCTGTAAGTATCTTTTCTGTATTCTTTAGTATAGTTTAGTATAGTGTTCTTTTATATAATACAGTATCATAAAATAATAAATTAGCCTTCTGAGAACATGGAGTCAGATTCATCATTCCTTCCTGCCATGGGGCACCCTGCAAATACAATCAGTTAGAGCTATTGAGCTGTTACAAATTTATGTAGATCCATTGATTAATATTAGCAATCAAAGGAGCCTAGTGATAAAACCCCTACTAAATGCTAATAAAAATGTTCATTATCTTAGGTAGTGTTTCATACATGTCTTCCAAGCAATCAGAATAAGTTTACGGTAAAAAAAAAATAAAATTTCATTATTGCATATAATAGTTCCATTATTATATGGATTTTGTTACTATTTCAGCCTCTTCTGTTGTTGTACCCTAAACTTTTAGATACTATGAGAGTGCTGTGGGCAGGCAGTGGTCTGGGAAGTATTGTCCAGTGAAAAGCACAGAACAACAGGGTGTAACAGCAACTTAAAAAAACTTAAAAACTTAAAAAAACTTGAAAAAAAATAGCATTAGAGCTACTTGAAATGAAGCTAATTATAACAGGTAAGACTGACAGGCAGCTGCAGAAGCAGGAATCCTTGGTTTTTGTGGCCAGACATAAAACAGTGCTGATATTAATATAAGAAAGTAAAACAGACAATAAAAAGCAAACAATTTCCAGATCAAGAAAAACTGAAACAGCTACAGGTGGTTTCAAGAAAAACACTGAGCACTTTTTCTTTTATTACTGTGCTGCAATATACAGTATATTTGAAATATAGAAATTCAAAACCAGTAAAACTTCAAAGACCCAAGTGTATTCCCAAGGTGGAGTCCACAATTTCACAGCGTGTTTCTTGTGCCCCACATGCAGCTCACATGCCAAGTCTTCTCCAGCCATTCCCCAGCATTTCCAGAGCAGTCAGTTTCACTGTTCAAGCAGCACTACTTCTTCTTGAGAGCTCTCTTTCCTTCCCCCTTCTTTGGTTTTTCCTTCCCACGGAGCTTTTTCAATCGCCTCATCTCCTCCTTGAAGTCCTGATGCTCATCCCTAGGTGGGGAAGAAGGAATAAAGTTTACTCTTTCTTGGGATCCACAGATACGAATAGTTCTTTGAACTATATGCTAATGAAACAAAAACAAAAATCAAAACTTTTTAAATCATGAAGTCCATACTGAAGCTTGCTGCAATGTATTCCATGTTACTGCTGGCAGTATCACTGAATAATAACATGAGATTTCCTCTGATACTTTCAGAACTAACAGGGCTGTCCTTTTCAGTAAGAAAGGGTGTGTGCACATATGCATTATTTCAATTGCATTTTTTGATCCCCTTTGTTTAAATGAGCAATAAAATGCAAAAAATCAGCAAGAGACAAGAATAAGATTTTCCCCCTTGTTATCCAGCTCAGCAGTGCAGCCAGAGCACATTGTGTTCCTGTGTTCAGGTCATTAACTCCTAGGGAAACAGGGCCATGCTGAGCAGTAATTACAGCACATGGCACTGCTCTCAGGTGACTTCAGGAATGAGTTATGAAGATGGCATCAGTACTGGGAGAATCTTAATAAGAGAGTAAAATAGGAAGGAGGATGAAGGGGCTGGCAGGGATAATGAATCCTCAATCACTTTCTAATAAATTCTATTAATCTGTCCCTGTATTTTTTAGTGCAAAGTGATTTTCAAAAGTCATAACTGCATCCTATGTGGCCTAAGATTGCTGCACTGCTATTTTTAAACACAACTTCTCTAAATAGAAACAAAAAGCTTGTGATTTATTACCAGCCCCATTAGTCTATGACTCTTCATTACGCATTTTTTTTTCTTCTACCAACTCTCTGTATACAGCTAGAGAAGGAACTTAATAGGGGAAGGAGAAAAGAACATTAGCATCACATTGAGGCTTTCTGTGTAAACAAACAGCCAGTCTAGAAAGTGTTGGTACACCTACCTAAAGCAAGAGCATCCTGGATGCAATCCTGGATGGTTAGTATTGTCACACTAGTGACAAGTAATCTGTTTTGACTATACAGGGTTTGCAGCCTCACTTTTAAAGATTTTTTTCAGCGCTACTTGATTGAAGTGAAAGAACTGCATTTGACTCCTGCTGATGTTCTTCAGCAGTACAATTCTCCCTGATACAGACTGTGGGAATTAATTTAGAAATGAGACAACTGGTTTGGATGAAGCGGGAATTAACAAGACTATTTAGATCACAATTTAATTTATTTTATTTTGAAGAATAAAAAGGCACTCTGGCCTAACAGAGACTTTCTGTCTCTTCTAAATTTCACTTTTTAGATGTTGACTGACAGAAATATATGGTGAGTCTGGTGTTAACATCACCTTCTTGCAGCACATTCATCTGCCATATTCAGAACTACAGACTCATCTCTTGTCTATCACAAAGCTTTCTTTTCTTCCTCATAAAGCAAAAGCAGGAACTATTTCTTAGGTAACTGCTTGCACAACTAAACCTCCAGTCTTTCTCACAAAAGGTTGCAATTATGATAAAAGTTAGACAGCAGTAACTTTTGCTCTCCTTGTCCTCAGTGCCAACAATCAAGTGCCTACTTCCATATGCACCATATTCAGAACTAAACACTTCCCTTGAGGAAAACAACTGCAGCAAGAGTCCCAGCCACCCCTTTCCCATCTCCAAGCTGCTCCCACCCCGAAGCACAGGAAGCACCTGTAGAGCCCGAAGTAGCGGAGTTTCTTCATGAGGGCATAGTAGGTGTTGTGAGGGGGGTACCAGTTGTGCACCTCCTCCCGCTTGGCCAGGGGCTGCTCGCTGAACAGCTTCACCACTTTCATGGATTTGGAGTCTGTGGGCCTGACAACGTCACCGAATATCTGGGCACTCAGCCGGGCCATGCGGAGGGCGTAGCTGGAAACTTTGGACATCTCCCCAGGAGCAGTGGGCACACACAGACAGATGGACCTTCCTGCAAAAGCAAACAAAAGAGCCACAGCTCTTCACCCACCTCAGAGTACAACAAGCTATCCCAGAATTAAGGCAAACAAAGGAATGTATCATACACTGAGCATTCATTTGACATCACATGTTCCTTGCACAAAATCAGTCTAATACTTCAGCATGTAATCCTGCTGATACAGAACATCTCCATGGGTTCAGGGACAATTCCCAGCCTACAGACAGGAAGACCAACTGTAGAAGTCCACTGCACCACAATTTACCATGGCTAACATGGTTTATTAGCAGAACTCACTCAGCTTGCTCAAGACAACCCTTAAACTCCATCCACAGGAACAATTACAGTGTGAGCTCTGCCAAAAATTGCATCCGTGTGATACCACTGACTGCTACACAAGCACAGGGTAAGGCACGACTTGAACATACAGAGAAAATTATCTGGGAAGCTTTTCCTCAGCTTTTCTCACCTTATTTAAAACATTGTTATAATCAATGTAACAATAGGCTATAAACAAATCATGTTTCTCTGTATTAATCACTCAGATCTTTCCCATCTCAATTCCCTTCCCTTGATCATCTCCATCAGCTTTTTCTCCATTCTCTTTTCAGTCTCCCATATAACCTATTCCTTCTGAGAGGAAAACAGTAGTTTTCCCATGCCAGATTCCTTTTTCCAAGAAAATCAAGCGGCAGCTTCCCATTCTCTTTTAGCCATCTCTCACCTAAAAACCTTTGCAACAAAAACGCCCTGAAGACAAAACCACTGGTATTAAGCCACCAGACAACATCCACTCTGCTAAAGTAGGGTGAGAAGGTTTTTCTCTCAGCTTTTCTAACCCTCCCCATTTTAAGTCTTCTTTACTCTTTCTTTGCAGAATTGGTTGTAGTAGACAAGAACAGGAATCCCATAATCCTGTATTTGAAGTAGTATCTTGTCTGTACTTTGCCTTTTTGAATGAGTGATAACATAAGTCACCAGACAAATTAGGCAGGTTCCTTCAAGAGCATGACACTGAGGTTAAAGTTTAAAAATCTTGTTTTAAAAAATATTGCAGAGCTGATTCCAGACTATGAGCATAACAAATTAAAGATCATGGATAACAGCAATCATCAGGACAGTGCTAAGTCTATTTCAGTATGATTAC
This sequence comes from Motacilla alba alba, assembly GCF_015832195.1. NCBI lineage: Eukaryota > Metazoa > Chordata > Aves > Passeriformes > Motacillidae > Motacilla > Motacilla alba. The sequence continues at coordinate 58,711,852 of NC_052031.1, forward strand.
ACAGAGCCTGTTGTTTAATAACACAAATTTGGAGTATTCATAACCTCACGTACATACATCTGCTCATTGGAGGACCTGCTTTGATTTACTCCTGTTAGCAAAGCACTCTAAAAGAAGGAGGAAAAAAGTCAAGCATGAAAATAATACAAGTAATTTAAGAAGAGAGAATAATGGTAAAAGTAACAAAAGGGAAGGCAAAGCATCAGAGACCTCGAGCTGAGGCAGTAGGCCTAGTGTGAGAACACAGAAGCTCTTAAATGATTGCAGGGCAGCACTTCAACGTGAGCATCTATTACAGGGGGAAATAATCACTAAATTTTGCTAAATCATCTCTTTCAGAACAGCCAGTTCTAATTCCTGCATTCAGAGACAAAGCAACAAGTTGTCCCCCAAACTCTTCATCACAGGACTCCAAAACTGTGTCTTTACCACCAGACTCAAACACGCAACTTGCTTAATCTCTACTTACTGCAGCCTCAAAATGAAAATACCTTTAGCTCCTGAACAATGCAAGCCCGTGGTCTGAGTAACCTGATTTTTACTTCTGACTCGCTAAAGGAATTGCAACAACCCAAGCTGAGGCTGGAGACCTCTATTAATCCTTGCCCGACTACGAAGGCTTGGGAGAGAAGAAAAGCAAAGGCTGCAGTCCCCCAAAGCTATCCAAAGCCTGCTCTAGGGTGATTCTGTGAGATGTTACATCTGTGAGACGAAAGAGTACTTTTGTTATTGTCACTTCCAGCAATGACATCTTCAGGATCGCCCACTCGGAGCTGGCAGACCTAAACCAAACCCAGCGTTCAGGCTGCCGCTCCACCTGCTCCCGGCCCCCGACTCCCACCCAGAGCCGAGCGCTCCCGCCCTGGGCTGCCTTATTCCCAATTCCTGATCCACCCGCTTGTTTCGGACCGCTCCCTTCTCACTCGGAACACGCCAGGAGAACGCTCTTTCCCCCGCGTTACTTCTGGACTTCCCAGGAGCACAGGGGGAAGACCAGGCCGCCACGGCGCTCAACCCGCGGCGGACGCGGCTCCGCCTCAGGCCGGGCCGGCCCCGCTTCCGGCGGGACGGGAGCGCCGGGACGCGCCCGAGGGCTGCGGCTCCCGGGGACACGGCCCAGCCCGGCGGCCCCGCTCGGCCCCGCTCACCCCGCTCACCCCACGCTGAGCCGCGGCCGAGGAGCGGCGGCGCGGCCGGAGGGGAGGCGGCGCGCACGGGTGACGCGAGGGGCGGGGCGGGCGGCCCAGGCTGCGATCTGCCTCCTCCTCCTCCTCTTTCTCCGTCTGCCGTTCGTCCTCCTCGTCCGCGGTCAGGGGGGCTCGTCGGGTGCTGTCCCCGCCGTCGTGGAGCCACGGAATCACAGAATATCCTGAGCTGGAAGTGACCCTCAAGGATCACACCACGAGAGGGCCACACCCTCTCGCGTCAAGAGCAAAACGTTTTCGTTGTGACTCCCTTTCTTTCCTTTGTTTCCCTCCCTGTTGTAAGCAGCTTTGCAGTTATATGCTTAACTACAACAATGAAATGAGAAAAGTGGCTATCCTCATTAAAAGAATTACAGGTCTACATAGAACCTTATTCTTTGGTTTTGCCAGGGAAGGGTGGTGTGAGATGTCCGCACTGACACTCCAGTCAGCAGCCTCGCTCCATGAGAACATGTGCTCAGGTTAATAAAACCAAGCTGGTTTTACTCTTGGGAGAAGGCCTAAAGTCACATAAAGAGATGAAAGCCTTTATGTGTCTTCACTCTTGACCAGGCTACAAACTGGGACAAATGTCAAAATCTAGTTTTACTGAAAAGAGATGAAAGCGAGAGTTTGGGAGCCACGAATGTTTGTCCTTCACTGTGATTCCAAACCACTTTGAGACATTGTTTCTCTACTCCAAATTCAGGTCTCCTGTGCTCCTTGACAGTCCTTACTCTCGTAACTTTTGCTTCCCTCCTGCTGCTTATTTTCAGACGTGGTTATTCAGCTGCATAAATATATCTCCCTTGGCAAATTCACCTGTGCAATCTCAGTCTTTCAGCACCATTGTCCTCTTGGTCTCTTGCTACTGGTGAAGGTGGTGAGCTGGTCACTCACCTTTGTGCCCCAGACCTGGAGTGGGGTGTATGCCCAGGGGAGCCCCTGAGGTGTGGGCATGGGCACCTGACCCTGCTACGCTTCCCCTGGCACCTCTCTGGCCACTGCCAATCCCACAAGAGATGAGCTTTCCCAGGGCTTGATTTATGCTAATTTTTAATCAGTGTCAGGAGGTGCTAAATCAGACTCTGTGCAAACATCTGAGTAAATGACAATTATGTGATTGCATTTATATGCCAAATGTGTAATGCCATCGAAGGAGCAAATTGGGTTTGTCTGTCTCGCCCTGTTTTCTAGAAGAGCAGATTCTGCCAAGCATTGAATAAATTGTTATTCTGTCATCCTTCCTTAATTAATTTTCTGTCACCTTTTCCATGCTTGTCACAGGCAGAGCAGCCTCATGGCCTGGGCAACCCAGTCGCCTTTCTTGTCCTTTTTGAATATTGGCATGATCCTCTAATTTCCTTTATATTCCTGATCTAGTGGAAGGTGTCCCTGCCCATGGCAGAGAGGGGTTGGAACTAGATGATATTTAAGGTCCCTTCTGACCCAAGCCTTTGTATGATTCTGTGATTATTAAGAATTAACATTCATGGAATTTCTTTAGCCAGTTATTCAAACACTGTCATATAAAAGTTGTGTAGATATTCTAATTTTAAAATGTTTGCTCTAGTAGATCTTGCCTACCATTTTCATTACTCACTAATGGATGGAAAAGTGCTTCTTTTTTCTTTTACTTTTTGTTTTTCCTGCAAGATAAGAAAAGTGTCTCTTCCTTAATAATTCTAAGGAGGAAATAGAGGTTTTTAGCATTTCTGCCACTTCTGTGCTATTTTACCATCTTTAGACATTCATATCAGCATTATTGCACCCCTCATTTTACTGTCTGTAGTCACACCATTTATGCTTTTTCTGTAGTCTTCATTTTTTTGTATTAACAGAACATTTTTTTTCCTATATTTTTGCACTTCTACGTTGTTCTATACCATGCTTTTAACTTCTGAGTTTTTCCTTCACCCTGCTGCTGAGACAAAGTTGTCCTTCAGCCAAAATTGGCCATTTTGTTAATTAAGCAATCATGACTTTATGGAGTAAGATCATAAGTATTCTCATTTACATATCTATCTCTATTTTTGAATCGCAATTTTCTCGTCATTTCTCCCATCTTGATGGAGAAGGTCTCTCTGAAGCATCTCTGTGTGTGTGAGAGAGAGAGGGGGTGGTGGGGGGAGAAAGAGAGACAATTTCCCTAACTGGGCCTGTCCTTTGCCCTTTTTATAACAACTGTCCTTGCTATAATCAAATTATGATTGCTGGCTCCTAAACAAACACACCCTTTCTGTTCCGTGATTAAGTTGTTTAAACACTATGAGTTCAAAAATACTTCTTCCATGCAGACTGGATTAACGTCTGTCACAGAAAAGAAGTTTTTGCAGGGTGTAATGAGGCTTTTTCCTCACACAGCTTCAAACTAAGCATGCTTCTGGTTCATTGGAGGGATAAGCAGCAGCTGGCTGATTCTCTGCAGCCAGCCCCACTCCATTCCACCTCTTCTAAACAGGGTTAGTTAGAACAAGTTACTGTCTCTGCATCTCTGAAATAATGATGGTGGTTTCATATGGACTCTTACCTTCTCAATCTTCAAATTTCATTATTTATGTTAAAGGATTGGGGCAAAGTATTTTAATATTGCATTTTGGTAAATCATCCTGCCTGATTCAGTAGTTACATCAGTTCAATCTCATTCCTCCTCATCAATGAAAATATTTTACTTACACACTCTGAAAACTGGCATATAGATCACTGGAAAACGTCTTCCTCTTTCCCTCTAAATATTGTTGCTGCCTATACTTGCAGGCTCCAGCATGGCCTGTTTGGTGTAGTGGAAGCACAAAAATGAAAAGGTCTGCATTAGTTAAATATTTCTGCCTTTTTGCTCAGTTGTTTCTGCTGTCAGCCATTACTGTTATTATTATTGAATCAAAGTAAAAATGTGCACTTCCAAGGGCCTATTTATGTCACTGTAGCACTGTTGTTGCTGTGGTTATGAGGAGAATTGCTTGCAGAGCACCCAGCCAGGGTTAGCGTGCCAGTAAGGCAGCATACAGACACTCAGGATGGAAAATCAGGGTCACATCAGTCAACGAAACAACAGCTCAACACATCTGCAAATTTGCAGAGACAGAGAATGATCTGGTTTGCAATCCATGGACCCAAAAAGTCTTGCTCACCTTATCTGGGACTCAGTATTCTGCCAGGGAGTGTAAACTCAACATCCCCACCCTGAGGTCTTCACAGTCCAAATGAGACTTGGCCTGCTGAGGGAATGGAAGGATGCAGCAGAGACTGACTACGGGAATGGGTGGGTTTGTGATGAGCTGAATTCGATGGACATGTTGTTAGATCCTCCTGAGCTTTTTGTTGCAAGCAGAGCAAAGTGTTTGGACTTGTTAGCAATTATTAACAAGAAAATCAGTGGAAGATGGATGATTGAAAAACTGAAAACCCTAGAAAGGAGTTAAAGGAGAGTGACATGGGGTAGAAGATACGTGGGTATTCTCTGTACAGGGACTGTTGTGGAGGAAAGAAATGAAAGGAGTGGAGAGACATTCATGGAACTCATACAAAGCAGCCAAAAAAAAAAAAAAGAGGAAGAGACCTCATGATAAAGTGCAATAAAGACCTTTTTACAAATAGTTGGCAGTAATTTTGTCTGGCGTTATATTTTTTGATCAATAGTGATCTCTTTATCTAGTTAATTAATCTTGTGTATATATTTTATTTATAACTGAATGACAGTTTTAAGGCAAAATTTTGACAAAATGCAATACTTGATCCATTATTTGTTCTGAGAAGGCAAATGTATACCCAGAAAGAAAAAAAGATCACTATGAGTTTGCTAATTGGTGTTTGCCAGGCGCGGTGGCGCGCGCCTGTAATCCCAGCTGCCGGGGAGGCTGAGCCCGACGGATCGCTTGAGCCCAGGAGTTCTGGGCTGCCGTGCGCTGTGCCGAGCGGGCGTCCAAGCGAAGGCTGCCATCAATATGGTGACCCGCGGGGAGCTGCGGGACACCAGGTTGACTAAGGAGGGGTGAACTGGCCCAGGTCGGAGATGGAGCAGGGCAAAGCTCCCGTGGCGGTCAGTAGCGGGATCGCGCCTGTGAATAGCCACACCAGCGTAGCCTGGGCAATACAGACACACGTTTTTTTTTTTATTTTATTTGTGATGGTGAGTGGTGCTGCATCCAGCTGGCAGCCAGTCACCAGTGGTATCCCTCAGGGGTCTGTGCTGGGGCCAGTTCTGTTTAATATTTTTATTGATTACATGGATGAGGGTTTAGAGTCTTTCATTAGTAAATTTGCAGATTACACTAAGCTGGGAGCGTGTGTCGATCTGTTAGAGGGACAGAGGGCTTTGCAAAGGGACTTGGAATGGTTGGATGGATGGGCAGAATCTAATGGGATGAAGTTCAATAAGTCCAAGTGCCGAGTCCTGCACTTTGGCCGCAATAACCCCCTGCAATGTTATATGCTGGGGACGGTGTGGCTAGACAGTGCTCAGGTGGAAAGGGACCTGGGGGTGCTGGTTGACAGTCGGCTGAACGTGAGCCAGCAGTGTGCCCAGGTGGCCAAGAAGGCCAATGGCATCCTGGCCAGTATCAGGAATAGTGTGGCCAGCAGGAGCAGGGAGGTCATTCTTCCCCTGTACTCGGCACTGGTGAGGCCACACCTTGAATGCTGTGTCCAGTTCTGGGCCCTTCGGTTTAGGAGGGACGTTGAGATGCTTGAGCGTGTCCAAAGGAGAGCAACGAGGCTGGTGAGGGGCTTGGAACACAAGCCATATGAAGAACGACTGAGGGAGCTGAGGTTATTTAGCCTGGAGAAAAGGAGACTCAGAGGTGATCTTATCACTCTCTTCAACTTCCTGAAGGGTGGCTGTGGTGAGCTGGGGGTCAGTCTCTTTCTCCGGGCAACAACAGACAGAACAAGAGGACACAGTCTCAAGCTGTGCCAAGGGAGATACAGGCTAGAATTAAGGAGGAAGTTTTTCACAGAAAGAGTGGTCAAATACTGGAATCATCTGCCCAGGGAGGTGGTGGAGTCACCATCCCTGGATGTGTTTAAAAAAAGACTGGATTTGGCACTTGGTGCCATGATCTAGTTGAGGTGTTAGAACATGGGTTGGACTCGATGATCTTAAAGGTCTCTTCCAACCTAGAAATTCTGTGATTCTGTGATTCTGTTTATTGACATTTAGAGGGAAGCAGAGTCTGAGCTTGTAGCATTTGATCTTGGAAATGAGGCATTTGAGCAGTACCTGTATGACAAAGTGATCAACTTCACTCCTAAGTCTTATGCTTAGAACTACTGTGCTGTAACATGATCTCTAACATTTTCTTGCTATAAATACTGACATAAGGGAACAAAATCATCTGAATAAGTAGAAGGACCCTCTGAGCATTTGGTAGAAGTGCATTGGCTACATGCATGCTTAGAAATTATTTGTTATTCATTATGTGTTCATGATTAATTGGCAAACTTCAACTGTATTTTGTTGCACAATGATTCGTGCTGAGCCACAGAGACATCTGAATTGCAAATCCCTCTGGAGAGGATGTGTAGTGTTAAGAGACTGACAGACTTTGGGTGGGCATTTGAAAGATATTTTGACTTTAAAGTAACTCATCAAACTAATGCCAGAGTGGAATCCACAAAGATGTCACTATTAAGTACTGCCGCTCCAGCTATCTAACACTGGGAACACTTGGGAGGGACATACAGCAGAAGAGGAAAACAGAAATTATTTTTCGAAGCCAGTTGGCATTTTGAGTTTATTGCTTTCCCCAACAGCCAGGCTGTCGAGGCAGCCTTCCCTCCTCCTGGGGAAAGAGAGCCAGTGCTGTTTGTCTCTTGTGCAGAACCCTCAGAGCGATGCCTGGAATGATATTGGCAGTTCTGCAGGAGAACTGTAACGCATCCATTTTTAATGGGAATGAGCTGTCCAGCATAACAGGCACTGCACAAGGCTGACAGGCAAAGGATGCTGTGGATCTCCACACACTCCCATGTTTGTCATTCAGACTGACTAATTTGTAGTTCAACAATGTGTCAGAATAAATGATCAGTGATAAATTTCAATGAAGTACTTAAGACTGAAGAGAAGGAATATTTCTTAATGGTTTGGTGAAGGGTTTGGGAATGGGAATTGTTGAGTCTTGGGGTTTTTTTGCAGCTCAATTGCTAACTCACCTAATGACCTTGAGCAAGGTAATTAACCTATCTGCCATTTCATCCCTCTGTAAAGTGGGGAAAATAATGTCTGCTTCAGAAATGGGTTGTGAAGATTAATTGACTGTTAAGAAATACGTCAGCTTCCCCTCCTGGAAAACATACTGCAGAAGTGTTGTTGCTACTTTACTAACAACATGCACATAAAACTTTTAAAGGCAACAGTAACAAAGACACATCTTTTTTGGCTGGAACAAAGGATTGCAGAGGGGAGGAAAAAAAAAAGGAAAAAAATTAAAATGACAAAATCAGCAAAAGAGAAGAAATAATGGAGACATCTGGCTCACTGCTGATAAAAGCTCTTGCAGTTTCTCTTCCATCATTTCTTGCAACACTCATCTGAAAGGACATCCTCCAAGGCTTTCAAATGGGGTCAAAAAGCTGTTCATCTCTAATTCTGTTTGACCAAGTGTGAAAACAGAGTGAATAAAAATGTTCCAGCAATAGAATTTTCAGCAGTAAATCATTCTCTTAAACATAAAATCCAAGGAGATTAGTTGGGTCTGTTTGAGTTCACGTTTCTGTTTCTTCAAGCTGAACTTTTTTCAGGGTACTGTTGTGGATCTAGACCTCTTGGGTTTGTGAGCTGGTGGTTCCCCTGAGTTTCAGCAGACTTTGATTTTGTATATCCCTGTATATAGTTTGTATAACCATGTATTTCGTATATAGTTGACCTCTATGGTACATTTCAATGCCCATTTCTCTCCATGTTTTCCTGGTTTAGGTCCCTTCTTACCTTAGGATATCTTGACCAGTGCTGATCACAGGACACATCATTAGGTCTTTGGGAGTGCTCTGGATAGCCACTCTGGCTGCCTTGATTTCTAAGTCGGCAGATTTTTCCAAGATCTGGCTGGACTCCCAGGTTCCAGTCATTTCAGTAGTGCTCTTTGTAGACCTAAACATCATTGATCAACCTTTCTCCCCCACAGAGTCTTTTGAAGGCAGAGTTATGGAAATAGATAATAGTTTTGGTTTTAGTTTGGAGTTCTTCGCTGCAGTCCTGGTGGTTGACATGAGGCTGCTGTTAGTTTTGTAACCAGAGCTGCTCTCTGGTTTAGAATTTGCCTGTCTAGAAAATCATAATCAATCCTGCATGCACTTCTCAGCCTCAGTTGCTTCAGCTTGTAAGAAGCATTCCACAGAGGCTTTTTTTGGTTCAGTTCTTTCTCTCTGACCTTGCTAGTTCCCAGGCTGAGTAAGTCATGCTCCTACATGTTTTCTGGACATTTGTTCCCTTTTTCCTGACAAAAATTCCTTCTTCAGATTTTATTTCCATTAGTCCCAGATTTCAGGGGGTTTTTGTTTTTTGGGTTTTTTTTGTGGTTTTTTTTTTTTTTTTTTTTTTTTTTTGTTGGGTTTTTGTTTGTTTGTTTGTTGGGTTTTGTTTGTTTGTTTGTTTGTTTGTTTTTCTGGTTTTTGGTTTTGGTTTTGGGTTTTTTTTTTGTCCTTGGGAAATTTTGTTTCTTAATCCTGGAAACATCATTTCTCTGGAAACAAGTAAATTCTTACAGGCCAGTTTCTTTATCATGGACAATCAGAGTATGGTCACTGAAGCTTGGTACTCCCTATGGTTTCTTGTTTGGTGGATACTTACTGGAGGCCATTGCAGCAAAGGGGAATAAATGCCTCCCTTTCATGTCCCAGCAGTTCTCAATGGAACAACTTCAGAGTACAAGGTGTAATTGTGATATCACAATTCTGAAGCATGAGGTAGGGAAATGAACTGCACAAATAGATGAACTCTGAAGAACCAACTACTTTATTTTGATGCAAATATACTTGGTGATAATAAATGAAGAGAGGTAAATGCAAAATTGTTGAAGATGGCAGCATGCTTGTGTCTAAATAGAGAGTTTATCAGCCTAGATGTCAGCTGCTTTTACAGCAGGACACAATGTATTTTTATATACCTTTAAAAAGTTATTTAAATGAATCTACTCTGCTGGGACTTCACAGCCAAATAGAATAGATGAAGACTGAAGTCTTGCTTCTGAGTCTTGTTCCAAAATGAAGGCGTGCTTTTAGAGAATATAATTTTTCCAAGCAGGTGCTGGGTTTTGTTTTGCTTACTGGTTTTCTCTCCAGTTGCTTCTGGGATGTCTTCTTAGGATCTACAAATTCTGATTTTTAATTAATGGTTGTTCTTCTTTTGCAACTAAAAGAAGCAATGAATTTAATTAATAGCTGAGAGCCAATCACAGATGTGATACACTCACCATGAAACACCACATTGTCCATCTACAAAGGCTGTGGCACTGTCTTTTACTGCATTAGCTCACAAAACACTGCTGGTAGAAACCATGCCCAAAAATCTCCCTGGGAATGAACAATGTATTCTGCAATCTGTCAGAAATTTAAGGAAAGTTGTACCTTGTGACTAGCCAGGTCAAACAAACTAACAGTACTGCAGATGCACCTTTACATTAGGCTGCCTGTATGAACTACATATTGATGCAGTACAAAAAAACCCAGAATTAATCAGGCTTTAATATATTGGAGATCAATGTGTTAGATGTAACTTTAAGAATAAAAGCTCTTCTTACCAAATGTCCTTATTTTTGGCAGACAGAGGTCTGAGCTTTTGCTCTCAGTCAGTACTCTTTGGCCCTAATATCTCATCTCTGCCATCCTGGATTCTTCTTGCTATTTCTATAAGAGTCACAAGATCTATGAATTTTAATGAAGTGATATCTCCTGTTGTCAGCTGAGCCCAATGGTGGTGTTGTTGAGAGCCATCTTGCTTTCGTAGCTGGCTTTAGGCAGCAAGTGACCTTGCTGTACAACTCCTGCATTCAGAACAATGTCACCTTCCTCATTGCAGCAGGCAGTGGGATTTTCCTGTAGCAGGATTTTCCTGTAGCAGGAATTTGGGTAGGAGGCTGAGCTTGATGTATCCAAAAGGTAAACAGGGGGAAGCAGAGATGGGCTTGAATGAAGCAGCAGTCCTCATAGCAAGGCTTTTGGGGAAACAGGTCTGTTGGTGTGGAAGCCTGTCCAGCTCAGAGGAGAAGCAGCTGTAGAATATGAGGATGTTGAGTATCAAGCTGGCAAGATAGTAAGCAGGACACAGAGTGGCTGCTGTGATCTCAGACAGCAGCAGCCTGGAGCTGAATCTCTGCTTTTGGGAGGGCTAAGATCTGTTTTGTGTTGTAGGGAGATGAGTTTGAAAAAGCCTTAAAGGCTAAATATTGCCCTTGTGCTTTAGCTGAGTTGTCTCCCAGCAGAACTTTCTCTTTCAGTAGAAAAGTGCAGCTTAGGCCTTTTCTTTCCTTTTCCTTTTCTTTTTCTGCAAACCTTTCTTGTTTCTCCTCTGTTATCAGAAGCACTAGAGTGTTTACCCAGAACTCAAGAGACCTGAATGGCTTTCCCAAGTATTTTACTTTAGAACTCAACATGTCAAACATGGCATGATCTACATTTAGGTCCTACCACGTGGCTGGAAACATTAAAGCTGTTGGCAATGCCTTCAGAGGTGAAGCAGTATCTCCCAAGTCCTTCTGCAGTTTAGCACAGTGCCCACAGACACTCGGGCTGTGTGGAGGCAGTGCAGAGGCTCAGGGATAATGTTTTCAGCAGGCTGAGTTTGCCTACCTGGCCTTGTTTTCAGCACCTTATATATAGCTCTGCTGAACTCCAACTGCTTGGGCTGACATTTCCCAAGCAGGATGTCCACACTGGGCAGTCTGGGGAAAAGTTTTGTTTAAAATAGTTCATCCTTGTTTTGCTTATAAGCATTCCTGGAGATGTTCTCATGAGGAGCAGGGATTGCCGTACATAGTGCATACCATGTCCACAGTGCAGCCTTAGGTTGTTAAGGGTGATGTGGTTTTGACAGATGACAGCTAAATAATGAAGAGGAAGTTTTAACAGGAGAAAGCAATTTTAGTGGAAAGCCAACAGCCTTTTGTTTTGTCTTGTATTTGGAAAAACAACATTATACTGTGGTTATTTTTATCTGTGCACAGTCTTTTACTGGTCTCTGTGTGAGGCCATTTAGTGTTGGCCATTCCCTCTGCTTTATTGAAAAATATGATATAGGACTTCTCACCTACATGTCCTCATGCCTTCTGCCCAGCAATTCATTTTGCTTCCTCCAAAACCAAATCTAGTCTTTTGATGGTACACTCCATTCAGCTCCTGGCCCCTGATCAATTCTGCCTCAGCTCCTGTGTGCTTCCCCTGTTCATCACAACCTCAGGTCAGTAAAAGAAGACTCTAAGAAAACACCAGAAAAAATATTGCCTGTGGGCTGCCATTCACTTGTGACTTGTGGTCATGAGGTAAAATACATGATCACATCCTGCTTTCTGCCCAGATTCTGTTTTCATTCGTGGTAGATGTCAGATGAACCAGGGCACTGCAGTCCTGAGATGGTGGCTGTTTGGTGGACAGTTTGGAGGCTGAGTAATGAGCCTAGCAGATGAGGACAGGCAGGAAAAATCACGGTCACAGGCATTTGAATTGAAATTGAAAATTGGATTTTGTTTCACCCTTTGTGAAATGTGCTGTTATGAATCTTGGTGACTCAAAAAAATGACATTTTTCCCAACTTCTGTCCATGTGGTCCCCGTTTTCTGTGTGTCCAGTTTCAGTCATCCATGACTAATTTGTGGAAATACTGCCCACTGTGCCTAGAGCAAAAGGGGCTGTGAGCTGTTCTCTGAGGAAGGAAGGTGCTAAGTACTCTGGAAATTTAGGTTCTAAGTTCCTTTACTAGAGTACCCAAAATACACTGACATGTTTGAAAATACTGCCTTTTATCTCTGTCCCTCAGCAGGGAGCTGTAAAGATAAGTTCCTTGATGTTTGTAAAAAACCCCCCAGCCCTCCAACACTACAATTAGAGCACCACTATAGAAAAGCCCATGAGGAAATTAATCATTCTGTATGCAATGCAAGATCAGGATGCTCTGCAATAAATAGTACATGCACCACACATTGGATGATAAGGATAGGGGAAAATTTGAATAGTGTTCATTAAGTGAGCAACATTCATCCTTTGCACTGTAAAAAATGGGAGACCTATGGAAACAAAAATCATATTATTAAAGATTGTATCATAGTGTGTTTATATGCTGGGCAAATTAATGCTCCATGGGTGATTGGGTGATTTTAATCTGGCATTCACTAACTTGCTTAACTTTGCTGTCCAATCTTTTTATTATTTTTTGGTTTGTTTGGTTTTTTGTTTTTGTTTTTTTTGTTTGTTTTTGGTTTTGTTTTTTTTTTTTTTGTTTTGTTTTGTTTTGTTTTTGGTTTTTTTTTTTTTGGGAAAGAAAAAACTAATCTCTCTGTGGAGTTCCCAGTGGGGAGGGCAGAGGACATCCAGCTAGGTGCTGTTGTGTGCAGCTAGATATCAGTGTGTGCACAGCTACACGAGTGTGTAGACAGCTGTGTGCCTATTCTCTGTGCCTGTGTGTATGTGCATGTGTGTGGCTAGCCCCTGTTTATGCAGCTGGCTGATGCTTCCCTTTGAAAAATTCTTTTTCTATTAAAAGAAAAATAGAAGGGACAATGGCAACTGGTTAATGTCTAGGGTTTGGACTACAAACTTTTATACGGTGTTTTGTGGTGGTTTGGATCATCCTTTATAGAGCCTTTCTTTGGTTCTGAGTCACCTAAACACCCCAAATCTGTTTGAATGATGGGTCAAGTGTTTGTGGGAGTTATCATGAGATGCTTTTATGGTAGCATCTTTTATGGCTGTGTTATTAGAAGGGCTGACATGCTGAGGATTCACAGAGACCAGTATTCAAGGTGCAGTGGAATGATAAAAAATATTAGTAGACATAATTTGTTATATCTGTGTTTGGTTTGATTACTGTCTTGTGTTTAAAATCCTGTAATTAGAGCAGTGAACTGCCTCCAGAGCCAGTACTGCTTCAGGTAATACACCACTAGGACGAGTTCCTTTGACTTCAATAGGTGATTCTTTAGAAAGAATGAAGGCTGGAGCCCTTGTAAATTAAACATCACCTCTGGGGAGCTGAAGATCACAGAGAGAGCAGGGAAATACTGAGGGTCATATCTCCCTGTTGAATAAATGAATCTGAAGTATAGGTCCCTGGGAATGGGCAGCACCTTGACTTGCTCGATCCCCTCCCCCACTAGATGGCACTGAATTCTTTTTCTTTAAACGGGGGAAAAAAAAAAAAAGACGAAGGAAGAAAAATATGGTGGAGGTCATTTTGATGTAGAAAAGACCCCAAAAAACCAAACCAAACTCCCCCCCCCCAAAAAAAAAAAACACCCGACAAAGAAAAGCAAATTGCAATTGGTTGTGCATTATCTCAGTCCATTTACTCTGCCCTTCCCCCTCCTAGCCCCAGACCCCACCTCTGTGTACCTTTGTACAGGCGCTCGCTTTGCTTTTGTGCCTGGAGCTCTCTGGAGAGGCGGTGGGCGCTGCAGGATGCTCCGGAGGGCGGCAGCGATGCCGGGCGGGGATGCAGAGCCGAGCGGCCCCAGCCGCGGGGCGCCGTCCGCAGGGAGCTCTGGCAGGAGGCGCGCAAGGCTCGGCGCAAGGACTCGCCTCCGAACAGACTCACCGGGCTGCGCTCCTCCGTCCCGTGCCTGCAGACATGTTTTCCTGTGCGCTCTGGCTTTCTCCGTGGATCACTGAAATCGTAACCCGCAGAAAAGAAAGCCTCAGCTTTCATTCCGTCGCTGAAACTGCGTTTTCAGCCCCTGATTCATTTAAGAGCCGTGAATTAGCTCCCTGTGCTGAGATGTCCTTAATTCACTGTCGGGAGCGGTTTCCATGTCGCGTGCCCAAGTGTGCGTGCAGGGGTTGAGGGGTTTTTTAAATTTATTTTTTAAAACGTCTTTCTCCCAGCTTACATTCATCCGAAGATCGACAAGGATTGGTTTTTTTTCCCCCTGTGGTGAGGCGGGGGTGGGGTGGGAGGAAGAAAATTTAATAATGATCTGTTTGTGCTGAAAAGGGGCTGTCTGTAACAATCCTGGTTAGAGACTTAGGGAAGGTTCCAAATGCCTGCCGCAAGCAATATTCTCCCCTCCTGAAAAAAGGGAATAGTGATGATGATGAAGGGGAAAAATGTTTAATTCTAAGTGTTAAAGAGGGGCTAAAATCCAACAATTTCTTTTACAGTTGTATGTTTAGGGTGACTTGCAGAAAGATATGGACTGCATCTGATAAAGCTACAAATGCAAGAAAAAAAAAAGCATAGAAACTGCCAGTAAAATGCCTTTTCAGAGAATAAGATAAAACCTGGAACTGAATGTCAATTTTTGGCTTTCAAACCCAAGCTTAAGAATAAGAAGAGAGAACAAGTCTGGCTTCTCCAGGTACAAAAGTCCTCCTACCCCTAACTGTCTTGCTGTCTTGGAGTGTTATGGGAAAACCTGGCACCTGGACCTCTCTGGGTCCGATGAAATCTTGACTCTTTGGACTGTAATCCTAATGTTTAACAGGAAGGAAATGTAGGTGTGATTTCATTATATGATTTTCCCATCCTCTCACATATCTTTGGCCAGCATCGTGAGAAAAAACAGTTCTAGTAGCTGGGTCCTCCATTCTGCTCTTAGTCCCAGTCTTCCAGTTCTGTCTAAACTGGATGTTTAGACAAAAACCACTTTGTTTTCCAGTTCAATCTAAATAGAGAATAAATATAGCCGGCAGGCTCTTGTGCTTGAACAGAAAATCCAACAATCAGCCAAAAAATGTGGTTGGTAAAATTAGGCCTGTTCCCTGTTCTCATCCTTCAGCTTGGGACTTGATGCTAAAAATTGACAAAGAAATACAGGTGCATTTTCATCTCTGTGTGGGTGTGATACAAGAAACCTCAATGTTTGTCATCTTCTTATAGGAGCCAACAGCTTTTCGGCCACAAAACTCTAAATTTTATCGCTGAACAGACAACAAGTATGGCTGCTCCAGGCCCACTGTAACATCTAATTCTTTTTATCTACTGACATGTAGTTACTTGAAAAATCCAGTTATAGAAGTGGATCCATCTGTGCTGAACTATTTTTAAAAAAACCTGAGATCCTTAAATATTGTCTGTTATTATTAACAACAAAGGGAAGTTACTGCTAAAAAAAAATTAAACTAGTCTCTTTTTCCAGTAAAACCCTTAAATTTACCTAGACCTTCCCAGATACAGTGAATATTCATAACACAACACTCAAATTTTCAATACACCTGGTTCAGTAGATGCAGATGATTATAACCTTTATGGTTTGGATGACTGAGTTTTCTTTGCCAGTTTCATAATCCTGCAAGGTGGTTAGAGAATACAGTACATTTCACACCAAAAATACAGATACTCTTCTAAAGCTGCAATCCCAGTTGATATGGACCCTGGTTTTGCCAGGTAAAATGGGAGATACTTTGATTTTTTTCTTTAATACAATGTGGTTTGGTGCCAAAAGTTGTTATGATCCAGCCATATGGGTTAATTTTTTCGTGGTGCAGATGTATTCCACAAGACAATCCAAGCATGCATTTCTGATACACAAAGAGCTACCACATCTGCTCTCCCCACTGGAGCAAGTATAATTTGTGTGGCTAGGGTTAAAAGCTAGCAAAATCCCAGGGCTCCCCTCCTGGGGCCAAAAGCTGTCACCAGCTCCAGAAAGGCTGTGTTTATTTTCAATTCAGATGACACAGTTTGGGATTCAGAGGCCAAAAGCTGGCAGGATCCAGCATGGATGTAGATTTTTGCAGCATACATCTGTGGGGAGGCATTGGGCTGTGGACCTTTTGGTGCAGTAGGACCAACTGCATTGTTTGCCTTTCATGCTGTGGAGTCAGTGGGAGCCAAAGATTGGTTGGAGCTAACTTGGTTCCTCTGTCAACTGCAGGATGCTGTGGTACTTGCAGGTCAGCACGTGCCGGCACTCAGCCCTTTTTGGTGCAAGGGAAGTGAACATGTGTATTTCTTTTTTAAACAGTGCATTTCAGAGTCTGGAGGCCTCAGCTTTCTGGATCACACAGAAGGTCTAGAATCCAGGATTTCTTTCAAGCTCATTCTCTCTACTATGTAGCAGATTGGGATTTTTTATTTTTTTTTTTATTTTTTTTGGTGCAGTGAGAAACAGTTCTGCTTGTTTTGGATTTGGTTGACATGATGTAAGGGCTTGTGATCAAGAATGATCAGGATCCAGTCAAATCCAGGTTTTACATTTTCCCCTCTTAAGAGAGTAAGGCTTCGACATTTCCTGCCTGGGAAGTGGTGCAGTTTATCTTTAAGGAGGATAGAGAAATAAGAAATGAGTCTCACGTTGCATGGGTGACATCACTGGCTTTTGGCTCAGCGCTCTGTATGCTCGGTCTGTAGGTTTCGGCCAAGGCTGCAGGGCTCGGTGTTTGAACAAGGAAAGATTCCCAGGTGTACAGAAGATTGGATTTGCTATTATTTGGGTTAAAAACGGTGAAATGAGATTTCTAAAGCTTGGGGACTCCAGCTCGCCTTCTGTTGCACTTGATCTCTACAAGATGGGTGAGTTATTCCCATTAAAGAGAAAGGGAGTGAAAATTTAAGGAGAAAAAAAAATATGTCTGAATATATAACTACTGATACCGGGGATACGATTCGTACGAAGCTGCTGAGCTAAAAAATCTCAGCTCCGACGAGGAGATCGGGCCATATGGCAGAGAAATGGTGCAGCCCTAAAGCTGTTGACAACAGTTAGGGGCTGCTTTCCTCTCCCCGTGTAAGGTGTGTAGCTCCCCCCCACCTCCGCCCCTCCGCCCCTCCGCCCCGGTTTGTTTTGGTTCGGTTTCCCCCGACCTCCCTCCTCTCCCCGTTCCTCAGCATCCTCTCCGCCAGCCGTAGCCCTGCCTGCCTTCATCTTGCAGATGGCTAACGTGCCGCCGTGTTAGGAAAACTGTGCACAACACATCCCAGCGCCGGGGACGGAGGAAGCTTTTCAGCTGCCGGCGGAAGGGGGGGCAGCAGCGTGTGTGTGTGTGTGCGTGGAAGAAGGATGCCGGGGCCGAGGGCAGCCCCCCGCGCTGCCTAGCGGGCGGTGCGCGGCCGGCGGCGGCTCCTGCCGGGCTGCGGCTGCTCCGCCGCCTCTGCCCGGCCCGGAGCCGGGGGCTGCCGGAGCGCTGCCCGGGGCGCCGGGGAAGGAAGGCAGCGCGACGTTCGGCTGCCTGGATGACGGAGCCTACGACAAAAGCGGGAGAGTGAATGGCAAGGCTGGCAGAGAGAAGCCGAGGTGTCTCCGAAGCCAAGATGCCAGTGGCTGTCAGCGAAGTCTGCTGAGGGAGAGACCCGTGCGTGCCCGCGTTCCCAGAGCCAGCCGGGGAGGGGATGTTTTAACCACGATTTCAAGCAGCAGCAGCAGCAGCAGCGGCAGCAGCAACAACAACAACAACAGATTGCTCCCCCCCTCTCGCTCCCTCCCTTTCGACCCCGCTTTAAACCCAAGCAAGTGACCGACCGTCCAGACGATGATGCTCTTGCTGAGCCACTGACAAAGAAAAAGCAAGTCACCCATTCCTGACATCGGGACAACTGGCCGCTTGCAAGTGGGAGATGTCAGGCTGTTGAACTTTTCTGTCCTGTGATGATGCTGTAGTGAGCTTGCTGATCTGAAAGCCATCTCTTCTGAATTTCTGAGTGGGCCAGATTGAAAGAGATTAATGGACTGATCGGCCATCAGGTCTCTTCAGGGGGATTCATCCCTTCAGCCCCTGTCACTTGGTGCTTGCGGTGAGGGGGTCACTGGTGAAAGGCTGTGTTTCTCCTCACCAGGTCTCCTCTGCAGAGGAGAAGAGGCAGATGAGACTCCAAGACTGCCTCCAGGGCAGAACTTTGTAGTGCTCTCAGCATCTCTCTGCAGCTTGGATGTGAGCCATGAGAGTTGGGGATGTTTGAGGCAGTCTGTGCCAAGTGACACCTAGCAGCTGCTCCGGTGGTTTTTGCGTGGTCTCACCCCCAACGGCTTTGCCTGTTGTGAAGATGTCCATGGTGTTTCTGTGAAGCTGAGGCATGGCTGCTGGAAGGTTACTGCTCTATGCTGGCCTCTCTTTAGCTCTGTGTGCCCTTGGCATGCTGGCTGTGGCAATCTGCTCTGACCATTGGTACGAAACTGATGCCAGGAAGCACAGAGAGAGGTGCAAGAGCATCACCACTAAGAGAAATGATCCTGGCTTCATTTATAACTCCAACAACAACCTGCCTCTCAGGGCCAGCAGGTCTATGTTGGACCGCTGGGAAGGGAAACTCCTCTTGGCAAGAAACAGGAGGCAGATCTTTGCTATGAGTGCAGTCGACGAGTGCAACAGACAGTACAACTCCACCAATATGGGGCTCTGGAGGAAATGCCACCGACAAGGATTCGACCAGGAGCTGGAGGAGCTGATTGCCAAAGGTAAGGCCTGTTTTTTTTTTTTTTTTTAACCAGATGAACGTGCCAAGCTCTCCTGAAATGAGCAGGGGCTGAGCAGAGCCATTTGGGCTCACAGATGGGAGCTGGCATCTCTAGCCAAGTACCTCTCCTTGCAATGGGTGAACTGGCCTGGCTGGGCATTGCTTCCAGAAGCCCTGCCAGGGCAATTTCCCACAGGATCTCTACTCCTGAGACATGGGGTTTGGGAGCAAGAAGGCAATGAGGGTGAGAACACACACGCCCCGGAATATCTTTTTCATGCCTCTCTCTCTAATCTGGATATAGTCTTCCCATCACCATGGTATCAGATTATTTCCACACACAGATAAGAAGCATTCATAAAGGAGACACTGGGTTTTTTTTTTCCAGATTGTTTGACCCAGGTGGCTTGGGCAAGGTACATTATATTTTACTGGAGGCTACATATGTCTGTATTTCATTGCTGCCTTTCTGATGCCCCATCCATCCTGAAATACACCATTTGCAGTGCTCACATGTAGGCTTTTTCTATCCTCAAATGGAGAGTAAACAAAGACAAATGCTAAAGAGCAGGAGAAGACCCAGCTTGCTGTTTACACTGAGCTGTGCTTTGGAATATTTTCAATATCTACAAAACATTACATGAATTTATTAGAAAGGAATAATTTTCTCTTGGGGTGGAGATGCATCTGTTCACCTGTAGCATTTTTGGGCTATTTTTTTTCTAGTCTTTTGGTCCTTTGTCTTAATTTTTCCCCCAGGGTAGTGGTTCAAGGTGATGGTCATTTTGCCCCAAATATTTCTTTGATCTGAAGTATAGGAAGGGGACACGTGCATAAACCCCTACCTAACTGAAGATGCATGTTTTTTGCAGGATGATGAGGGTTTCAGTAAAGGATGACGGCCTCTTTGCTACCCACAGCATGATTACTCTGCACTACAAAATAACATTTCCCTCCCATGATTCTTCTGTTGCAATCAGAAGATTCCCCATTGGTTTATTTCCATTGTAGTGAAATCATTGCTTCTCACACTGCCATCTTCCAAAATACTTGTATTCCAAGAGTGTTCTCTATCCCAAACTCTCTTGATAGCCTTCATTAATTCCCTTCTCAGACATTACAAGTGGAATTATTGCTCAAAGCTACTTACTCAGGAGGGGTGTTCTCACACGTTTGCCCATGACCATGTTTTGTTCCACATGCTTTATGAGTGAGCACTGGATGTGAGTAGCATGGTAGAAACTCGTACCCAACCAGTCCAAGCAGGTGGTGTACCTGGATCACTGCTTGGGATCCTGCCTGTGTTTTTAGGGATCCTTCATATCCAGCTGCTATTTAACAACTCCTCGGAAATTGATTGGTGTCTTCAGCCCCGTTTTTAAAAGACAGGTGGGCATGTCAAAAGCCTGTCAGCACCCAGACACCCTGCTGTGGGTTTCAGTGCCAAGTGAGTGATTCCTATTCTCCATCTAGGTGAGGATGGTATGTGCTGGGCTGTGGTGATCTGGATTGCTCTGCCACGTGTGCTCGCTGTGCTCGGGGCATAAACAAATTCAACCTTGACAGCGGGCAAACATGTCAACAGAGCGCACCTTTGCAAATGGAGTTGTGGTTATTAGAGAGGATTTTCAGCCTGAAATAAGGGAGACTCTTTCCTCTTTCTCCACCTGCCTTGTCCTGGGAGCAGGAATGTCCATTTCTCCTGCCAGAAACAGCTGAAATTCTGTGGCGCAGAGTTATGTGTAATGGCAGCTCTACTAAGTGTTACCCACAGGGAGAATGTGACAAAGCAAGATGAGGTGGTTACATGCAGGAGAAGGTGGTGTTTGGCAGATCTTGCTGTAGTCTGCTTGTGTTCATGTATGTGGGAATGAGTGTGTGTGAGTGCGTGGAGTAAACTAACTCTAAACACACAGCACCCCGCTGGCAGCCAGGGGTTCCCTGGGCCCAGGTGCAGTGAGTGTTCCTGTGCACACACTCCTGTGTAGGTGTGTCTGCAGGTGGCCAGGGAGCCACTTGGCAAAGTCACTGCCCCAGGTCCGATGTGCAACTTGTGCATGTAAAGGAGCTGTGCGCAAGTATCTCGGTGTGTCACTCCTTGCTGCTCTAAATGTTTTCTGATACACTCCTAACAAACTTCATTGTAGGATGAGAGAGGTGTTCAAGGAGGGAGACTCGTAACATTAAACAGCAGAATTTTAGTTCATTTGATGGCTTGAGGATCTGTCTATGCTATACCTCTCAGCCATGAGGAAGAGTCACCCATAAATGCTATAGAGGTATAGCATATATATATATATATATATATATATATATATATATATATATATATATATAAAATATATATATATGCACTTTGGTACCTCTAGACTGAAACACAGAAGAAGCAAGTATAATGGCAATTCAATAAAATAAAGTGTTTGACTTGCTCAGAAATAAAAATGGAGATGTTTCCTTTTTGACCCTCACTTATATGATGAAAGTAAAGTAAGTGTTAATGCTGTCCAATGTTGAGAAGAGCTGTGAGCTCAAAACAAGGCAGGTATTCCAGGTACATACCAAGGGGATCTATCATGAAAATAAAAACTAAAAGTAGTTTTCACTTCCATGACAGATACTTTTTTGGTAGTTAGAAGTTGCAGGGATGGGTGTGTGGACAGAGTATGTCGTGTGCACGTGTGAGGGGCTGCAGATATTCTCTGTGTATAGTGTTCAAATAACCTGACTGGGGCACATATCCTTGCACAGATGAAATCACTTTCTATGAGATCCAGGGCAAATACCTTACAAAAGAGGATGTACATACAGCTTTAAGTCTTATTCCTCTGTTAATTTAATGTAATACACCTCTTCCAGAAGTGGATAAACTAACGCAGGTTCTGGCCCCAAATATGGTGTGTAATGTTATATATAATAGAATGTAAATTTTATTAAGTGTTTTGGTTTTTTGTTTGTTTGTTTCTAAAGCCAGACAGGATCTGTGATCCATTTAGTTTAAAACAGATCCTACATTTTTCCCTAGGCAAAACTTCCAGTATTGAGAATGGTCTATGGAGATTTGTCTATCAAAGTATAACAAAAAATGGTCATTAAGAGCCTAACTAGCTTTGCAAATACCCTGCAGTTATTCTGCTTATGAACTCTGCTGAAATTAATACAAGCTATAGGCAATGGCTTGTGGCAGGATCAGGAACTGTGGTACTTGGCAATATTCTGATACCAGTGATTTTAAAAACCAGTCCTGTTCCTGAATAGATAGAGTCACGTCTGTAAATCTATTCAGTATTTATTAATTTTTACTTTCTGGGAAATAAATCAAGACCTTTATATTGGATTTTGCTAGGAAAAAACTGGAGATCTGTCGCTTCAGGTTTCTTATATATAGGGATAATAGACATAATACATATACAAAATAGTTGGTTCTATTTTTATTTCTCCTATGTATTTTTTTTGTATTTTCACAGAACTCATGTGCATATTTCAAAATAATACAATTAGGTAAATAGGCAGTGAATTAGAAGAGATTGTCACAAGTAAGAATACTCAGGGAGAGGGAGACTAGCATGAGACCAAAGACTTGAAGAATATTTTAAAATTAGAATATTTTAAAATTGCAACAAAATTAGACAGTTTGTTTCTTTTCTTTGACATCATGAAAAAAAAAAATCAAATCAGAAACAACAGAAGTTACAATCAGTAAAGAAATTATTGGAGTTGAACATGCAAACTGAGTTCTCAGTCTTGCTAATAATTCCTAAATTCCTAATTCTTGCTAAATATTCCCCTGCTGAATAATCTGTATTTCTGGGAATGGACTGCTTGGATTGAGGGAAAGCACTCTGATACAGAGGGACCAGTGAAAAACAAAGAGCTAACAGAGCTGTTCCTCTGATTCTGCTTTCACATCTGATCAAACCTTTAGCATGTCAGGACCAGAGTTTCACTCCTGATCCCTAAAGCCTTGCAGAGTCAGGAAATGCTGGCTCTGGGATTGTTCAGCACAATAGTCTAAAACCCTTCCAATTCTCAGGTGTTTGTCCAGTCTCCTTCACAAAGTGAATAGCCTTGCTGCTGGAGGCCCCTTTGCGCATCGAGCTCACCCTGTCCTATCAGATCCACTGTTTGCCTGTTTACCATGGAGTTTCTAGCAAAAGCAGCAATCCCTCACCCAAGCAACAACTCTGAGTGAGCCAACCAACTCCAGGACTAAGCCAGCAGAGAGCTGGAATGCAGGTGAGTGTCTGGGAGAAGGCAGAGTTTATGTCCTGCTTTGGCAATCAGTGGCTTACAACTACAACTCCTTGTATACAACTTGTAGTGAGCCAGAAAAAAATGGGAAGCCACAGAGTTTGTCTGCATCCTATGGCAATGCTGCTAAGATGCTTTCCTGCAGTAGTTGAGAGGAAAACAAGAAAGGAAAAAAAAGGGAATTACATCATTTAATTATAAAGGTACAATAAAGTAGATGAAGAAGTTGCACAATAACCAGAGTCTGTTCCATTTAGACAATTACTACTCAGAGGACCTTTCATCTCGCCTTTGGAAGGCTGCCAGTTAAACCTGACTGGATGGGGCTCTGCTGCCTGCCGTTGGAATCCAATTTTTGTTTAAAAAAACCCAGAATTTACAATGACCTTATTTTTTCAACCCTTCTTTTGCCTTCTTTATTTTCTTCTTTGGAAGTAATAGTAAATCCTATTTTTAAAACATTTTATTGTGAGTATACCTAGCCCATGCCACCACTGAAAAAAAACCCCAAACCCTAAGTAATTCCTGTGCAGCCTACCTCCACCTGAAATAATGTGCAAGATTTCTGGGATGAAAGCATTCTCTGGTTTGGTTTGTCAGATGCAGGGCATAACTGAGGAAAAAAGGCTTAACAGGACTACTCCGGCCGTCACTAGGGATTATTTATACACAAATGGAAAGAGGCTACTGAGAGAGGCTACTAGAGCTATATCTAGCTGCAAAGAGCAAAAAGATTTATTTTTGTAAAAATTCTTGCAATACCTTGCAATGCTCTAGATTTGACTTTTAAAGTGCAATGGTTTTGACAGGTAAATGAGGACAGCCATTTTTTTCATGTATCCTTTATACATTAAAGACTCAAATGCTTTGTTTAAAATATGTGCTTGAAATCCCAACTATTTTCCAAATGGACTCATTAAAAAAGGGACTTTATTGAAGTCTGGATTCTGATCCTAGAGAAGTCAATAGTAAATGTTTTATTGAATATGGTGATGCAGCAAGTTCAGGCCTTTAGTGTTTCCTTTGAGGTTAAAATTGTCCCTGGGTAGAAAGGCCAGCGCAAGGTCTGTGCTCCCTCCCGTCACAGCTGGAGTTCTGCTGGAGGCATCCACTGAAATTCAAGCAATAGACAGCACTAGAGTTGAATCTTAGGCTATCCAGGTACTCAGTTTTGCAGTTTTTGATGCTGAAATTATTCTTAGTCAGTTGATGTAAGACTAGAAGTCAAACAATTGAGATACAGCAAAGCCATCCTCTTGTTCAGGGATTTTCTAAAATCCTTTAGTGGATGAAATCACCAGTTCATGCATATGAGTTCCAGGAGGATTTGGCCCATCATATTTTGAATAAGCAATTAAATATTTTAATTGCATCAAATTTAAATAGTAATTCATTTAAAAGTTTATTTGCCACAAGTAATGAGAACCTGACACATTCCTCTGACACATCTGAGATAATTAGTTTGATAGTATATAACTGCTAAAAATACTAAGAACATATATGTAATTTAGCCGAACAGCACCTGGTTTTGATCAGGACTTTTCAAAGGGCAAATTTCAATCAAGCTGTTGGCTTTCAAACAAATTTGCCAGTGAAGACAAATGGAAATTTTGACTGAGTAAAAATGACGGGATCATGCCCTTCTCAAGAGAAACTGATATTTGCAGAGCTGCCTGCAGGACTGCATGTTTAATTCCTGTTCATTTAACTGAACATCCAAATCCTTTTGAGAAATCTCAGCATTTTAATCCTTTCTGCCTACTGCTAAAAATTTGCAAAAGCTATGGAGGAAAGATTTAATATGAGTGTAGTTGTGTTCTATTCACTGTAAAAATAAAAATTTGAAAGATAATTTTACTTTAATAGAGATGAAATGGTCTGAACTATTTTGTCATCTCCTGCAATAAAAATCCATATTAATATTGCCTTTTCTCATTGAAAAAGTATTTCTGTGCATTTAGAAAAGCTTCAAGAGGGGAATGAGTTCATTAACTATTGCAGAACCAGTATGAGGAATGAGTTCATTAACTATTGCAGAACCTTTATAGATAAGAAGCCTTTCTTTTGTGTAGGTTTAGCAGAAATAATGTAACTTATAATGTGAGTTACTTAATGGCTCGTTGCTCACCAACTGCTGCTGGAACTCTGAACTACACATTTAGCTCTTTAGGACCAAAAGAAAGAAATGAGATGGTGTTTCTTAGTTTTTAAGGAAGGAATAAATAAATAATGTGGATTCTGGAATCCAAGTTCCCTTAACAGATCATTCAGAATAGAATCCACTTAAAAGAAAAGAATATAAACTAACCCATTTTCTCTGCAGGAGAGAAATCCGAGTAAAAAAATGGAAATGTATCCATTTTCTTTCTCATTAGGCCTAATTCTTTTATAAATAAATATTCAGAACTGCCCAGCTGAGCCTGCTGAAATCATAATCCTTTGTAGATAAGTACCAAAATAGATGAAAGAAAGGTAGTACTGCAGTTAGGGCAGGGGCTTACAAAGCCAGAATTCAGTCCAAGCTCTGCCATAGTCTTTCTTCATGACCTGAGGCAAGGGACTAAATCTCTCATACCTCAGCTCAGTAGCAGCATAATAGGGATTTCGTTCACTGTTATTAATGCCAGTTCACATTCTACCCTCAGATTTACGAGCCTTAATCATGGATCAGAAATCACGGATCAGAAAAATGTCCGTCCTTTTGACATGTGGCTGCACTTTAAATACTGGCAGTGAATGTAGCCTTATGAGAGAGAATGATGAGACGACAAAGTAATTATGTTCAGCGTGAGCGGTAGTGGCTTTAGAACACCAGGAGGCAAACCACATTCCTGTGAGCGCCACACAATGTGGCATTCCTACACATGTACAGTTGTGAAGAGGGATAATGAGAAAGAAGTGCGGATGTTTACGGGACGGTCTTCCAAAAACTGAGGGATGGCACCAGAAAAATTGTGGGTCATGTTCGGCTTGAAATATTAATAAGTAGGTGATGGGGATTGATTGACCTCTTTGGGTGGCTGTAGGAAGAAGTTGACATTTCCTTAATGAAGACAAGTAGATTACACTAATGAGATAGATATGGGGACAGCGGTCTACAGCTGGTAAGAGAAATGACGTGGTCAGAGTGATGTGTTAGGAAAATTATATTTCTAGCAGCATCCTAAATGGATACATGGAGGGCAAGTTCACATTTGTAAAGGTCAGAAAAAGAAATATTGTGGTAATAAAGGCAGGAGGTGGTGAGAGCCTGGATGGTGAAAGGATGTGCAAACCTTAGACATCCCCTGGATCTATACACATGGTGAGAGATATGAGATGAAAATGTTGCTCCAGCTCTGGGCCAGAGCAACTAGAAAAGTAATAGCATTGTCTGTGATGATCTAGAGGAGAATTACTGAAGAGAGCATATAGTAAAGAAGGAAGAAGTCCATTAGGAGCTCTGATTTAATTACAATAAGGTGAGTTTGTTATATGTGTGTCCATGGAGAAATATTAGAGATACTGTGGGTATGGACCTAGGAAGACAAGTCTGTGTTAGAGGAGTGAGCTTGGAAATTGCTACATGGAGATCAGAGTGGAATCTATGTTTGCACTTGAAATTATCAAGGAGTGAAATACAGAAGGAGAAAAAGAGAAAAGCCCCATGAACCCCAGCAGATCTAGGAGAACAAAAGTGTCTTCTGGAGGGCATGCAAAAGGAGCAGATTCAAAGGTGGTGCAGTAGAAGTCAGTAACACTGTGGTAGCTGAAGAGAGACACCGTTTCAAGTTTAAACAGCACAAGAGACTACTGCAGGTAGCCAGTGTGCTGCAGCAGGTGAGAACAGACTATTCAGACTGTGCTGAAGATTGCCCAGTTCATAAAGTAAAATTTTAGCGGTGGTTGCAAAGGAGAGGAAGCTGCAGTGAACTAGTGGGGAGGACTCCAGGCAACGTTTGTAGCCGGCATATTCAGAGAGGTTGGTGAGGAAGGGAGGAGAGGAAAAGACATGGTATTTATAGGGGAAAATAAATGTTTTAGGATAAAAGAGTGTTTTAAGATGAGAATATTTTGAGAGGAAAGAGATTGAATGGTATTTGTGCTATGAGAGTAAAGAGGCAGAGGGGCATGAGAGGTCAAGGCAAAGAGAGAGCAAGAGGTGAAGAGCAGCCATAAGGAAAGGCAGGAGGTAGGGTAAGGCTGTCTCAGTGGCAAATAAAAGAAAGTAAGAGAGCCGCATAGGAGGTTTTTCATCTGTAGGAGAGAAGAATGGGGAAGGAGTTTTAGGAGGGCAAGAGGAAACAGAAGGCAAAGCTGCTGGAAGAGGAAGATCATGGTTTGCCATTTTCTCATGGAAGAACTGGGTGAAATCCTGCATGACAGCTGAAGAGGGGGCTGGAGGAGGCAGGAGGGTCTGAGAATGAGCCAAATGTGGCAAAGAGGTGATTGTGACTGTGAGTCTGAGATTTAACTGTGCTGAGCTGGAGTAGTAAGTCTAGGAAATGAGCAGAACTAAATGCGGAAACAATGCATTTGTAGAGGACAAAGTTAGTCAGGCAGGAGGGTTCCCATTAGAGATGCCCTGCTGTGTGAGACATAGCAAAAACCTTCTGGCATGGATCAGCTGGAATTTGGGGTACAGGGCAGGAATAGCTAGGGGGATGCAAGACAAAAGGTCTGTGAATGAAAGAATGCAGTGTGGGTAAGATCTACAGGTGGAGAAAGGCAAGGAAAGATAAAGAGGGTGATAAAAGAATAAGGGCAGGCAAGTCCCTGATGCTGATGATCTGAGGTGTCAGAAAGGCCAAGGAAGCTTAGTGTGGAGAGGCGGCTGGTGCTTGTTGAAAGAGTTCAGGGGATTGTCCAGGTGGTGGAGGAGAAGGATGGGGGGAAATCACAGGGTTCAGGATGAAGCCCTGCCTTCTTTGTGACTGACTGGATCAGGCAGAGTTGTACACTGAACAGAAGATGCACTAAAACATATGGCTTAAAGGGCAGAGGAGTCACTACCACTGACTCTTCCACAACTTGCTCTGCCTTACTGCTGTGAGTTTATCTTGTGTAACCTTACAGAGCTGTAAGCATGGCTCTCCCCAACAGAGTTCAGCAAGTTTGTCCAGTGCTTGTAACAGCCATGTTCCAGTCTCAGCCTGAACCTCAAAGAAGATCAGTAAATATCAGGATAATATTAACTCAGGATATTTTCAGAAAGTGGGGTGTGTGCGTGTGTGTGGAGAATGGTCTTTGCATAGCTGGGGGCTTTTAAGGAAAAGGAGTTCTGGGATGTCCTGTGTACACAGCAGTGTGGATCCTGTTAAGATATCCCACCAGATCGAGTGAAAGACATGGGGTGTCTCATTGTAGCCCTTACTTAATTCTAAGAACTTCTGTTTGTTTTGAGTTTTAACAGCAGACCTTGGAAAAAAGCTTTCTAAATGTATTTCTAGACTTTCTAACAGGATGAAACTGTCATGCTAATTTTATTGGATAACAAAAGCTGTTTGAAAAGATCTTTCTGCCTCAATATGAATGTATGATTCTTTGTCTCTGTCTGTGTCTCTGTTAATCAGTGCCTAGCTTTGAATATGCAAAAGAGCCTTTATAGTGTAGATACTTTTTTATGCCTAATGGTCATTTAAAGACAGCAATATTATAACAGAAACAAACACAAATAGAAGAAACAATAACTTTTTGAGATGTTACCAGTGTAGATTAGGGTCACTAGAGTGATTTTGAAGAGGTGATGATTTATGGTGGCTGATGATCCAATTATATTGCTTTATCTTAGATACTTGAATGGCCCCAATTAAGAGGGTATCCAAATATTGTTCTTGATTTTTAGACATAAAGGAATTTGAAGAGTGGAATGCTCCCTGTTTTACACAGAGGACAGTTATTCAACAATGCAAAAGTTCTGCAGGACAACAATTTGCATTGAAAAGAAATTGGTAGTTGTTGATCCCTAATTACATATTATATGTTAAATTTCATCCCCTTTCTATTTGCCAGTTCCCAAGACTGTCCAGCTTTGTTCATGTGATATTCTGTAATGGTTAAAGAGATAGGGAGGGGTGTTATGGTGATCAGAGAGACAAAGGAGACAGCCAACAGGAACAGAGGAAATGGAAAAACTCAAATAACTTAATGGGCTCAAATTGGGAAGTTGGACAATTTCCATCTCAGTCTTTTGAAAGATGTGACATTGCAAGTCCAGCAAAAAGGATTTTCAATAAATCTGTCTAATTAGGGTGGTACATTAGGAATGAAAAGTAGCAAATCTATATTTAAAGAAAGGAGCAAAATTTGTCTGGGCCACAGTGGACCTTTTAGTTTGATCATAATAATACCAAGCAGTGTTTAAAGTAAGTTCTCAAGGAGGGATTAGTTAAATGCACAGGGGAAAATGAAATAAACATGCAACGTATGTTTTCCTATTTGAAGTGTGCCAAACTACCCTGATATATTTTGCTAGGAAGATAACTGGGGTTTAAGATAAGGAAATGCTTTAGACCTAAATTATCAGGACTTTGGTAAAGGATTTTATATTCTGCCCCTAAGGAAATGGTTTGTTGCAATGTTAAGGTAATTGGTACAAAATTTACAGAGGGTTTAAGGAACTGACTGAGGGAAGGCAAAAAATGCTGAGAGGGGAAGTGCCAAGATGAAGTCAACACTAGAATTCCTGAAGTAGGGGACCAGTAGGATCTTTGCACAGAAGTTAGCAGGGCTCATTGAAAGAACTTTGAGCTGGATTTGAAGGTGGAAGGAGGTAAAGCCAGGCTTGGTAGAGATAAGCCTGAGGGTGGCACACTGGTGTTTTAGGGACAGTGTGCTCTTTGGGGACAAGGCTCTTTGGTTTCCTGTCGCAGTGGAGGTAGAGGATGGAGATTCATATGGCAGTAAAGACTCAAGACTTAGTGGTGTGTTAGAAGGAGAGACTGTGACCTTTGGAGAAAGAGGCAGGCAGCTCAGGAGGACTACAAGGATGTAATCAGGTTATGCAGAAAGGAAATTAGAAGGGCCAAAGCACAACTAGAATGATTTGATGATCTTAAAGGCCTTTTCTAACCCAAATGTTTCTGTGATTCTGTGATATATTGCCTACTATGCAAGAAAAATGAACAGTCCTTTTCAGTACTGTGTGCTTGTGAAACATCCATAGGACTCTGGAGTGGAGGATTATTTTATAATTATTGCTAATTCCTCTTTTTTTTTTTTTTTTTTTTTTTTTTTTTTTTTTTTTTTTTTTTTTTTTTTTTTTTTTTTTTCCCTATGCAAAAGCATATTCAGCTCTGTATTGAGCAGGACCTGATGGAAGGAGTGTTTGTCTCTGGGCTGCCTGACACCAGCTACAAGTGTCTGGTGAGAGGGAAGGGACCTAAGGCAAATCCAGCTGCACTGTCCCAGCTGCTTTGTCTCTCACATCTGAGCCACACTTTGTTTCATTCCTGTGACACCCCAAACATCCAGGAAGGACTAGAGAGGAGGACTCTGACCACTTAATGCATACTTCACCTTTCATTGAAATAATGTTGTTAGTAGGGTCTTTGTTTCCTGGCTCCCTCATCTGCCTTCATTTCAGATTGCCTTAGCTCAACAACAACAAAGGCCTGTTAGATTCTCAGCTATTTATATTCATAAACCAGGAGAATGCAGAGCCTTCAGCTTCTTCATTAAGGCAGTTTATATAAAATAAAAGAGAATTTCCATACTATATTTAAGTGTTGAGAATGGCTGGCAGCAGCAGAACTAAAATCTTGTTCGCACATATTTAAATTATCATGAGATGTGTATTTCAGTTCACAAAATGTTCCACCCTTTGGCTGGTGATGTTGGGTGAGTTTCCTCATATTGGGATGGATTTTGGCACAGGATCCACCCCCTGATGAGGAATAAACGACCCACTACGGACCTTGTTCACTTGTGTGTGAAGCAGCAGACCACAATCCTCAAAGAAGTTTTTGGGAAAGGTCTTACAGAGAACACAAAGGCTCCACAGCACTAAAGGTAAAAAAACATCTAAGGTAGTGTTTTGGGGCTACAGTTCAGCACCCAGGAAATGTGGAAGCACGATGACATCAGTACGGAGCAAGACAAGTGCGGATGCTCTTCCTGTCTGGAAGTTCAGAGAACGTTGTCTGACACCCCCAGTAGCAAAGGTGCCTTCTGCATTACTGAGATGGTTACCCAGCCCTTTGCCTGAGCACCTGTAGAAGCAGGGCTGTATCTGCTTAGAAGGGATGGAGAGAAGAAAATTAGAATTAGAGGATTAGAGAAGGGATTTTCTGTTTCCATTGAAGAATGACTGCAGTCTGATGAACAGGCCCCATTCTGCTTCAAGTGACCTGGAAAGAGTGGTGGCAGAGACCAAGAGAGGGGAGGCTGGAAGTTGATGGCATTGCCTCTACAGGCATGCCACATATGTGGGAGCAGCTGGATGTGAGATTCTGTGCCTGTGTGCCGAGCAGTGCTATCAGCCATACATATGTGCCTGTGAGCTGTGCTAAGCCACTATACACCACTGAGGGTATGGAACAAGGGCAGAGATAAGTGGTTTTCTTGGCTCATTTGTGTAGACTTAAGCCATTCTTTTTCCATGAAATAATATTTCATGTCCAAGAGTAACGCGGCCTCTGCTGAGTTACGGGGTGTCCCCAGCAGGGCTGCAAAGAAGCCGGATAGCGCAGTCCTGTTTGGCACGGCCTGTCTGAGTTCCCAAGCAGCTCCCAGCCGCAGGCTACTTTAGCAAGTGATATCAACTCTCAGTGATTATCAGCTCATTGTGTGATTTCAGCTCTTTAGCTTGCTAGGTGCCGCAGGCAGACACAGGGTGAGGGAGGAGAAGGCTGTATGAGGTTCCACAGCGATGTCTTTGTTGATATTCTGCGAAGGTCTCAGGGACAGCTCTTCTGCCGAACTGGGCAGAAGTAGGGGTTTATATAGGGTACAGGGGTTTTAGAAATTGTCCAATAGTAAGGGTTAAAAGAAAGTGACCTATAGTCTTACAGAGAGATAAGATAAGCAAGGGTCCAAAGGCGGAAGAGAGGGTCCTCTAAGTCCCTATTCATCATGACTTGGCATTTCTAATCTTAGGCTGCTGACCGCCAGGGGGGCCTTGCAGGCCCTGGGCCTGCTACACAGGAAGAAGGAGGAACCCTTTCTACTTGGTGTCTTGAGGGAGGAGCGTCCCGTTTTCAAATGCTATTCCTTCTAACTCATTGATCCTGGTAGGAAAGGTAGTCACAGACTCCCAGAGCATCAACTTTATGGGGATGGAGCAGGACCAAATCTCATTGACTACTCCATAAGGTCCATGTTTATCAGTGATGAAGAGGCTGCAGAATGGGCCTATAGTGTCTTGGCCTCTGGACCTGGAAAATTCCATTTGTAGAAAGAATGGGGACTTGTTTCAAACTTTTTTAAGCAGAAGATTTCGTTGGGGAGAGTGTGGCAATTTGTTTAAGTGTCTTCCAGGGAAGGAGGGAGAGGCTACTTGATTGGTTAGAAGGAGGAAAGATGTATGTCAGTGTAAAGTCTCCCTCACACTGACAGTGATGGCTACAGGAATGGCCTCTGCTTCTCCCTCAGTCTTTCCTTCTTGTCCCCTGTGCTGTTCTTTCTGGTATCCCCTGCACTCTGTGCCACACCAGAACTTGTGGCACATCTGCCCCCTCTCGTTCATCAGCTATTAGCAGCATCCAGCCTGTGACACAGCAACTAATGGCAGTGTCAATGCCTTCAAATGAAGAAGCAGTAGGAGCAGGAGCAGATGAGCTCTTCAGCACCAAAGTCCTCTTTGCCCATGTGTGACTCTAAGAATACAAGTACAAAGGGAAAGAAAGGGGAAAGAAGCAGGACTTCCTTTAGTGTATGGGCGAATCTCCAAACTCAAGCTCTGCTTCACCTGCTGCCAGTCTTGCTTCCATCTGAGGGGTCTTGGCATCCATTTGGTTGTGTTACCAGGGTGTAGCTTTTGGCTGGTGGCATTAGGATGACTGGAATGCCACAGCTTCTTTAAAGATTCTCCATCCTTTAATTGCAATTCATGGCATTTTGGGAGTTCCTGTACCTGAAATTTGAGGTGACCTGCACTTGATTGCTATTGTTGGATGGCACATTTTACCTGTCACCTAGAAAATTAAGTTTGAATGTTCATCTTGGGCACATGACTTAGGTACTCTGAGGACTAAGGCTCCTCAGGTTGCTTGGGATAATGTTTCATTGAAGTCTTTAGGATCCATGTTTTGAAATAAGACCGAACTGTTTAGCTCTCAGAAGGCACAAATTGCCCCAGTTATATCTATCTTGGTGGCAATTTACACTAGGGTAGGACTTGGTTCTAATACTTGGGGATCAAATGTGAACATTTCTCCATTCATTTCAATGCTTTCTTTCCAGGGTTTTGGTCTGTGCTAAAATGCAGGTCAGTGCTACTGAGTTTAAGATTTAATTTGAGTAAGTTTCACTCTCCATCAGCGCTATGGCAACAATCTTCAAAGCTGATATCATGGTTTAAGCATCTAGTGCACACATACTTGAATCAAAAGATAGAGGCAACATGTAAAAAACTGGATATGAGTGGAAGAAATAGGTCAGGAGTTCTCTCTATGGTCTTTAACAGTTTCTTTTACTATCAGGCTGTTCCTTTCCAAAGAAAATTATATCACTTATTTTTCCTTTGTTTCTAAGGGCCTGGGAGCTGAGAAGTGACTCCTGACATTTTGGTATATTGCTGTAAAAATATGGAGAAAGTTTTCACATGAAACATGTAAGAGCCAAAGTTTACCCATCGCAGATGCCAATCTGGTTTCAAAGGATTTAACAAGGCCTATTTTCTACCATGCTGGTTTTTTGTTTGATATTTTTCTGTTGATGTATTGTCTTTGTAGCTTTTTCATCTGCTAATTGATGTATGGCTGTATAGACTGGTCTTTCAGCTGTGCTCCAGCTTTATATTAGAAGTACTACTTTGGTTTTTTTTTTTTTTTTTGATGCTTCTTATGGTTCTATTTAAAGGTTTAGGAAGATAAGTCTGAAATAAATTTGTAGCTCTCATGGATAAAAGTAACTTTATTGAAGTGAACCAAGGGAAAACAGAGATGCAGTGGGTGCCTGAGCCCTCAGGCAGCCTGGAAAAATGACTTAGCAAGGTGATCACAGTCATTTCACTGGAGCATCATGTTTCAAGCCAGAAGGTGAAAATTCAAATTCACTGAGGAAGGAGAGGTCAGGGTAAGAATGAAACCACTGGGACTGAAAGCTTGGAGTTGTGGACAAAAGAAAATGGTGGTAAAGTTAGGGGAAACATGTGCAGAGAGAGAAGGGGAAGAGTGTAAGAGAACAGAAGCACTGGTAAGGAAAGAGAGCAGTGGCTGCAAGGGGAGCAGACCTTTTGTTGAGTGTGAAGGCCAGGATCTGTCCTTGAACAAATATTGAAGTGACAAAAGGTACATAAACACCATGTTTCCCCTTTGGCTGTTAGCAAACAGTTGGCATGTTTGTGGGAATGTGTGGGAAGAGCCTGAACTCTAATGCTGCCTGTGAACCAGACTCATAGTGAGATTTTTCTGACCAAGATGCATTTGGGTCCTTATTGTAGCAGGAGCAGGACAAGGGCAAACCTGTGACCAGCCTTTTTCATCTTGAAAGGGTGATTTCACCTGCCATTTCCGTCCTTGCAGAGCCTCCTTGGGGGCAGTTCTTCCAGCAGAGAACTTCTTATCAAGTTTTCCTCCAGAAACTGAAGCAGGAGCCAGAGTCCTTTGGAAAGCCCTGCATATAAATATCTTGTTTAGTTAGTCTAATAAAGGTATTACTAACAGTGCTGCTTGCAGGATTTATTGGGGGATTTCACTAAGACAGTGTTAGCAGTGGAATTATAGTCATTCTCTTGTAAGACCTTGTCAATGCAAGAGAAAATAACATTGATCCAATCAGAGATATTTTACAGGATCAATGTAATATTCTTTTGCATAATCACAACCACAGGATTATGGGCCTGTGCTGGGAGTGATGAAGGATCACTTGACAGATCACAGCCTCATTTGTTCTCATCCTTTTAACTGGTGAAGTACGGGCAGTTTTTAAAAGTCTGCCTCTATATCCCTGTATCTTAAATACGTCAGGGCTCCTTCAGGCCACAGGCATTATATATTCAGTCTATTGCTTTTAAACAATATTTTTGGGTACGTACATTTTTCATAGCTGAGCCGTACTGAAGCATCTTGGTACGACCTTGAGACAATCACCTCTGCAATCCAGGAAACCAATGTAGACAAAATGGGAAAGGAGGCCCTGAGGTGAGCTGGGAGGAGGAGAAGACAAATCAATATACGGCATGAGCCTGGTAACCCAAACATCTTAAGGGATTCTGAATAAGTTTGCATAATTGAGCTTTTGGGTAGTGCAGCAATTCCTCCAAGGGGATACGAGCATTGCAGATGGCAGTGAATTCAGGAGGTCCAAGAGCATCCTGTGGTATGCTGGGAATAACTTATTGTCAAACAAGTCCCCCTCATTGTTTGTACTATTTTCTTTCCATTTTTTCAAGGTCCCAGGTCTTCTCTATTGCTTTAATGACAGTTTTGTCATGCCTTGTGAAAGCCCTAAATCCCTCCACTGGCTGCTGTTACCTAGATATTCCCTTGGCTTTAGGCAGGCTTCTTCTGCTGTGGAGGAGAAAGCTGTGTGTTTGATAGCTTCACCAGATTTGATGGAATAGTTCCTTTGGATTTGCACGTACATCTCAGTAAAGGATGGAAAGGGAAAATGGTGGCTGAGGTGCAGAGCAACGGCTCGGCTCACTGATAATATCAGGGACCGTTCAAACTCCAATCCTGTGGTTTCAGATGACTACAACTGCAGGGCTGCAAAAGTTATTTGGAGAAGAAAAACCAGCTATTACAAGTGACATTTAAAATTAGATGGGACATAGCTCTCGTAAAATACAGCAGGCATCAGCTTGTTTCCATCAGGACTAGGACAGACGACCGAACACGTCCCTTTTCCAGTCATGGGCAGAGTCTAGCATGAATCAGAGCACACAGCTTTGCTAGGAAGCAGTGACTAACATGAAGCATGTGTACAGAGGAGTATGTGAGAGGATGCAGGAGCCTTTTGGAATTAACCCTTTAGACAAGTTCAGGCTGGGGACAAAATCTCCAGGAGTTTGTGGTCTCTGCAGCTTTACCTTGCACCAAGAGGCCTGGGAGAGGGAAGAGGAGACAGGGTTACAGATCACAGATGGGTCATAGCCTCCAGGCAGCACTAACCCAGGCCAAGTCCCCTTGCTGGCCTTGTCCTTGCATGCTCCTGTTTGGCAATGCAGGTCTTCCACAGGTATCACTGTGGGGTGATTTGTGGAGGAAGTCTGCTTTGACAGCTCCCCTTTGCGTGGCCCATTACCTCCTGTGCCCTGTGGCACGTGGCACACAGCCCCTCCTTGTGCAGACTGTGACCCCCTGCAATGCTACACCTGTGTGGGCTCCTTCCATGGGACCTGGATAACTCTGTCCTGCCTGTAATTGCAATGGGTTTGGCACTGTGGGTAGCACCAAAATGGCAAAACAAACTCAGGTTGCCAGAATCATTAAGTGAGAGTAATTGTGGTGCCACTTAATTTTTTTTCCTTGCTACCTCAAATAATCAGTGATCAGATTGCTTCTGCAAAATGCAGTGCCAAGAAGTAATCAGTGATAGCAATCATTCACTGTATCAGCTCTGGCCACAGAGCCTCGGCCTTTGGACAGCTTTTATATCCTTGCAATTCACGGGTACCTGTCATTTGTTCTGTCAGTGAGTCTGCAGAAAATCCATATTAAAATGAGGTTAGGGGTTTAGACTTTAACCCAGAAAAGCATGAAAAATCAGAGCAAATCCATGCTGATAGACTGTACTTTGTTGTGTAAGTTCAGGATGGACCCTTATATGGGATTTTCACTCTTAACTCACAGCATCCTGGTGCTGAGAGTTAAGTTAGATCATGGATATTTCTGGATTGTGCGTACTTTCATGTTAGTGGATCCATAGGCATATGATGAGCACGCCAGTGTAATTTGCATTTTAAAGTAGTCTTAAATAAGTTCTCATGTCTGCAGCTGGGCTTTGAGAAGACTGTGTTCCCTGGAGTTAGCCCAGGGCAACGTGCTGAAGATCACACATAGCTTTTACTCTGTTCTTGCTCAAGCAAAACTGCTTTTAAGTCCAGGGGAGCTAAGTCAGCCTTGCTGAAGTTGGAAGCAAACGTGCTTTTGACTTCAGTGGGACATAGATTTTGCCCAGCATTAATTTTTGCTTGTGAAAAGTCTTCAAGAAAAAATGGAGAAAGGCCTTATACACCAAACCTCACAGGGACTTACTAATCACTCCTTCTTGCATAGGTTCACTGCCATGTGAGTCCCCTGAAATATTACCTTGAGTGGAGAAGGAGGTTTGCCTAGAGAAAATCACCTATATACAAGGCAAGTGCCATGTAACACTTGCAGTTAATGTTTTATTTGTTGGTATAATAAAAGCATGTCAACAATTCAGTGTTGCCAAATTCCATTTGCCTGTTTGGCTGGGATATGTAGTTTTTTTTCCTGAGGAGACAGTAAAATTATGTTCATTTGTTTCTTTACTACGCTGCTTCTGGCAAAGAAGAATTTGTGCCAGGGCTGATAAATATTTGAGTGAATTTTTTGAGGTTGTTACTCTAAACCACTGCCCAAAAAAAGTTCAAGGAAAAATAATCCAAGGTTATATCAATTCATATATAATATAATTCAATAATCCAAGTTATATCAATTCATATAACTACCCTTACAAATAAAATGTTAGGTCTTTAGTTGAGTAATCCAGTACACCTCTGGCATTGTGGTCTTTTGTAGAAGTAATTTCTTCTGTGAAAGCTGCAAATGTAAACGCTCCCTTTCAACCAGTCTCACTCACAAATAAATAACCCAGATCTATCTTGATGCACGT
Organism: Motacilla alba alba; assembly: GCF_015832195.1. Lineage (NCBI taxonomy): Eukaryota > Metazoa > Chordata > Aves > Passeriformes > Motacillidae > Motacilla > Motacilla alba. The sequence continues at coordinate 58,749,760 of NC_052031.1, forward strand.
TGTGTTGACCAAACAATTTCCATCGTCTTAGGCTTGTTACTTTTTCATTTTTCCCAGAGGGATTTGCAATCATTACGAGTCACTTTCCATTTTGACTTGTAGCCCAAACAATTGAACACGAGTGCGAGGCTTTGATAAAAGCTGCTCACTGCAGATAAGAGTGACCCCCATTTACAAGCAGGGAAGGTCAGGCCTTTCCATCGTAACCTTTTAGGGGGGAATGCTGATCTTTCAGGCTATTACACAGGCTAGAGAAGCATACCATGATGTCCATGTCACTGAGATTTTTATACCATCCCATCACAGTAACATCTAAATATCGGCATGCACAACTCTGCAAGGAAATGCTGCTCAGAAACTGTCTGGAGTAGATATGCCATGTATTATTAATTACTCAGCTGAAGCATCTGTAGTAATATTTGTACTATGGGCTCTGCAGTTCTTTTCCCTCCATCCTTTTGAGCACTTATTTGAATATTGTTATTTATTTTAAGCTGCCTGGTGATGCCCAAGCTTGAGGAGCCTAATTGTGCTGTAGGCAGGGGAAGTTGGGCACTTGTGCGTGTGCGGTCCCTGCCGTCACGCGGGCTTATTCAGCAAAATGGCCGATGCGGGCACAAGATGTGTAAATCAGCGAGTGCTGCAAGAAGAGCACTTAATTGAAGCTTTATCAAGTGCCTGCAGAGCTGACCTCCGAGCAGCAGCTGAACCACAGTTGGGATGGGAGCGAGCCAGCAGCTTTCACTGATGACTAAGCCTGTGTGCTGGGAAAGGATTTGCTTAGAAGTCTTGCCTGCTTTACCCATGGGTGGCAGAGCACTGCATAGCTAGGAGTCACTTAAATAATTCTGCCTAACTCACCTAAGTTGCTCCTTTCAGCACAGATTCAGAGCTTTCAGGACTCCTTGATGACTCTGTAGCTGTGTACAGGGGATTTAAGCTAAAGCCAGGCTGCTGACAGTCAGGGTCAGCATGGTGCTAATGGCACAGGGCATGTCAGGCTGTATGGTGACATGATGGCAAATTTGGGCCTGTGAAGTCTTTCTGTGCTGGTCTGGCATTGGAAGGATGGATCTGGCACATTTTCAATCCCTTCTGCATGAGCATTTCCCTACTCTGCATATCTGCAGCTGTGTATGCAGAGACAGGTAAATATCCAAGAGTTGTAGATATTTGCCTGTTGAGAAATGGATCCCACTGAACTGCAAAAGCATACTAAACAAAATAAAGCCCTGAAGGCTGAAAGCAGAAGGAGAAAGAACTGTGTAAAATTTCACAAAGCTGAAAATAATGGAGGACCAAATTAATTTGGAGATAAAATGTAAACAATCTTGACAGGTAATTGGAAACTTATCGACAACATTCTACTGCATGTCTGCAAAAAACTCTAGTGCTATATCTGAGAAAGAAGACAGTATTGTTTAAAACTACAATAGCTTTGCTATGAGGGGAAGTAAAAATAGCAGGAAATAAAAATTGTGAATGGGCCTTTTCTCACATACAGGAAGAAAAAGGGGTAACATACTGAAATATCTGGAAATTAAAACCTTGGAACAATAACAGCTAGGTAGGAGAAGAAGTACAAGAAGGAAGGCTATAGGTAGCTGTGTCGATACAGGAAGCAAAGTTTCAAAAGCTATTAAAACCACTATATTAAATTCACTTCAAGTAAATTATTATAATGTGCTCTGTAATAGGAACGCATATTAATGACAGAAATCCTAACAATAGTATTTGCCTTTTGCTAAATGGAAATGATTAAGAAAACCTGTGGAAGTCAAGGATATTTTAAATAATGTTTAATTAATAATAATCTTTTATTTCTCATTTGGGAAAATCCTAGAGAAGATATTCCTGCCATGTGATGACAACAAAACACTTTCTTCTCCAGCAGTAATTTAGACTGACAGGACAGTTAATAAATTCAGTAATTTTAATTGAATTGATCTGAATAATTTGATTCCAAGCATTTAAAAAGACCTAACTAAGGAAATGTCCAGATTTAATACATTTAAATGGAGATTTCTAGAATTTGCCCAGATACTGGTAAAAATAGCAAAGACCTAGAAGAAAGCTGATATTATTCGAACTCTTGAAAAGTGTAAATATAAAATGCTGGGAAAAGTAATACAGCAGCTAATGCAATTAATGAATAAATTATTAAAGAATTAAATACAGATATGCTAACTTATGCTAATTGAAATGGATTTATAACAATAGAGCTCATTAAAGTAATTTTCTTGATAAAGGAGCTAGTGTTGATTGAATGTTCCTTCTCTTTTTTTAGGCACTTGACAGGGTACCAGATGACATTTTTATTATTAAACCAGAGAAATAAACATGATGCACATTAAATGGATTAAAAAGCTCGGTAAATTATGGAGTTTAAAATCAAATTTTCTATAGATATAAAACAGATTTCATAGGATGTTACAGGTAACAGCTTTTTGCATTAGCCTAGCTATCATTTTTATGAAAGCACTAGGGAAAAACATGACAAAGTGATCCATAAAGTATACTTATAATAGTTCGGGGAGTGCTAAATAATAATGCAAACCAGGTAGCTCGTGGAAATGGTTGAAGAGAGCATGCTTAGTAATGCAAGGCTTATGGAGCTCAACCGGCCAAGCTTAACAAAGAGAGGACTGAGGGATGGCTTCACCATATGCTACAAAGCTGCATATGGAAAGAGAACCTGCTCAGAGAGGACTCTATCTAGCAGGCAGATCCATCACAGGTGAAAGGCTGAGGTTAAACCTGCTGAATTCAGATGAGATACAAGGCCAGTTAGTGGGGAAGGTATTAATCCAAGAACAGCTTCCTCTTAGAGGTGGCAAATTGTCCATTGCAAACACCTTGAAAACTTACATTGTATTTTTCAAACAGAAATTAATTCCGGACAGTCCCATGGCCTCTACTGGGCATATGAGTGAGTGATCACAGAGTTGCCTTCTGCACTCATAATTTATAACTGAACATTACATGGAAGTTGTGGCTCTGGAAAATGAGTGCCTGACACCAAGAGTTCAGATTTTGCCTGTCAGTCGAAGGGTTCTCTGGCTTTCCTGAACGTAGAGCAAGACTTGGAGTATTTTATGTGTGTAAGTACATAAAGCTATAAATGCACCCACTTCAAAGCTTTGTGTAACTGGGTGGATCTGATGCTACAGCAATGCAGCTGAGGAATGCTCTTAATGCAGGGCCATGTTCTGCTGCTGCTTCAAGATCAAGCCAAGAGGATTTTATCAACATCATCAGTATTTTACTGTAACATAATTCAGAACTGAGTTTACCCTGGCAAGTCAGCAGGGCCAGCTGTCCCACAAGAGGGGATGTGGAGGGTGATGTCAGGAACAGGCAGTAAAAGAGGGAAAGAATGCAATGGAAAGTTAGAGAGGAAGGACAGATGTAGTAAAACCATCAGCAGCACAAGAGAGGCTAGAAAAACGAGAAATGTGAAAGCTGCATTTTAAGCAGTAATTTTGTGTACATAAGGAAAAGAAGGGAGAGAAGTATTGCACAAAACCAGGGAAATTTGGAAGAGAAGATAAAGAGTATGTACATAAAAGATGGAGAGAGAGAAAAGGAGAAGAAACAGAAATGTTTGTTAGTCTTTGTGACCTTCTGTTACACTTACTGAATTATTTATTCTGATATTTGCTGGTATCTTCCTGCTAGCCATTTTTTGTCACGATATAAATAAGAGCAGAACTCTGTTACTGCTATTCCTGGAGGGATTTTGATGTTGAATGGCAGCAGGCACCTTCCCCCTCCCCCTGGCATCAGGCGATTATGAATTATGCCGAGTGCCTCTAATAACTAAAGGGAAAGGGCTGCTCAGCACATTTGGAATGTAAATCTCATTTTTTTCTCTTTTGTAGGTCATGAAATGCAGCCCTTTTCTAAACCCCTGTGCTCAGATCACAAGCTACTGCTGCACATGAATTCCTCAGCCTATCCTCTGCAAGGGTGACATTTCACCCAACGCTGAACCCCTCAGCATCCTGAGGGCTTGAGATAAGATTGTTATTATTGTTGTTTTAAACACAAGCATGCTGCATCATGTCACTTAAAAAGTGCAGCATAGATGTTTTACCACACGGGAACACAGACTGTTTAAAAACCAGAGTATTCCAATTAAAAAGCAAGAACTTAATTTATATTTTTTTCCATAGCCTGCAGGTAGTCATGGGATACAATTTGTAGGGAATCTGCACTTACTGGCCAAAACTTCAGAAGTGTTCACTGCCCTGCCCCTTTAAATCAACCCATATAAGAGAACAAGCACTTTTGGGCCCCATATTTAGTTCCTGAGTTCTTACATCTCCTGCCCTTGGCACCTTCTTTGCAGGAGCAGGTTCTGTGCTGCAGCTTGAGGAGTTCGTGGCCTCTGCAGAAGATGCATGGTTCTGCTTTGCAAGAAATGAAAGGGAGGGAAGAATCCCTTAAACATTGATGAGCTGAACTTTCTGCTTTATGATTGGAGTCATTTAGTTATGATTCAGGTCATAGATGGTCAGGTTTTGTTTCCTACTGTACTGGCATTGTGCAACATGCAGGTCAGACCTTGTTTCATTTTGGAAGAGTAAGCAAATTATATAAATAGTTAAAAGGAGGGGATGCAGGTAAAAGGGAAAAAAGAAATTAAAATTACTTGGTGCTTGTTTTGCTTTTGGCAAACACATTTTCTGTCTGTGAGGAGAAATTAACTTTTCTACACAACTTAAATCTCTCTTAAATCCTTAAAATAGAGCTCTGGGAGTGACATGGCACTGAGGCCTTGCTGCTAGCCAGTTTCACCTTATCATATTCGCTCAGAATATTTCCAGCCCAGCAGAGTAACTTTGCTGACAGCCCTGCATGAGCTTCAAGATATTTTCTTGCTTATAAATTAAGTTTTCCCAGCAATCCACCCTGCTACTACAGTTATCATCATGGGAGAACGGATGTCCTCAGGGACTCAAAAAGGACTATGCAGTCTCTCACCCATGGGTTTTAACTTGACCTTGCTCACATCACCAGTGACCAAAAGTCATTACCATAAGTGGCTAATGTGAAATGTATTGGTCTCAGTCAATTCTATGCAGACAGTTGTCTGCATGACTAAACCACCATCCCAAATGGTGCTTTTTTTGGGAAGTCCTAAGCATAGGCAGGGTCAGTACAGCTGGACTGAAACCTCAGCAAAAGCACAAGGGAACAGACTTTAAATTTTGTGCTTATTCACTTTCAATAGAATGAAAATAACACAAGCTGTAAAATAGCTGTAAAAGGTATTTCAGGTCTGCATAAATTAGAGGCGTCTCTGGGGTTGCTTGGACTTACACATGGGACAGACATACTCCCCAGACAGCCCCCATCTTCAGAAGATACCAACGTGGCAGAAAGCCTTTCTGGCAGCCTTTGCTCCCACCTCTGCTGAGCCAGAGCAGAGACCAGCAGCCCAGACTAATGTGCTGTGCCCAGCACATCAGTTTTTACCCAGTGTGCCAATCCAACAAGCTCAGCCTTGCTCTGCACAGAATATCACACTGTGAACAAATAGGGATGCTGTCTGCCAGGCCTTTTTGAGCCACAGAGAACCATCAGACTTGCTGTGACTACCCAGAGGTACTCAGCTTTGTTGGGGTACAGATGGGGTGAGATGCAGAGCCAGAGCCATGGCCCAGGAGGAGAGAGAACAGTTGGTCCATTTTGCTTTAAGCTAGAGGCAGCAGATTTTCAACCTGGGAAAGGCTTGCAAGAACTGATCCGGAAATTCAAAACAGCGGATTTTTCTCAGAACTGGAACACCAAAGCAGACATTTAGTTTGAGTCAGCTGAAAGCCCCTGATTTAGTAACTGAGATATTTAATTTTGATTTTGCTTTGATTTATTAATTTATCTTGGTAAACACGTGTTGACTACTGCCTGCTGCTAAACCACCAGAGCTTCCTCTGTTCCACCACTCTTCTCTCCCCAAGCTGTGGCAGTTGAATGTCTCTCGGCACAGCTACAGGGAAACAGCATTGGGAAGTGCCTTCTTGGAGGCCCACTCTTTTCTGTGTCCTAATCATGTCTTTCTGGTTTTCCCTACAGTGGGGGAAAGCTTTATTTCATGCCTGCACTCGGGCTCCTTCAGCAGCGCTGTGTAGTCCTGCAACCATGGTACATTAAAATTCACCTCAAAACATTAAAACTGAGCTTCAGGATGAGATTTCTACCAAGGGGCCCAGCAGAAGGCCTAGTCTTTGATTAAGGACTGTGAATCTGAGTTGACTACTGTCCTGAGGAAAAAGACTGCCTCAAAGCATAAAATCTAAACAGTGAAAGAATTATTGAGATATTCTGTTTTCCATTTTTTGCCAAGAAGCTCAGGTGCCTTGTCTGCAATCTCACAAAAATCTGAGCTAGAGCTGGAAGTGTGTTCAAAACTCTTGACCCCTAGTCTTATGCCTTAGCTATAAAAGCATTCTTTCTTCTTGAACAGCTGTTGTAATGGTCTGCCAAGGGAATGAAGAGAAATGGAGACTCTTGTATCCAGTATTATGATTCTGAATAAAGCCTCAGGTCAATGTAATCAGACATACAGAAAAGAGAAGGATGATGTCTCTATGACATGAGTGAATTACTGTCATTGCAGAGCTGGTCCAATTTTTTTTTCATAAATGGTAAACTTATCAATGTGGGGGAGAATCAAAGGGTTTTGTGAATTTTTGTCAAGCACAGTGACAAAATAATCACTATAGTAATTAATATAGTCAGAATGCAAGGAAGGATTGAGGGAAACAAGGCAGTGGAAAAGTAATTTTTTTTTCAGCACGAAAGATATAATTGTGGAAATTATAAAAATTTCTAATATTCTAAAAATAGACATCCATTTTTTAGGGAATATTTCTCAAGGAAAAATGGATCCAGTTGAAAATCAAAGCATTTCATTATTGTTTTGCCAAAACATTCCAGGTTGACCTAAATTGATTTTTTTTGTCTTAACATTTCACTGAAAAGTTTTAAAAATTTTATTCTGCTTGAGTGAAATTTAATTTTTTCCTGATTTTTCTCATTTTTCCATCTGTTTCTGATGGATCTTTCTTTACTAAAACAGCATCTTAACTTTTGCTAGCTTGATCTTGCACATTTGAATGTGAAAAAAGACAAAACTAAGTTGAAAATTAAATGCATTAAATTTTCATTCTGTGTGACTTTAGTATGGATATGTAAATATTTCATCCCTCTTTGGTTCCTTTAAAACATCCTCCAGCCCATTGACTCTAGTAATGGGCCAGGTAAACATCTTGACCTTTATCTACTCAACTCAAAATCCCTATAAATAACTTTTATTAGTTTATTTCCTCTGCAGCTATATGTAGTGTCACAGATAAGAATGTCATTGCCCCAAACTGACAATTATGTTTTCCATTTTTTGGTCTTTTGCTTTCTTTTTCTTCTTACATAGTTTATAGAGCATGAAGACAAGAAAAGTCAAAAGAAAGGTCTTTGTTCAAATAAAGGTAAAATTCTGCTGCAGACAGAAAAGTGACTTTGGTGAAATAATGATATCATCAGACTCTGTATTTATTCTCTTCAGTGGCATCCAGATCAAATTTACTTGGTTTTCAAGGTGATGTTTCTAACCAGCCAGCCCTAAAACTCAAATTGGGATCTGAAAGTCAAGCTGTGTCCTTTCTGACTCATGCATAATCATCCTTAATAAAGTTTCTATAGACAGGATTTAGCTGACGAGTTGGTGTTTATCATACACAAGACAAAAGAGATTAATCCGAGCCATTCATCCATAGCTAGGCTGACTCTTCATCATTAGCTGGTTAATGTGTGCTATCTGTAAAGCAAGCCAGAACAGGATGATCCAAAGAGCAGATGTCCTAATACAGAGTTGGGTTTATGCAATGCTTTTCTCCACCACAAATGCATTTCATTTTAACAATGTATTTCCCAGATAAATCCACTGGTGAGCCCCTGTGATAGTAGGCCTGGGAGAAATCACTTTTGCCTTCCTTCCCCTCACCTTTGTGCCTATCTTTCAAAGCAAAATGTGTGTATGGGATTAAAAAAGGGAAAGAGTGGGAGCAATGGGACAATGTAGGAGTATCTGGGGCTCTGCTCTGCAAAGGGATCAGCTGGTCAATGGAAGATGAAGTCAGATTTGGGGTTTCCAGCCCCATCGCTCTCCTTGTTGAGCATGATACCTCATGGAGTATGGCACATGATACTGAACACCTTCCTGAGCTCATTGACATGTGCATTTGTGTATTTAATGTACATGTGTGGCAGCCTGACACCTGCTGTGACAGAAACCACTAGCGGTCTCTGTGCACCAAACTACCATCTCCCATCTCTCTAGGTTGAGGTGATGATGCAGTTTGAGCTTGCTTTGAGATCTCCCCTCTTTTTAACGAATGTTAGGTCTTGTCCTAAATGTTGTTTTAATCCACTTGTCATGCACTTAGCATGCTGAGTAGTCAGCCAAGGAGGGGGGAGCTGAGTGGTGGCAGGGTGAGGTATCTCTCTGCTTGGGAGAGCTCTGGTCCTTCCCCTTATGCACACCTACCTCATGTCTGATGATGAATGTTAAAGGGAAGACTGGATGTCACCTGGCTTTTTTTCCTATCACCAGGGTGCCTGTAAGAAACCAGAGGAAGCATAATCAGTTTGAAGAAGTGGTGCCCTTTAAGCAGAGCGAGAGAAAGAGATTGTGCTTACAGTAGGCATTGCTTTGCAAGTAGCACAGTGGAGCAGAGCAGAAGTGCCCAGTCTCCATTTCCTGATCTGTGCTAGACCAGCTTAGTATTGTAATGTAGGGAACCCCTGATGTGAGGAATGATTGGTATTTGATTTTATTGATTTAGAATGTTGAACAATTGTTTTATTAAAACTATACTATATTACATTATTACTATACTATATTAAAAAGATACTATACTACACTATACTAAATTATATACTAAAAGATACTAAGGAAAACTTGTGACTGTCTTTGGACAGTCAGGACACAGCTTTGAGTGGCCAAGGAAACAAAATAATCTTCAGCAGAATTTAATTGGCAAATCACTTCAGGTAAACAATTTTCTTAACACATTTTACATGTGCAAAACAACAGGAGCAGCTAGTAGAGATAAGTATTGTTTTTCTCTTCTTCTCTCTGTGCTTCTCCATGAAAAAAAAAAACCCTGAGAGAGAGAATTATGTCTCTCTGTTCAGAGAACGTAAATGCCGCAAGCTTAGGAAGCAACTTCACCCCCTGCACCTCAGCCATCTTGCCTGTTAGTAACAAGGAGATCCCTCCTTTATAAAGCATTTGAAATATGTTATTAAAGAATGGGCTATTAGAGAAAGGGAAATTACTCTTTACTATTACTACTATTACTATCACAATGCTAATAGAATTACTCACTTTCTGTCTAGACAAAGATAAGATCATTGTTGGCTTCTCGAACAGATGTGTGGTCAAGTTTTGTCTCATCAGAAATGGCTGCTGGCTGTTGCCTTCAAACACCAGCTCACCTACTAGTGGCTCAGTCTGGGGCCCTGTTGTGTGTTTGAAATGCAGAGGTTGTCCCTTTGGAAGCTGCCAGGACTTCTTTCGTATCATATTTGTATGTGACATGAAATTGTGCTCTCAATGGCCTGATGCAGTCTGCTACCCTGGGCTGTGACAGTCCAGGGCTGTCACAACTTTTCTTCTCAGCTTCTATACTATATTCCTCCTGCTCCTTTGATCTGTGCTCTTCTCTGCTCCCTTTCTTTCTGTCCCTTTCCTTAGTCCAATTTTGTTATTATTAGTCTTGTCTTTTCAAGTTGCCCTGTTATTTCTAGTCTCAATCTCCTGCCTCTTTTGCATAGACTGAGTGTCTTCCCATGAAAATTGTGTAACTCATAATGTTCCCTATCTTGGAAGAGCCAGAGGTGGCCAGCATGCAGTAATCGTGGCTTCTTGCAGCAGGAGCACACAAGTAACTGTTTTTTTAGGAAGCCTCAACACAGTGAGTGGGCAGCAATCAGTCCAGGCAAGAGAGGAGACTTACACCTGATCAATGAGGCTAGGTTGGGCCTCTTAAAGAGGCTCTGTGTACTTGTTCCATTGTGTTCTTGTACTTTGTCCCATGTATGAGTTGGGTGACTTTGAGTCCCTTTCTTCAGTACTGTTTTCTCACTGTCTTCTGAATCTCCTGTCCATCTGCCAGCAAGACTGTACCACATGTCTTCTTGTGATTCTGTCACTGAGCTTCCTTCACCATGTGAATGCAGCTACACATAATCCAAGGCTATAAGAGCTGTACATAGTGATGGATGATGCTCTGCAGTGGAGTCATGATTGTGTGATTGTGGGATTTGGTGGTCCTTTGCTGTCCCAGCAGTAATCACTGTACACACAGAGACTAAACAGGAATTCAGCCAAACCAATATTTTCTTCAGGGCAAAATGTCATGGAGACTTTGAAAAATACATTGAAGCCTTCTTTTCTGATTATTATACTGTATTCTGATGCTCCTTCTATTGAGATTTTTTTAGAACCCGTGTCTCTTCTAATGGAAAAAACAAGATACGAAAATAATCTGGAACTCATGACTCTCAAAAAGAATCAAAAGCCTGGAGATCAGCTCAGAAACTCAGGATAGGACATTCCATATTAATCTGCAAAGCAGGAGCATTATATTGCAGTTCAAGGTGGTAATAGATTAATTCTATACACTTCTGATGCATATACATCTAAAACTATCACATCAAGCCTTGCATAAAACTTTGATAGCAGTGTCTCAACAAACTGAGAGAAGTTCAAAGAAAAGCAACAAAAAATATCAGGATGGCTTCAGGATTGATTTAGGTTGAAAGATTAGGTGTGCTTAATGTGGGATAGAGATGATGAAGGTGGGCATGCACTGAAATACTACAAATATTTGGTGGGTGTTAATGCTAAGAGGAGAAGAATTAATTTGTGTCATAAGAAATGACACAGAAGGAAGTGACAAAATAGTCTGAAAACTACAAAGAACCTTCTGCTGTCAAAACATATAGAACTGTGTAGTCAGTGAAGTATCTACAGAGGTAGGTAACAGGCCCTAGAGGCAAAATTTGCGAGGCTGTGCTGCATGGAGCCAGCCTGCTCTAGAAGAGACGTGAACTGGCGTTTACCTGTTTGCCTGCCTGAGACAGCTTTCCTCTACCAGACATTTTGTTTCTTCCAAAACAATCTTTGTGAATGCACCAGTCATTCAAATGACCTCTTCTAACTCAACACATCGAATCTGTGTATTAATTTGTTGCTAAATGGTTATGACTTCCTTATTATGCTCCCAGTGAGTGTACAAGTTTCAGGAATCTTGTTAACTTGACCCAATCTTTCAAATATGTTATTTTAATATCTAGTCTAAACCCATGAAAATCTGGTGAGCTTACCCATCAGGTACCTTGCCACACAGGTAAGAATAAAGGCTGTTTTTTTTTGTTCTTCCACTGTGCTGATTAACAAATTTCTTCATTGCTAGAGACACAACTTCTCTTCTGAGTGTAGCCCATAGCAGGAGCCCCCACACACTCAGGGATGAGATCTGTGTTACTGTTAATGTTGGTTTCTTCCCCATGTAAACTTCAGACTGCTTTAATTTTGTACATCTGCAGCACAGTGGATTGTTTACATCCAAGGATGGAGTTCCTACATCAGACCTTTGGTACTTGCTTGCTGAATGTTTCCAGAGGTCATTTTTGGCAGGCATGACACCTGCCTGGGCACTGCCTCAGGACTGTGGGTGGGGTGCAGAAAAAAATCCAAGACCATGAGCAGAAGGATGCTCATGCCAGGGGTTTCTGGAGGAGTGAGGCAAGTAAAAGACAGAAGCACAAATGTCATCCAAGCACTGTGAAGGGGTGAAAATTTTGTGGACTTTTCTCATGTTCTTTTCTTGACAATTCATTTATTTCAGTGGCTGTTTACTGCTTGAAGGGGAGACACATAAGGCCCCTAGCTGTTAATCTCTTCTTCCGAAAGAAGGTTGTAAATAATCCTAGGAAAATGTATGATGGAATTTGTTTGCCTTTTATGAGCTAGAAGTTTTCTTGAGAAAAAAGGAAACACCACAGTTGACTCCAGCCTGGCCATCGCAGGGCTCGATCCTGACTGGATGCCATTTGCTGCGATCCGTCAGCCCGCTGACCTGCACTGTGGGTGGCCCCTGAGGCACTGATGGGGGGCTCCACTCCAGAGTGGAGCACAGCTCCTCCACGTCTCTGTGGGAAAAACAAGCCCCTCGTGCCACGTGGCTCTGGTGGCAGGGGCAGCTGCTCCTCAGCAAAGGTGGTGCCAGCTGGAGGCGATCAGGAGCCCTCCTGGCCCTAATTGGCTCCACCTGGGCCCCACACACCCATCCCGGGGGCCCTTTCAGCTCAGCCTGAGGGTGCTGGTTCTTCTCTAAGCTCCGTGGGGAGGTGGTGGCTTTCATTTCAAGGGGTGCCATGGTCCTGGCTTGCTTGCTGCTGGATGTGGTGATGGACCCTGTTACCAGCCCCTGTGCTCCGTCTTGTGGATCCATGATCCTCGTGAGGGCTCTTCCAGCCATTTGAGCCAGGTATGCGCATGGCTGGGTACAGGTAGGGCCTGGTTTTGTGCTCCTGGACTCTCCTGAGGCTGCTTGGAGCTGGTTCTGGGGTGACCCTGTGGGTTGGGGAGCAAGGTGCTGTGGCTTCTGTGGCCCAAACCAGCAGGGTAGGCTTTGATGTTCTCCTGGACTGGGTACAGCTCTTCTTGCAGGCAGATTGTGTGAGCAAAAGTAGTAGCTGGCTGAGGCCCCGTGCATGCCCTGGAGTGTAGCTCCATGGTACAGAAGTGGCATATCCCTTAGTTGGGGACCTTCCCTGGTCTGGGAGGTGACAGGGGACCTGCTGTAGGTACTTCCCCCATGTTCTCATGGCTTGTGCAGCATGAGGAAACAAACACCACTTTAGTTGTGGGATGACATGGCATCTTTTTCTTTCTTGGCTCTTCCCTCTGCCTGGGAGACTTAGCTGTTGGTTTGGGGGCTCATCACCTCTTAGGAGGAGCTGTGGGGGTTTCTTTCCTGAGCCACCTAAGGTAGTGACATCCACCTGGGGAGTGCCAGTGCTAGGGCTGGATGATGCAGGCTTGGCTTGTAGAGCAGCTTTGTGTGATTCTGGTAACAAAACTCATGGCCAGTGAGGTTGTCCCTGTGCAGGCTGGATGTCCAGCTTCTTTGTTTTCAATCCAGGGAGGCTGTAGCTTCGGGTCTGCATGGGCCTGAGAGCTTCCCCTGAAGCTGTTGCAGCCCTGGTAGGACACAATGGCTCATGGGTCTGAAGGGGATCAGGACTTGGTGTGACTGTGGAGTTGGTGAATGAGCAGTAAATGAAAAGTGTTTCATGTGTGTTTGATTTATGTTTACTTAAGAGTAAGTGAAAAATAGATTTAAACAACAGAGAATTTATCAACACTTTCCCACAAAAGGTTCAGGGGCCAAAGGGATCAGGAAAAAATGGGTTCAATTAGGTTAATAGACCTCTTCCTGTTCTTCAGTGTTGTGTTTTCAGTTTGGAGTTTTTGAATGTATGGGTTTGGTGACTTGCAAGAGTTGATGGCCCCAACTTTAAGCACTACCCAGTAAGTAGTGCTGTGTGCAGTTGAACACCTGTATGTAATTTCCTGTCCTGCCCTGACTCTGCTTACTGGAGCAGCTCCTCACACAGGTGCTGGCACAGAGCCTTGGACTGACCAGTCCCAGGAGTTTGAGCTTTGCTGCAGAGTGTGTAATTATTCACCTTATGACTCAGTCAGCAGTACTGTGAGTGTCAGCATGTAATTCTTCTCTGCCCTAAAGTAATGGTCTTCGACCAATGGTCCAGGAACTATTTCTATGGGTTTGTGAAAGATAATGAGAAAAGTGAGGCTATTGTCATTAGGCTTAAATTCATTATTCAGGGATCCATACCTCCATTTGAGATGCTTTATAGGTCCATGAGTTTCAGTAGGCTGAAACCAGTGGCTTTGACAGCTTTCTTACCTTCCCATGGTCCCTTACATAGTGCAGTATCACCACTTTTTCCCCCCCCCCACCTAGAGTAACAAACAGGAGGAGTACTAGGTCACCCTTTTGTAAAGCAAACTATTACCAAGAAGCTATAATGGTGGTAGTCTAATTGAATTGACATTTTATGTATTATAAGTGATCATATTAAATGAATTTTATTGTGATATGTATCACATTGTGTGAGATTTTAGGGGAAAACTGCTACTTTGTGCCAGATGTTGCTGAGAGGAATATTATAAATGGCAAAAGTATTATAAAGGCTGTCTCTTTCGTGCAGGATTTATGTCTAAGGTCTAAATTTTAATACTCTCATTGATATTTGAATTTTATTCTGTGCATTGTTTGACAACATCCATTCCAAATGTGAAAAAAAAAATCAATCTAGCTCAAAAACCCCTTTAGATTTATGAAACATATGTGATTGATAAATATTGGCCTAATTTTCATTTTCTTCTAGTTATTGATCAATACCCAGATATTCAGGGTGTGTTTTCAGCTGTCCTCCATGAATTTAATTGCTACATTATTGGAGCTGAGTCTCAACAAACAAAATACTGTGGGAATTGTTGGTAAAATACAAAAGGTTACTGCTCTGCAGTTGACTCATAACGCAGAATTTGATGCTACTCTCTGTAAGTGCTGTAGTCTTGTCTAAAAAGATCATTTGCCTGGGATGTACTGCTAGAGTTGGGGTGGGTGGGAACACCATCTATACTGTGGGGGTTTTCTTGAGACAAGAGCCTAATAAATCCTCCTCTGAAGAACTGCAATAACTGCTTTTGGATTTCATATCTGTGTGACTCTTGTATATCCACAAGATATGAGGCCCAGGTGCCTTTTCAGCTTTATTTTGTGTGTTTACATTCGTCTTAAGTGGCACAGGCACAGCGATGGCAGATTGCACGGGGGTATTTTTATTAGGAAGGCCCAGTAATATGAATAGTTGTAAAATTTGTCTAGACAGAAGAATAGACTAAAATAGCAGTGGAACATGGGCAGGAAGGAAAGAAATACAAGTGTGTGTATGTGTGTTGATGGGGGAGTACACAGGGCTGTTTCTACCTCCCGGGCAAGTCATCAGGAACACGTTACCACTGGTAAAGGAAAATCTTGAGGACAGACGGAGTCCCAGGGGTGAGAGCTGTCTGAAAAATGAGAACATAGTTGTGGAAAGGTAGTACCAGACTTTCTAGATAGGGTTTTTTTGGTAGTTGAAGATAGGCTCATTTTTTCTGGTCTTTCTTCTCTTAAATTTCAGTGACATCTTTGAAATCTTTCAAGTTGTCATAATGAAGTTCTTTTCTAATTGTTATATTGAAATTTTCAATAATATTTCTTTAAAAGTACAGTAATGGAAGTTGGCAGAAATAATAAAAAAAACCAAACAACATGGACGACTTTGATTATTTGGTTATGAAAAGTGATTTTTTAATATAAGGCCACTGTCCTGGGATCCAATTCACAACTGCCTTATACTCATTGTCAAGAAATATTTCACAGATGTGGTGCCAATACCCTCAAGGAGGGGTCTTGCTGTTTCATGCCTGGGCTCTTGTAAAGCTCTTGTTGGTGTTGGGCAGAGTCCTGTCTAGGAAAGGTTCCTTTTAGTGAAAAATAGGAGTTGTAGCCTGGGTGAGAACAGCTATTAAACTGGCATGATTTTAAAGTGTGTTATAAGTGGGGCAAAGCATCAGAGTACTCCAGAACTGTTGATAGCTATTGCCTGGCAGCACAGAAATATTTCACTTTTCTATCAGAATAACAATGGGAGAAATCAAAGAACACTGAAAACTGGAACACTGTGATGATTGGCTTTGGAGTTAATTTTTTTTTTTTTCAAAGCTGAATCAGTAGGGCCCGATTTCAGAGCTTTATTCATGTTCAGTAGTAGCCCCATTAAGTGCACCTTCCTTCTCCTGACTTTACACACAATTTAAAGGGCTCTAAGAGCCCTATTAATAGTATTGAAATCTGGCTTGTACCTTGGCACAAAAAATGGGGTGAAAGATCTCTTGATTGTCACACTCTCTGTGGCTCTAGTAAGAGCAAAATTTGGAGAAACATACAGAAAAAAAAGGTTAATAATGAACTGAAATGTAAAATTTTAGTTCAGTAAAAGACAATTGAGCATGGTGATAAACTGTGGAATTGGATTCTGAGACAAATGGTAAACTCAGACTGCCTGAAGCTTTTAATTTGTTGGAGGAACTGCTTTAAGCAATCTTCTGCAGTGTAATTTCATATATTTTGTTTTTAACTCCTGGAGTGGAGCCCAGCAATGGGAAGAGAACAGAGGAGTAGAAGGCCTGTGTTAGTGTGACCCCAACCTTTGATGCAGAGCTTATGGGCACACTTTAAGGTATTAGGAAGAATGCAGTAGCTTCCTGGTAATGCCCATTTTCCAAATCTTGTAGTACTGGAGAAGGTGGAATAAATTGTCATTTTCTGAAATTAAAAAAAAATCATGCCTAAGTTGGAAGCTTTTTTTGTACTACTACTACAACAGCATAAGTGGAAAAGCATTTATAGCTTGAACTTGCCTACTTTATTCGGTGTGGGCAGACAAAGTGAGTTTCAAAGCATGTTCTCAAGCAAAAGATTTGATATTTGCAACCTAAATCACATGGCACTGTATGTTTCCTGGGAGGGTGATTCCTCTAACAACCCAACTGTTAACTGGGAGTGTGCAATTAAAAATGTATGCTGTGTTTGTCAGCTCTTTAAACTGTTCAAGCTGGTTACATAAGGTGAAGAAATTCATTACATAAGTTACACCATGAATTGCAAATTGTTTACTTAGTTGTGACAGCCATAGCTTAAGATATTTGTAGGCTGAGGGTTAGTCAGGGAAGACATTTGTGAATCATTTTGAATAATGAATAAATTTCAGATTTTATTTGCAGCCTGTTAGCAGACAATTAACAAAGAAAAAAGGATAAAACTTGTCAGAGTTGTATTTAAATCACTGTCTGCTCTAGATTAGTGACTTAAGCTGGGTTGCTGAATTTGTACTGTTGACTAAATTTGGCAGTTCGTATCTTGCTGTCAAACTCCTGAGTCATCTAGGCTTTTGAATGTTTTTCTGCATAACTGTATAATTATAGAGAGAAAATAGACTAAGTACATTAATAAGGCTTAATTAGAACATGCGTATGTACAAATACTCATGTATACAAATGAAAGTATCCAAACTTCTGTGTTCTGATTGAGCAGCAGACACAGCAGTACTCTGCAGTGGGAATTCTCTGTAAACTGTGTTTCGAGTCTTTTCTTCTACATGGGTATAAAATTCAAACAGCCTAGTAATGTGTTAGAAATTTCTCTAATTGTAAAAAATGTTGGTGTCTGAGTTTTCTTATTTCAACTCCAGCTTTCCCAATAGAATTGCTTGTTCCTGTTCTGGAACAAAAATAAGCTATATTAGTATCAAGTGGTTTGCTTGTAACACAGTGTACTGGATTCTCTGCTAGGATGATTTTTCAGGAAAAATCTTACCTTTATTTCAGAAATCATGTCAAAAACCTTATTTTAATACAGACTACCCCTTCAGTGTGTGTTCTGGGGTTCTGCTAACTCCAGCCAAGTCTTATGCTCTGGGCTGTTTACTGAGAACCTTTTGTTTCAGGTGTGGGCAGTGAGAGCCACCTGCTGCCATGGCAAAGGTTTCTGTCATCCTTTCCTGAGGTGTGGGTGACTCAACTAGCTGAGCTGTAAATCTGTGATCCTGTGGCCTGTGGGAAAACATGGGATCTGGTTGTGCCCTTCCTTCTTTCCCCCAGCCCATGAGCTTTCCTTAGAGGAGCCTGAAGGTCACTTGTCCTGACAATCTGTGGTCTGCTAAGGTAGTTGAGGATTATCAGTTCATCCATGCCTGGATCGGCCCTTGCTTCTCTCGGCCAAAGCTTTTGGGATGATTGACAAATGCAGGGATGCTGTTGGCCAAAGTGTTTTCTTTCAAGAAAAGTAATTCTGGGGCTGGAATGGCTCACAGCAAGTTGGCTGTGTGTCAGCAGAGCAGCATGAAGTTGACCTAATATAGAATGGCCTCTAACTCTGACTGTGATCACCTATTTAATGCAGTTTTCATGTAGTTTTGTGATGATTAGCGAATATTTGTTATTCTGGAGAACTTCCAGTGGAAAACATTTTAATAAGTGCACAAGAATGTTATTGAAATGCACTTTGTTGCATAGTAAGAAAACATGTATTTGTCTCTGTGATTGCTGGTGACTGGATGCCAGCTTGGCAGGGCAATGGCTCCAGAACCTGACCCATGTAAAGGCTTCTGGGGCTGGTGTGTGTGTGTGCAATACCTGCTTTGAGGGGTAGAAGTGACCTCTGCTTCACTCTGTGTTCAGAGCCAATGAACCAAGTCACCCTGTGAAGGAGGCAAAAGAAATTTGGAGAAATAAAGTAGTTTGTAGGTTTTCTTTTTCTGCTGGGGCTGTTACCATCCATCTTGAATAACTTCTTTTAGCAGGGTAAGTGAAAACCTAATTTCCCTTAATACTGATGTTCCCTTCTCTATTGCTTTTGCAATATTTTTTGTAGCTGTCATCATGACAGAAGCAAATCTGTAAAACAAAACAACAAAAAACTAAACTAAGGAGAGTACATGAAGCAGGAATCAATTTTAGTTCTCCAATAATGTGAAAGATGCAGTTTGTTACCAGGCGAAGCAATTTCAGAATATTTTTTTACGCTTCAGAAGAAAACACTAATTAAAGTATTCCCTGCTGGTCTGCTGCACAAGGCAGCATAGCTCTGATGCTGCTCAGAGGCTGTGCTGAGCAAGTCTTATGGGTGGGTAATGGTGGTTAAAGTGGGATGGAGGCTAGAGGTGATTTATTCTTAATAAAAAATGTTAGCTGAGTAGAGAGTACTTCAAATAATGTAGTGAGGTCATAGGGGCAGAACTTAGAGAGGAGAATTAAAATATTTAATTACTCTTGTGTTTTTTCCCCTGTTCATGTCCATGAAATACAGATAATTTTTACTGTCTTCTGACACCTCTGTGCAGGATGAGGGAGAGCTGCTGAATCAGTGTAGTTTCAGCTATTTCAAGCAACTGCTAGGTATAATCCCAACCCCAAACGTCTTAAGATAGATATGAAGAAGTAAAATTTAGGCCCTTTTTACTTGGGTGACTCCAAAATGTGGGGCTGCACCTTTGAGGTTTTTTTTATATTTGGCTTCAGTCTCCATCTCTGCCTTCTCACAGCTGATAGTCTTGCTCTATTGATGTGAGTCTTTGTTGCAGCTCTTGCCATCAGCATGAGGTTTTTTTCACTGACTTTCCACCTCATCTCAAAACTGAGAAGAGAATATGGCTTTTGCCAGTTCCTTAACTCCTTTCCATACCTGCTGTTATTTGTTTGTCTCTACAGGATATTTTGGGATTTAGCAGGGACAGTGTGCTAGAGCCGAGTGAAGTCATGTTTGGCTGCAGCTGCTGGAGTAGATCCTTCTTTGCCCCTGAAGAGCAAAGAGAAGCAGTGGATGTACTTTAGGTCTTAAATTGTCCGTTCCTTTCAGGCACAACTTTTGTTGCTAGTACAGATGTTAATATTAACAAATCTCACGGATCTGTTTCCTGTGCCTTTCACAGGTGTGTTTGCTAACATCCCACATTTGGAGGGTGTTGTAGTGAATTTGCCTGCTTTGAGATCCAGGTAGACTACTTAGTTGAATTTGGTTATCACAGTGGGACTTGCAATTGGTACAGAGAAACTCTGGTGGGGCCAAGCCTTGAGACAGAGCCTGTGTACCTCTCCTACCCTGCCTAGGTTGAAGGCAGAACACTCAGATGCTGACTGGGCATGAATCACAAAAGCCAAAATAGTTTGTTCCCCAAACTGTTCCCCAGACATTTGCTCCAGTCTAGACTGCTGATTGGGAGTGTTTGGAGTGACCTGGCAGAATGTGTGTGAGTTTCTGGGACAGTCAGAATTCTTTCAATATGTAATTTCCCCCT
The DNA here is from genome assembly GCF_015832195.1 of Motacilla alba alba. Classification (NCBI taxonomy): domain Eukaryota; kingdom Metazoa; phylum Chordata; class Aves; order Passeriformes; family Motacillidae; genus Motacilla; species Motacilla alba. The sequence goes on from NC_052031.1 coordinate 58,769,767, forward strand.
TCTTGATGCTCCTTCTCCATTGTCACAACTCACTTACTGCTTAGATGCCTCTAGCTGCAGCTCACTGGCATGGATCAACAAAATTGAGTGGTTTATAAGCTGAGAAAAATATAAGCATCACACTCTCAAATTGATATTTGACAAGAAAGAGGGCTGAGAGACTCAGTAGTGTTGCTTGGAAATGTATGAAAAAACAGGCAGCCACCTTGAACAGAGATTTGTCATCTTGCCAGGGAGCCACAGCGAGAGAAACCAGCACAAGCTGTGTCCAGTCACCTGAACATCACTCTGCCATACTCAGTTGTGTGCTAGCTTTGCAATACAACATTTCAGTTGCCTGTGGTCCATGAACCATTCTATTTAGAGCTTTAATTCCCAGGAGATGGAATTTTTGTTTTGACTTTATGGTTGATGGTTACTTAAATACAGAGAGTTATGCTTGAGAAAGAATGCTAGTTGTGCCAGAGACTAGGTATTGGGAACGGAGAGTAATGCAGAAGGGGAAAACCTTAGCGGTGCTGCATTTTTCTCCTAAACAAAATGCTTTGATCTCCAGATGAAGCAACTAGCACAACAGTTCATGTTAATTGATACCACTCAATCATCAATTCACTCAGCTTCTGCAAAGAACATTAGTTCAGCAGCACTGGCAGAGCATCAATGGAAGTTAATTTTAATGGTAATTTGGAGCCTGGCTTATTTCTCTTTTAAAAGGTTTTTATACATGAAATAAATTTTTATTGCTAATTAATTTCATTATCATCTGGTGTGGGTTCATGCTAAATAGTGCAGTTCACTCTTCCTTTCTGGAATTGGGTGAAGCTACTGTCCCTCCCCAAATACTCATGAGTTGTGATTGTTGTTTGTAGTTCAGAGAGGTGAAATTCAGGGTTAAGGGACCAAAGGTTAAAGCAATGAAAGGGATATTTTTTTTAATATTGAAACAAGCTGCAGTTCTTCCAACCAGGTAATTCTTGACACAGAAGTCTGGGCCTGCTTGCCAAGACATGTTATGGACTCTGACAGGACAGTGCTTCCACTTTTCTTCAGTCTGATGGGAGCAGCATAGCCCTAAGCCTAATGAAAGTTACTGTCAGAACCTTCCATCATTAGTGATTAGCTTTTTAGTGATATGGCAGAGCAATGCAGCTCATAGTGCCTGACTGCATCCCTGATGCAGCACAGCTGCAAGCGTGCACAGTGCTGCAGGTATGATGGTACCCATTTCCAACAAGGCACTTGAGTGATTATCCCTGTCCTTTCTAACTCTGGGCTGAGGATCCAGCAGGCACCAGCATCCTCCAGGCAGAGATAAGTAACTGACTATATCTAGCACAGCTTAAAAATTATTTTAAAATCTCCTCATAAATGTTGTCCTAGTAGGAGTATCTGTGGTGATGTGAGTCTGCTTTTTCTCCTGTTAGAAGTGAGACTGGCATCCTTCCACTACTGTGCACAACGGCTGCATTGTATTTCTCAGATTCGCTTTATAGGATTAGGAGTAATAGCTGAGGGGAAATCATGCTCAGCTTCATGTCCAGGTCAGCATATTTGGAGGAGTTGCAGAGCTGTCCAGTGCTGAAGTGATTCAAGTGTTGTATTATCGCCACGGGTCATGTGCAACTGTTTGAAGTAAACCTCTTTACTGTTTTTGTACTTCATGGCATGGAATCAGGCTCCAGAATGATCAAAGCCTCAGGCTTAAATTATCCTAATTGGGCAAAATCAGACGAGCATGAGTTGAGGCTTCAAGGTTGCCACAGAGACAATGTGCAGCTTACATTACTATGTCCTACTTCCTCGGGAGACCTCAAGTGTATTCATGTTTTTACTTCCTTTTGGAGTACAACTTTCTGAGTCTTTTAAATGACCAGGACTATTTCAGACTGTTGTTTTGCCTTGGTATAATATGAATAATAAAATTGCAGGCTTGGCCTTAAGTAACAGCTCTTGTGGTGAGGTGTACGGTTTGAGCATCATTAGATCATTCCACTTAGTCTTTTCTTGGATTTTGAATATTAGTAGTATATCTAGCTATGATTTTTTATTGTTTAAGTACATCTCTCTACCCCAGTACAAAATCAGCTTATGGTGTAATATTGCGGAAGCTCTAGAAATTTTCATCAAATGGTGAATAAATTGGGTCTGGAACACTATTAGTTTCACAATCACACAGTACCTGGACTCATGGGAACCTGGTCCAGGACTGAAGTTCCTAGTCATTGTCACAGCACTGCTAGATTATGATAAATGTCACCAAGTCTGTAGGAAATCTAAACAGAGAAACAAGGTATTTTTTTGCTCCTTCCTTTTAAAGACAACCTAAGTGTTCTTACATATCATGGTCTATATGTCAAGAGTACTTAATATTCTTCTTTAAAGTAAGTTATTGTCATGCAATTTCATAGTGAAATCTTTTATTCCATAGTTGAAAGTTTATAGAGTAACAGATGAATACTGTTATTTTTCATTTCTTAGGATAACTTGGTTATTTTCCAGTAAGAAAGATTTTTGCTGGAATGGGGAATAATAGCTGGAAATTTGTTTTCTCTTGCTGTTCTCTACAATTCTAGACCACTTGCTCTCATTTTGGAAAGATGTTTATTAAATCTCAGAAAAATATTAAAGCTCTGGAACTAGATGAGTTTGAAGAGAGGTTGGATGTGGCTTTGAGCAACTTGATCTTAGTGAAAGGTGTCCCTGCCTGTGGCAACAGGGTTAGAATCAGGTCATTTTTAGGGTTCTTTCCAACCCAACCTATTCTATGAATCTGTATTTCCCAAGTAGCATTTCTTCAGTCCATTATGAATTGTCAAGATCCAGTTTTGCCTTTGTGTGTGCTCCTGGCAAAGGCTTCTTCTGTGTGGATGAGGTCGCATTCCTGAGCACTTAAAAGCGGTTCACTTACTGATATTCCAGGATTAGAGTATTTTATTTGAACTGTGTCCATATACTAAGAATGGTTCTCCATATATCCTGCATCTGCTGTGGCTACATTAAAAAAAGCTGTTTAATCCTTAAAGTGTAGAATCTACTGCATTTGCAAATGTGTTATACAAACATATATGATAATGGTATCAATTTCAGAAATTGGGCTATTTTTTGGGACTATTTTATTTCTCCTTTTAGAGCTCTGTGTTGCTAGCTCCTTTTTCCTTTGTTTTATGCTTGTTGCCCACTTGTGTAGCTACAAGCATAAACTCTGTAAACCCTGGTCAGTTGCCTGAGGAGGACACAAGTGTCATCTTTAGCTGATTCCAGTAATGTCCAGAGGCAGACTTGGGTGTTCAGGTTGGGTTATTGACTGTGCTGTCAGTGAGTCTGGCACTTGTGCACCCTTACTGCATTTCTACTGGAGTGTGAGATGGGCATTTTGCTTCTCCTTCCTAAGTCTCCTGGTTCTTGGGGTGCCTCCTGGATCTCAGCCTTGTGCATGCCACCTTGATATCTTGTTCTCTTTAAGGTAGGCTGTACTTAAAAATATTTTTGATGAAACTGATTTGCAAGTACAACTCACTGAGCTTGTATTGCAGTGTCTTCCTGCAGTATTTGCCTCTTACCCTGATGGGTGGAATCTCTGGGTAAGATCAGCTTGCAGCTATTTCTCTTTACTATGACTTTTGTCACAATTGCTGTAATATAACCTGATATAGCAGAACCCTAGGAGATAAGAATATTAAGCTAATGGCGTATTTTCTTAAAGGTTTGGATGTTTTCCAATTAATCTGTTTTCTGTTAGGTTGGCATGTTGTCTCCATCCTTTTCATCAGTGTGGCTGATGATCCAGTTTAGAATCATCCTGGATCTCCTTCACCTTATCCTGTACTCAACAAACTGAAGCCTCATGCTCTTTTGGGAAGAAACTTGTACATAAATTAATGCTGGGCAGCAATACTGTCTTTTATTAAATAGTTTCAGGTATTGTAGAGAAATAGACTGTGCAAGGTAGTTTTAGAGTAGTAACTAAAATAGGAAGAGAAGCATTCATAGAACACAACACATATAATAACACCTGGGTTTAGAATTAATTGTACAGATAAAAATGTGTCCAGAAGCACATAGGATGCTGAATCATGGAGTTTTTAATTTTCAAAATCAAGCCTTGCAATTCAAGTCTTATTTTTATATATTATACAAAATTATCTATATGAACAGGGGAGGTGCTAAACAGGATCAGCAAAAGTCTTTCAGGGCACGGATTCTGTTCACTGTATTTGTACAGCATTTATCCCATTGGGTGTTATCAGACGCCACTGAGACACAAGCCTTTAATAAAGTTCAGACTAGGAGTACAGAGTAAAAAAATATATCCTGAGCTGGCAGTGTCTGAATAAATGCCTGTTTCCATAACCCCTTCTCTCTAAATCTGAATTTCACCAGTGTGGTGTTAAAGGCCTGTTCTGCATCTTCCCAGTGGTGCTTGGAAGAGAGCTCTTCTTTGGTCCCATGTAAGCTGATGAATCTTCTGGGATATGGTTGCCTCCTCATCTGTCAGGATGAGGATCATAAAGAAGGTTCTTGTGTTGTAAAGGGCTGAATAACACTTCAGGCTATAAACCCCAGTGGGATTCTGCTGCCCTTTTAGGCACAAGGATGGTGGGATGCACTGGGTGGTGACAAAGGTGTTCAGATGTGCAATGCTCACCTTTCAGACTATGCTTATTGCTGCCATCCATGGGGTTCTAGTATCTAATGCAGCTCAGTGCACTTTGAATCATATCTTTTCTTCTATGCAACTTTCCTGACAGGCAGCAGAAATATTTAGTCCAGCTTGTCCTGGTCAGAACATCTTACATTGCAGTGAGTGGGAGACCTTCATGCTGTAAGCCTCTGATTTGATTTGACATTTCAGATGGAAAGGTGCAAGAAGTGGTAGATGACATTTATTGGAAGACAAGAGGATGTTATAGGCAAGGGAACATGATGTCACCAATACCCTCCCAAAGCAAATTCCAATATGTGCTGACTCAGCAGAAGATGGGATGAGAAATTCTCATCCCACACCTTATGGGCCTAAGCTAGAGTCACATGATTTTATAAGAATCTCACTTTATTTGGCATGGGAAAAAAGAATAGATGCTTTTAGACCTATAAGGGTTTTCCCTACTGTGTTCTGCTGCCCTGTTCTATAAGTTGGGCTCGCTTCTGCTATTTTTAATTTTTGCATTAAAGAACATCATATGCATGTCTTAAGAGAAATACAACGAATGTTAGCTAAAGTGCTTGGATACTAAATACCTTTAAGACTTGACTAGAATAACTTAATTCCTTGTTCAAGATCCTGCTGGCAACGGGACATCTCACTGCGTACTCTCATCCTTCCAGATGTGTACTGGGAAGAAGCAAAGGGAAGGTTGGAACTGGAGAGAAGTTGATCCCTTGTCAGTTTCTGGTTCCCTCTATCCTCATGCAAGGGCATTTATCCTTCCAGTATTTATATCTGCTGTGAAACGTGTTGTTGTTTGGTACAGAGAGTCTGCAGTGGTGTTGAGATTCTTGCCCAAAGTTATTGACTGAAGTACTTTTTGAGTGCAGCAAGACCTTGATGCACCAGAAATGAATTACTGTAGCATTTGTGGAGAGGTGCTCAATGCCCAAGCCTTCTGTACACAAGGGCATACGATGGTATTGCAAAACTCATCACTGGATAAATAAGGGCACAGTCCAGTCAATTGGAAAAATATTTTTTGATCACATCCACCAACTTTTTGTATTTCCAATACTTCTACAAGAATAATTTCTTTCTGCCAGGAGAAACCACTTATGATTTCAGACAACTCTGGAGAGATTAACAATATCTGTGGTTTGTAGGCTTTAGAATGACCAAATTGTGATTTTGCTCATCTTGGATTTCACAGTACTGTTGTTTGATCTTCTTATCATCATCTTTATCTTCCTTTTCTTTTCCTTCTAGTTGTCTTTCAGTTTGTTTGACTATTCAAGGACACCTTTTAAATATCTACATAATGTTGAATTTCTCAAGGCCTTTATTTGATTCAAGCCTTCATGTAAAATTTTAAGTCCAGTTACAATAGTGCAGCAAACAGCCTTGCGAGGGAAGGGCAGCGAGCTGTGCAGTCTTTTGTCCCTCTGAATGTGTACTCCTTTACAAAGGAAGATTGAGTATCTTTGCAGTTTAGTCATGGCAGCTCATCAGTTAATAATTTGAACATGGACAATCCAGGGAGTGACTTCTCAGGGAAAGAGCAGGGCCAAGCATGGAGCTGTTCCTCACTTTAGAGAGACATTATATAAATGCCTGTATAATTTAATGGTCTCTATTCACCAGGAAAAAAAATCTCAATGTTTGTTTCAAGGTAGTTTTTTCTAGCTTTTGTCATCAGACTATAGGATTCAAGTAGTTATTCTGTTGGTAGAGTTTCAGGCAAGAGACATTATGGACTTACCACGGGAAACTCTGCTCACTTAGGGATGATCTCATCTGTTAGCTTTTCTCTGCACTTAGATTTAATAAGTGCAGGGGATCTTTGTCTCAGAAATACTTTATGTATCAAGTGATGTCTTGAAAGTATCTTTATTCCAATCACAGTACCCTAATTTTTTATTCTGGAAATAACTAGAATAGGGACAGCATAAATAATATTAATCTTGGGAAATCTAGAATATAAGGATATATTTAAAATGGTATCTTCCTACCAAAGAGAGAATATGTTGAAAGTCTTCTGTTTGCACAGTTTTGAAGTCTGAACAGAGTCCTTGATGGATGGAGATAGTCTGTCTCATCAGCACGGGATGTAGAGAACAGTTTATGGGAATAGCAGGGTGTCTTTCTGGTCTATCCATGCTGTAGTCTGCTCATAGGAGAAAAAGCCCAGCCTGGTTGCAAAGCACATCTTGGATTTCTTCCTTACTTATTTCTTTGATAGGCTAGTTGTCTGCTGGTCTATCTGCTTTTGGAACTGAAATGATTTCAAATGCTGTGGTTTCTCCTAATTATGTTAAATTTAAAATGTGCAAAATGGGATCTATGCTAACAGGGATGCACTTCCCAAATTTAAGGCAAGCCAAATCACCTTTTATATAGAACATGTGAGTTAGAAAAATGCATCTTAATTTCAACTTATAAGCAAAATGCTTTTCTGACTAAAAGGGAAAAAAGAGTCTTCTTAGTTTAATTCTATAAATCCCTACCATATGACTCCTGCCACAAACTTTATTCTTCCTTTTTATTTCTCTTCATCTCAACTTATTATGTTCTGTTAAAGTTGTAAAACTCTGCCTGCCACCCCCACACTTAGTTGCAGGACAAAACCTACACGAAAATGATAAAGATGTTGCATAGCTCACGTAAGCCCTTTTCTTTAGGGGATTTTTTTAAGAGACTGCTGTATGCAAGTGTAAGATCCCCTGTAAGTGGGTTCTTCTGGGAGATTTGTCTGGGTTGGGTCTCAGCCTTATTTCCTCAATGTTGCATGCGAGCATCTGAATGATTCTGTCACGTTGGGATTTCTGCTGTTTAAACATGAGGTTGAAGTGCTACAAGAAAGCTAAATGTTTTCTCCAGCTCAGCTATTTGTGGTGCTTGCTGTAAACTAACAGGGGATACAGAGAGGAGCTTCTGTTCCTCTCACTTTAAGAAGGGGAATGAATGTGTCTAGAAAGCCACAATTTACATTGCAAAGCAGCAGAGAGATTGGCACCTCAGACTTCACTGCATGTGATCACAGATACTCAGCAGGATGAGTGATATCAGTGGATCCACCCTTGTTTTCTTCTTGGCCATCTGGGGCCCTACTTCTTAGACATCCATTTGAAATAGGTTTTGAAGCTGGTTAATGCAACACCAAGGTCCATGGGAGCATCTCACTATGAGAATCATAGGGTGTATGTTGCCATAGAAGAAACCTGTCCATGGAATAGCCTTTGCTGTGCTTTTTCTTTGGCTTGACAGCAGTGCTGAGATACTGCTTTGTTCCATGGGCTATCGGATCATCAGTGAGTTTTTACTGGTAATTGCTGTCTCACTGACTTTTTATTGATCATTTAATTTCTGCCTCCAAACATGTGGGAGCAAATATTTTTCAGTCCTTTTAACCTCCTTAACTTTTCATTTGTGCTCTGCTTCCCTCTCCCCTGTGGCCAGCCCAAAGCAAATAGGTGGACAAAAAGATTAATAGAAGCAAGGAGATGCCTTCCTCCTCTCAAGTGCCCTGTGGCTTGGAGACTGTTATTAATAGCTGAAGTAAAAAAGTGTTTCATAACCCTCTTCTTGCTCCTGCTTCCTTGCCAGCCCCCTTTCCTTGGTCTCTGGAGAGCAAGTGTGAGCTCATCACTTTCCAATGCAAATTCAGCTTTTGGTCTCATACTTGGAGTCTTTTCTTATCATGGGTGGAATATTTATCTTCTGCCAGCTGGTGGCTTTAAGCAAGCTGCTATTTGCTGGGCTATCCAGAGAGCATGTGAGGAACAGGCCTGGCAAAAGCTGCTCAAGCATTTTATTTTTTCTCTACTCTGAAAATGTTGCCATCCACTAAGTACATGTGCACATGTCTTCTGCACCTCTGTCTTTGCTGACACAGTGGTTGAAAAGAAAATTTGGACATTTGGGTGTGGAATCAGAAATTGAAATGTAGGTGTAACTGTCTGAAATCTGTGGAAGTTGCTCTGTGGAATCTGGTCACATAAAGCCCACACACAACAAAGCTGTTATGTGTCTGGAGATTAGTTATCTTCAGGGATGGCTTCCTTTTCTTGTGTGTGCTATATCTGATTTTTTCTATATCTCTAGAGATCTAATGGGTTAGTACTGAAAGGGAGCTGGCAGAGCCAACCAGATGACCTGGTAAGAATGGGAATGGCAAGCTGTTGTCTATTACCCCATTTCTGTATGGATGGTACAGTACAGTGGATCCTTTCAACCACCCCCCCAGCTGAATTCTTACAAGACTGCTTTACCAGCTGAGCACTGCCTAACAAGTTTGACTAAGCTAGAGGCTCTGAGAGAGTCTCTATTTGGAAGTTGAGATGAGCTGTAGAAGAAAAATGGAAGGAAAAAAGAGCATTGTGGTTCTGCTTCTCACTTTGAAAAAACTGTTTGCTCTCTTTCCTAGTGAAAATCTTTAAGCTGTTCATTATGTTAATGTATTTTCTGGGTATGTGCCATTTTGTGGACAAAATATTTATTTTATGTCTCATCCTTTCAGTTGCTCTCTACTCAGTGGATACAGGCAAGCTTTTCCTTCAGGTAAAACAGAGGATGCTGCAATCTTCTGAGTATGTTTCCCTCAAGTTCTGTGTTCATTGCATTTTTGGTGGTCATTAAAGGCATCTACATGTAAAAAGCAAGTCGAAATAAGATTGTATATTGAAATATCCACTTAATAGCCCCTGGCAGCCTAACAGGCTGCAGACTTTCTGCCTTTTAACCCACAGGGAGTCTATAGGTGTGTAATGTGCTTGTAAGTATTTTTATAGTTACACTTAAGTACAGTTAGGAAATTGTTTTCACATGGAAAATTGCTTCTGAAGCAAAAAGCAGGCAAGGGGACAGAACCACTTGTGAAACTTAATCTAATGCTGCTGGTGGTTTCAGTTGAAAAAAAATTAGAAAAATGTTGTAAAATTTTCAGGCTATGTCTTTCAGACTTTCAATTGAAATACAGTTTTAAAAGTATTCTTTAAAGGCATCAAAATAAGTTACAGATGAATACAGTTTTGCAGCTGTACAAAACTTTTCTGGTGACCTGAAATTTTGGTCAGTTTTTTTCCCTTGTGTGATCTGGTGGGGTTGAATTTAAAAGAAACAATTTGTGCTTAGGACCTAATGTTCACCTTGTGTTTTCAAGGCGGGGACATTACTTCAAACTGGCTCTGCTCATGTACCATTAGTTGAATTTCCATTAGCACATCTTCTGATTTAACTTTTTTTTGGTGAAGAATCTAATGGGCATCATCTCGCAGCACATTGTGTTCTGAACCAAAGCATGGTAACTAGACATGATCAGGTGGTCATTACCAAAAGTGCTCTCCTGATCCATGTCACATGTTCCCATAGACATGTTCATTGTCCCTCCCAGTATGTGACCCTTGGGCCTGTCTGTGAATGAGAAAGGGCACTGGATCAGATCCCTCTTTGATTTTACTCAGATCTCCAGAAGGTGAGTGGAACCTGACTGTGCACTTCTATCCATGTGCAGGGGAGGCAGCTAGGGGCTGGCAACTGAGTCTTAAACCCAAAAGACAGAACCTCCAGATCATCAACTGAAGGGAGGCATCAGCCCAATTCCTTGGCCACACACAGCAAACAGCAATGAGCACCGGGAGTTGTTTCACTTTATCTAGGACAAGTAGCAACAAGTCCTACTGGCAGATGAAGCTGAACCTCAGTGCAGGATGATGCCAGAGCCAGTTAGGAAGAAGCATCTCTTGTTTTAATAGTTTGGCCCATGCTGCAACTGACAATCTATGTTGAGCTTCATTAATTAGAACATTGGCTTCTATTTATGAATATAAGTTAATGAATATTCACCAAACATGTTGATTAAGGTGGTGATTCTTGCATATTCTTCCTAGATTTTCAGCCCTTTACTCTGAGGTATTCTATTATTTGAAATATTCATGTGACACGAGGGAATTTCTGATTAGGTAATGGGGTGTTGAGACATGGGAATAGGTGCTCAAGGATGTGCATCTCCATTCTTGGAGGTATGTAAGACTTGACTGGACAAGGCCCTGAGCAACATGAACTATCTTTGGATCTGATTTTAACTTTAAAGTTGTGCCTTTTTGAGCAGGGCATTGGGCTGGTTGACATCTAGAGAGCACTTTCAACATAAATAATTCTGCAGTTAATGCAGAAGAATAGTGTTCCTACATTTTTGGTATTAATCTATTTATAGATGTGGAAAAAATATGTAACCAGTACTTTCATGGTTACTATTACTCCAGAAGTAAAAAAAAAACAAAACCAGTCCTGTTAAAAGTGTTGCAATATTTTCTAATAAGCATCTGATTTCACCAAAAAAAAGTAATCCGGAGTTCATTAACTAGTCAGCATATCTGATTGCAGGATTGCAATCTCTGATTGCAGTTATATCATAGCAGCTGGTCAAAGTATAACTTAATTTCTCCTTCTATCCTCCTCCAAGCTTTAATTTGACCAGTTAATTCATGCTGAAGCTGCAAGTCTTGCCTATATTAAGGTACCTCCAGATGAATTTTGATGACTCATAAGAAATGATTAAAGTAACTGAGGGCAGCACATACATCTGAGGGTGATAATTCTGAAAAGGCACCGGCCTGAATCGCCAGTGCTAGTTTGAAAGATGCAAAAATGCTAACACAAATAAACAATGAACTTTTCCAGGTGAGAGAAGACTTTTAAGACCATAGTAGATACATATGCCACATGTAATTGCTTTTTGTAACCAAATCTTGGTCCTAACTATGATTGTAGTCTCTGGAAACCTAACTACAATTTTATGCTAAGAAAACCCTCTGTGAACTTCCTCTGCTCTACAGATTTTCTGAAGATAACGTGAAACACTTAGAGGCTAAATGGCCAATCTGTATCTCTTTGTTTGCTATGGAGATAGTCACCCAATGAGGGACCAGTAACCAAACCGTGGAATTAAGGCAATCTTTCATACTGAAGGCAGTTTCTCATAATGAGGAGCAAATATATGTAGTGAGTGCAGTTTGCAAGCCAGAGGCTAGGAAATATTTATGTAGTAATTCTGAAATAGATTTGTGAAAATTAGAACTAGAACAAAGGGTGAATTTTGTGGAGTTTTTTGCTACAAAACAGTTCATCCAGGGGTATCTGCAACACAGAAGAAGGAAAAGCTGCCTGGGGGTAGCAAAGGCTCAGAATATCCACACCAGTCTTCAGGGGAGTTCATAATAGCAAAAGCTTTGACAGGAAATGTAGTAAAACAAATACTAGTTTTACATCTGGATCCGTCTTAGAAACCAATATGCATACTCTAAGGAAGAATGGGTACCCCTGGTTCAGATCTCTGCAAGTTACAGCATGCAAGGTGACTCAGTCCTAGCTTGTGGAGTCTGGAATGGCTGCACCATAGCTCATCCAGAGTGAGCAAGCAGTTGACTCTCACTTTCCTGATTGCTCTAACCCAGGGACTGCTGTGAAGAATCTTAGTGTGGGAGAAATTTTTATCTGTATCTGGAAGTCCTCTAAGCTACTGAAGGTAACTTATTCACGTGCTTTGGGTTAATCTGTTGTTGAACCTTTAAGGATGGTTCTGCAATCTGCAGGCTTGAGAGCTGAGGCAGGGGGGAAGTGTGAAATATTCTAGTCCTCAAGACAGGAGAGAAGTACTCAGATAACCCATGCAAGTAACTCTGTGCCATCTTGGGCTTAATCTGAAGTGGTATTACTGTCACCCAACTGCTCTCACAGGTTGCCAGTTTGATGAAAGGCCATGTCGAGAACTACTTTCTGTTACCAGCTCTCAGATGGATTGGTCTGTATTATGCAGAATACTAAACCATACAATCACACTGACACTGTAAATTCATGAAACTTGGTAACCACCTTTGCGGAAGTCAAACTGACCAGGGCAAATACTTCTGTGTGCTTCTGAGATCCAAAATTTACGACAGAAATAACAAATACCTTGGTGGCATTTTGAAGTTCCATTCTATTTTTAAAATTATCCATGGTTAAAGCTGTTGCTTGGAGTAGTTGGAAAGAGTTTAAATATTATTTTTAAGAGAGTGGTGGGGGCACAATGGTGATGAAGAAATACTGGTCCAAAAGTTCTGAAAAAGTTGTGTTGACCTACCAGACAAATACAGTCTGGACACCAGGCTATGACCTTAATTGATCTCAACCCTCTTCTGTTTAGAGTGGGATAATGGTTCAGTCATTCCCTGCATTACCAAGCAGTTTGAAGCCTCTACTGGAGTGGTGTTTACGGCTCCAATAATGCAGTGGTAGCTGAGTTTCTCTTGATGTGGTGGCTTTCAGGGCAGTTAGGACTTGGTGAAGGGAAGGAGAGATCTTGATTCCATTTCAGAAGGCCGGTTTATTATATTATGATATATATTACATTAAAAAGGACTACACTATAATTATACTACAAAGAATAGAGAGAGATTCATCAGAAGGTGAGACAGGAATAGCAAGGAATGAATAACAAAGTTTTGTGACTCCCAGAGAGTCCGAGAGCTGCTGCTTTCTTGATTGGTCACCAAGTAGAAACATCCCACATTGACCAATCAAGAAAGCACCTGCTGCATTCCACAGTAGCAGATAACAAATTGTTTACACTTGAAGCTGAGGCCCTTCAGCTTCTCAGGAGAACAAAATCCTAGCACAGGGATTTTCATAAAATATCATCACTACATTCTCTAGCAGCTGAACTAACATTAGGATGTTAGTTGGTAAAGTTCTGAAAATTAAATAGAAAAACATCAGTGTTTTCAGGTGGTATTTCTCCTGTGGCCTAGGTTCAAAGTTTTTCTTATAAAGAAAAAAGAGGAAGTATTATGTGCTAAGGTGATAGTATGGAGCAATGATCAGCATATACGAGAAGGAAACTGAGCAGCTGAGTGAGTCAGTAAGAGGAGGTGCATGTTTGATGCTGTGAATACTTAGCTCTCAGGGTGAAGCTATCTCTAGTTTCCTTATCTCCTATTTGTTTGTCATCTGACCTTTGCAGCAACAGGGGGTTGCCAGCCACAGTTAACAGCTGCTGAATCCCCTGAGCATCTGTGCTTGTGATGATGGTATGGCAGAGGTTTGCTCTGCATGGTTCTAGTTGCATCCTTCTGCTGATCCTTTTCTTAGCACTCTATTGGAAGATGTCAGCTACTTTTCTTCAGGATTTTCAGCAAGCATTTCTCTTTGGTCAGAGAAATATAGGATGTGCTGCCTCTGTCCCTGGAGCAGCTTTGTGGTGGTTTTTGTGTTTCTTGTGGCCAGCTATAACTCTTGCTATGGTGGCTTACAGCTAAAAAAATCCCCACTCACTGCTCTATAAATACTGTTCCCAGTTATTGGAGCAAAGTGCAAAGCAAAGCTGCAGTTGCATTTGGTCTAAGTTTGTGCTGAAGGCTGGAAATGCTCCATAAATTGCAGTTTCCCTACTGAGGGTAGGGAAGGGAAAGCTTGCTTTGCTTCCTATCCCAAAGACTGGAGTGAACATAGCTAGTAATTCTTCTGAAGGTAAGGATTTTGTAGCATTTTTCTGAGAAGGCTTTCCAGCAGAGCAGTAGTTCTGATTCTTGCTGCTCTTGATGCTTTTGCTCTCATAGGGACCTCCAGGACTTGGATCTTTGGGCATCTTGAACATTGTTCTTTTCTGTGTGGAACAACCAGGAAATCAGAAGTATGAAATCACCACTGCTTATAAACTTGCCCTTCTCCTAATTTTTATTGCCAGGTCCAGGTGATTGAAGGCCTTTTTCTTAAGTTGAAAAGCCGATTGTCACCTCTAGTTAGATATATGCTGATGTACTTGCATTGACTCGGCATAGTCATTCTCCTACACTTGTGAGAGTGGGTTTAAATAAGTGGTTCATGCTCAAATGCCAAGCAATCGCAAGCATTGTCATTTTGGGCCATGAAAATCTTGAGTTTTCCAGTAAGATACTGCCTCCTTCTGCTGAGTGGACACCATTGCTCCCCGGTGTAGCTGGCAGGGCTTCAGTGCCCTCTGTGAACTGCCATGTCAAGTGCTGTACCATGCCCTATTTGCCCACCCTGGTTGATAGTGGTCCCAAAGCTATTTTTGTGTGCTTAAGTCTCATTTGAGCTATGGGGAAGGAAGCATAAGCCCCAAATTATGGATATGGTCAAGTGATGACCTGAATTCAGCCAATAATCTCTTTCTGCTTTAGGCTTTGGTGATAAAAGTAATATTGAGCAGCTTGCTGCATTACCACCAAAAGTCTTTGCAGAATTAGAAATCTGATGGACCTTACTAGAAATCAGCCTTTTTGGCTCCAGAAAAGCTGCAAATAGAACAGGGGTTGTTCTCCTTTCCTTCTGTAAGCTTTTATTTTGTATCTTGGCTCTGTGTCTCTTTCTACTATTCTATATAAATCTCTTGTTTGGGCAGGTATCTGATAACTTAAAGATTAATTTCTGACAAATAAGCATTCGTTATTTTCTTGCTGATGCTTCTAATCTATAAAAGCAACCTAGCAAAAGGGAATAGGAAAACCTATAAGAAGGCAAGGTTGTGATTTGGGGATTTTTTAAAAGCTCTTTGCACACTAGCTGTCTTTTTATTTAAATACTATTCTTAGTTTGAAACTTTCATTCTGGGCGTACATTTGGTGCCCAGATGGTGCAGACTCACACAGAAGCCCATCACGCTGTCAGGGCAGGCGGATACATATGTAAATATTTTGCCTTTTCCCCCTATAATATTTGGCTTTGTCTAATCTAATTGCTGTCAAAGGCAGAATGTGAAGAATACTTACAAGAAGCAAACAATGAGAACCTCAAATGTTTATACTGCGCTAACTCTGGAAGATTCTGGTAGACTGTGATGTAATTAATAACTTGTTTCATGGGTTTTCTTCATGCTGTGAATTCATGGTCTATAATCTAAGTTCATGCCAAGTAGTATCTTACAACCCTCAGTAGAAACCTGTATTTGTAGTGGTTTGAAAGCATTTTTTACCCCGTGGAACTGTTGATATAAGGCTAATGGGTCTGCCTTTTCAGTTCAGGCTGGCAGTAAGAGTCCTCTACCTGCCTCCTTGTGTATAGTGCTCTTTATTATTTATATAATTCATTGCTTCATTTAATTTATTTTATTGAGTGCTCATCTTAATGTATTTTTAATACATAAAAGTATTTCCAACATAGCTGCTTCTCTGACTAGTGTTAGCTAGTAACAGTGTGGCCAACCACATTAAGGATACCTATTTAGTTATCAAAGACCTGAGCCAAAATAACATAATGTTAGTCGGAAAATGACTTTCATGAGCTTTGACAGCTTAGTGAGAATGTCTAATAAAGCCAGTGTTAGCTGAGAATGCTGGCAAAAGCAATGTAGGAAACCTGACTGGCTTTCATCAATACAAAAACAGTTACACAGTTACAGGTGTCTGATCAGATGTGAAATTTGGCTAGGCTACAATTCATGGAAAGCATCAGACTACCCCAGACTCTTTCTTCTGAGGACACTAACTATGCAGAGAGATGCCAGGAGATCAGATCCTGGAGGGGCAATTATTGTACAGGAAGGAAAGTATTTGTAAAAGGAGATGTAATGATGTGACGGGAAGACATCAGAAGCAGCACATCGTGCTTTTTTCCATTGAACATTGGTGAAATCCTGAGGAAAATACAGAGGGAAAACAATTGCCCATTTCAACCACTGATCTTGCCATCTGAGCCTCATTGTTCAGAGATGCCAATGAATTCTGTCTCTGAACCTGCTGTAAAAGTGTCTAGGTACCTTCAGTAGACGGTGTAGGCGGTCGTGTGTCCCCCTGCTGTGGGATGGAAAGGGTTAGGAAATTGTTCACTACCTATATGTTCAATTTTTCTGTGTTGATTTTTATTTAAAGGAAGATCAAAAGTGTTTGCTTGGTGTATTTCCTGAAGTATGGGCATTGAGTCATGACCATGACTGCACAGAAAGCTAAGACATGAATATGTTAACTGCATGGCAGTTGCTAGCTCGCAGTTCAGGGTAGAATTTGCCACACAGATATCTCATAGTGAAAGCAGGCAGTGGCAGCTACTCCAGGGCCAGTCTGGAAGGTCCCTGGAATGTGTGAAAGATAAACTTCCGGTATCATAAGCCTGGATCTGAGCTTAAATGTCATGGGCCAGAGAGTGTGCTGGTTGTCACAGTGGGCAGGGATGGTAGGGATTGCTTTGCTCCTAGGCTTTGCTTTTGGTTGTCAAATCCATCTGGCCTGTAGCTGGCAGGACATGTTACATTCATTTAACACACTTTTCTGCATTTTGCCTTTCCCAGGAGCAATTGAGCGGTGCTCGTACATCAAGTACCACTACTCCTCAGCCACCATCCCCAAGAACCTTACGTACAACATCACCAAGACAATCCGCCAGGATGAGTGGCACGCCTTGCGTAAGTGTTGCTGCCTTTCTTCACCTTCTCCTCGTGTGCAGGCGGGAGGTGCTCCCAGATAAATGAGAGCAGAGGCTCTGAGTGACAGCCCGCTCAGAGCCCTCATCTCACATACAGTTTGTCTTTGTAGCAGACGGATCGATTTGTTCTTAGGACCTACATCTCTGTTTCTGCTGCTGACTGGAAATTCTGCTGAGGCATGAGAATGCAGCAGTGGGGAAAAGGCATTTGTATGCAGAGATTAATACTGAGTTAAATACAAAAATGAATAACAAAATCAATGCCCTACTTTTTAATTCAGTGGAATGCTCTGTACGTGAGCACATTCTCATGCCATTGCTGCTGAGTTTCCTGCTTCCAGGAGTATTCATTGCTGGCTTTTATTGTAGAATATGTCCCACTGCCAGCAGCTCCTGTGTGAGTGTGGCATCCCTCTCCTTTGAAGATCTTGAAAGAGAATTGCTGCACCCTTTAGGCACAAGGAAGGAGCTCAGCCCTCAGTGATAATTGTAGCCAGTGGTCACCAACTTGTAACGCTTGCTGAAGTGACAAGATCTGACAGAGATGGAATTGCCTTGGGATGTATTGGCTGACCTTAAATCTTGTCTCTTTCTCATCTTGGAGATGGAAAAGGGTTTTCACTGATAAAATGCATGAGGTAGAATTTCA
This sequence comes from Motacilla alba alba, assembly GCF_015832195.1. Classification (NCBI taxonomy): domain Eukaryota; kingdom Metazoa; phylum Chordata; class Aves; order Passeriformes; family Motacillidae; genus Motacilla; species Motacilla alba. The sequence continues at coordinate 58,787,478 of NC_052031.1, forward strand.
CAAGGAAGGATGCCACTGCGACTGTTCTTGATACTGCATAGTTGTGGGGGCTGATGAATATCCTGAGCAGCTCTGTTTTGGTGGAAGCAGTTAAATCTCCTTGAAGGTAGCAGTGGTTGAGGCAATACTGGTTCTAATTCAGAACCTTGATAGGTGATAGTAAGCTTCTACGCTGTCAGTTTGAGAGCTATGCCAGACCTCTTTTGCTCCCATGGCTTTCAGTATGTTTCACTCCTCTCTTGTGTGCCTCTTGTTTTGAGAGGGTCCTTTTAAACCCAGAGGAGGAGAAGGTGCAATGCTATAACTTATTTTCTGCATAGGTGAGATTCATTGATGCTTGCAGGCCTTCCTAGTACACTGGTAAAGAGTTAAGAACATTCTAGAGGGTCTTGCTAAATGCCTGTTGGGGTTTTTTTTTAATGTTTCTATAAAATAGGATAAATATCTATTTTTATTGTGATATGACAAAAAAAAAAAAAAGGAATAATTGAACTTATGCCTCTCTGCAAGTTGTAAGAGGCTGGTCTTGCAAAATACTGTGTTATGCTAATTTGTTCCTGAAATCAGAGGATCAGAAGGTTCAGTTCGCTTCAGGTTTTCTCCTACCACCTGTTTTCTCTGCTGGTGTTAGTTTCATGTTGATGTAAAACATAACAGTGCTCATCTATGGGCAAAAAAAGAAGTGCACCTACCAAGACATCTTCTGTTAGGGCTCCTAGGGCAGTAGGAAGGGGCTTTGGTTTATGCTTTGTGAATGTGTGGTTTTGCCGCTGTTGGGAGTAACAATGACTTGTCTGCAACCATCTGCTGGGAATCTCACTGTTCAAAAAGTATTTTCTAAAATTAATCTTTATCTCAGCAATGGCTCAAATAAAGGGTTATATACCTGGTCATCTAAGGCTGTGTGCATCCTTCGGTAGGATCAGCAAGTTCCCAAGCTTTGAGTGTTGGTAGGGCATTTGTCAGTCTCCAAAGGTGCAATCTAGACACTGCTCACATATTCATGTATCTGGTATGGTCTGAGGCACGCTCAGGGTAAGGCTGCTTGTCTCTTCCCTGTAGAGGGTACATTGAGTGTACCTCATATTTCTGACCCAAATTTGCTTGCCAGTTTCAGGAGTCAGATCAGTGTAGAGAGATGTAGATAGAACTGGTATCTGCATCTACCTATCTGAAGGCAGAGGAGTAGAGAAATACTTTACTTCTCTTCTCCTGAGCAGTTGGTGCAACAGAGTGCTTTGATATATGGCGTAATCCCACTGGTGGTTTTGGAGGTCACTGCTTTTGAGAATGAACTGAATCTGTATTACTATTTCTGGTGTAGAAACAGTAACCTGTTTTAAAAGATAAGGCCAATACTAATCTCTCAAACTGTGATTTGGTTGAGGGGATTTTTCTCCCTTTGCATTGCAGTAGACCAAGTAGGATAAGTCTTTTCAGAAAGTCCCTGTGATTTTAGCCCCTGCCTTAGCAGCTGATCCTGCTCTGTGCCTCTGGACTAGTTTCATCCAGGACACAGCTACTTTATCTCAACATTGGTCAGATATTTCCCAGTCAACCTGGTCATTATTTTCATCTGAATATTTTCCTGTTCATATCAGTGAGTGTTGTGACAAACAGCAAAAGAAGCAGGGCCCAGGCCTGGCTATCTTCTTTCTCTTGTCATGGATTATTTTTCTGCTCTGTAGCTAGGGGGGAAAAAATGTTTCCTGAAGAAACACATGGGCAAAATGGCATCTTGGAGAACTTGAGAGGAACTGGAAAGGTGAAAGCAAAATATTTCATCACCTTAGTAAACAAAAATGTCTCTTCCAGACTGAAGCCACTGTTACTATTTTCTGTATTTGTATTTGAGTCATGTATTTTCTTTTTCTTGTGTATGGACAGCCAACTGCGGTGCCTGTGAAAGAAATCCATTATTTTGCGTGTTCAGTGGGCTGGGGATCAGAGGGAGAGAGGGCTCCCACCCTGGGCTACAAACTGCTTTTTTTTGGACTGGTGGAGTAGGACTGATGCTGCAGCAGTTTTTCTTGAATTGCAGGAGTGGGTGCTGGGACAATTAGTTTGAGGCTGAGGACCCCATGGCACCGTTCAGCACACAAAACAGATACTCCTCTAGCTGTGCAGTTAGCTGTGCTGGAAGAACCTGAGGGAGCAGTTGGTCTTAGAGCAATGGTTGGAGCTGACTTTACCATTTTTGATTTTATCTTTTTTTCATTCTGTTTGACATTTTCAAGATGGGACCTTTGCTCCAAATTGATTGCCTATGGCAGTATGAGCTGGGGAAATAGGACTTGTCTTTGCTGCAATCACTTCCTCTCAACTATCTCTGGTTAAACAGGGATAGAGGGAAAGATGATTGTAGTATTGTCAACTCTTGCCTGTCAGGAGATAAATGTTGATCTAATTAGACAAAACAAGTCTCTATATGAGCTGAGAGGGAAAGAGAGAAGCAGAGGAAAACTGTGTCCAACAACTTTGAGCACGACTGTCTTCCTGGAAGATACTGATGTAGTGATATGGCTGAGTCACTATTAGGCATTGACCCGGTCACATTTTGACCCTGGCCTTGAGTGCAAAACCTGATCCATAGTTGTGTTTTCTGAAAAACGAGACCAGCCTCATTGATGCACTTAAAAATGGAGGTGTGTTATTGCAGTAGAAAGCCAAGAAAATGTGAGCAGGTCTATATTTATTCACACATTGTTCCATATGTTTTATGCTGTTCCTGTAGGTTCCCTTGAATTATGCTACATATGTGTTCACAAAACATGGGGATGTGCTCATGGCAGGGGTTTGAGCTGTACAATGTGGTGCAGGCATTGGAAAGGGTGAGAAGGGTTTTGGAAAGGGTGAGAAGGGTTTTCAGGTGATAGAATAAACATTTCAACTGGATGCTTGTCCATTAAGGAAGCTGACAATAAAAGGGAAGCTATGTTGATGTTAATTCTTCTTTTTCTTGTCCCCAAATCTTCAGGAGACCATTATCTGGTAAACTGTGGCAAAGCAGCTGAAAGGCTGTGTTTTGTAATGAAAATGGCAGTACCTCCAAAGCAACAAGGGGACTTACTATATTCAGTTTAGCATCTTTCAGGATCCAACCAAGCTGTTCTTTAAAGCCACTGAGGGATAAAGCACTCAAAGCCCAGGGAGTGTTCAGTGTGTGTTACTCTTTGGAGAGCAACAAACACATGTTGGGTTGATGCTGCGTGGTGTGGGATTTTTTTTGGTTTTAATTTTTTTTTTTTTTAACCACCAGAAGGACTGTAGTAAGGTCATTTTGCTTTCATCTCTGTTTGGCTTTGTGTGGGTGTGTTTGTTTTGTTCTATTTTTTTAGTAGGCTATAGGCAACCCAGGTTCTATATTCATCTTATGCTGTACACTTGAGAATTAACTCTTTCATGTAAAAGGGCCATCTTCTCTCCAAGGCGGATATAGAAACTACTGTAGCTTTAAAGTGCTGCAAAAAAGCAAGTTGCTGATGTGTGCTCTTGAAGACTGATATTTGTTTTTCTCTTGGAGAACAAGTGCAATAACTCCCTCTTCCCTTTTTCCTGCCTCAGTAGCTGAAAATGGGACAATTGCTGCATGGCACTTGGAGCCTTTGGCAGAGCTCCCAGTGGCTTGTGTTAAAGTGCATGAAAGTCTCTACACCAGAAGAGAGGTAAAAAAATTCTTATTGTCTCCAAAAGCCCTTGTTTTGCTGATTCACAGATCCTATTGTGTGAGGTAGATAGCTGGGTCTAGCAGCCTTTTATTTTTCCTTCCTCCCTATATGTCACAAACCCGATTTTGTACTTTGGATGTAACACTGCCATAAAAGAGGGAATCTGTCTGTCTCTTCTCCTCCAGCTTGCCATTGCCTCCTCAGCCTGTCTTCCACAGCAGCTGTGTTTTTTGTCCAGGAATGTGAAGAGCGCTGCATCTGGGCAGGAAGTGGCTGGAATTGCTATGGAAACTGATTTTTTACAGCGCAGCTTAGGAATTGTGTCACCAGGCTGCTTTAGAGTGAACCAGATCATAAACAGGTAGCTGATGCTTCCTAAGTGTTCAGAATTTCCTGGGCTTTTTGAAAATACTCCTTGCCCGGCACTGTGGGATCTCCTTTAACTGTCTTCTACCCCCATGTTTCTACTGCAGGACCGCACAACATGGGCTCTGAATCTAAAGTATCAGTGAGGAGAGCTGCATTGTCAGAACAGCAATCACAATGCTTTGTGTTGGAACGATGACATTCATCTGCACTCTGGAACTGCAGCACTCCTGTGTTTGTGGAGGTCTAAAAGCCATTTGCATAAAAAATGACTTCCAAAGTCAAAAGTAATAGCCTGGCGCATTCTGTGAAGAGCAAGTATTAGAGGAAATGAATAATTTTTACAGGGTGTACAGAGTGGTAATATTTTAATTCATACAGTATCTATGCTGAAAGTTGAGTGGATTTTATTTGCGTTAATGCTCGGAATTTTGCAGGAGCCTAGAAAGCACTCAAATACTTCCTTATAGTCAGCAAAACTACTGGAAAAATATCCAGCAACTATTAGCACTCAGAAAAATGTCTGGACTTCAAATTTTTGCTATGTCCAGATTTCTAATTTCTACAGACTTCCCAAGCCTTCTCATTCCATGGAACATGAAGTTGAGATTTGCACAAGGTCAGTTGACTGCATGACAATGCCTTGGTAACACCAGCAGGCTTATGGACTTGGCCCCATCTGCTATTATAAGCAACAATAAATATTTAATTGTTCCATTTTTAATAAGGGCTGACCTCAGAAAATTTTTGCTTTTGGTGTTTTTTTTTTTTTTTTTTTTTAATGAATACTACTGAAAACAGTGTTTGAAGCAAATAAGCAACATCCCACTTTTGCTCCTTTCTTTCACTCTCTCCTGTATGTGCCTCTACAAGGAAATCCTGCTTCATTTTTAGCTACCTGGGCCCCCAGATGGAAGTACACCCTTAAGTATGGCCCCATCCTGCTGGTCAGTGCCATTTGGTATGATGTCACTCCTTAGTGCATTGCTTATGACAACAGATGGGGCAGCCATCCCAGAGGTTAGTCAGGCAGCAGGTGCTCACATGCCTGGAGGTCTCGTGTTGTTGGATCTTCATTGCATTCATTGTTCCCACAGCTAATGACCAGGTGGTAGTGACAGACCTTCTAATTTCCCCTTCTTTCTCTGCTGTCGGGTTTTCTACATATCCTGCTATTTCAAGCTAAGACAATTTGGTTTTTTTTGGCATTGAAGTCTAAGACCTATTTTGAAATCTGTAAAGGATTTTATTGCCTTTTGCTAGGTTTCATCTTAGGATCTGCTAATATGCCTGTGACCTTAATACCTACACTGATAAATAACTTTGCCAACTGCATGCTGTTTTTTATTTGCTTCTTAGAGGCAGAAGAGCAGGGATGGAGTAAGGGAGGAGGTCAGTAGACCCTCCAGTGCTGAGCTGACTGGGGTGCATGAATAGCAAATATGGACAAGATTTGGAAAGGGAGAAAATGAGGACAAGGAAAGGGGTTAAACTGTGCTGGAGAGTTGGAAGAGGTAAGATGAGGGATTACTAAGCATTGCAATTGGGAAAATGGTTCAAGTGGTGGATTGGAAAAATTTTGGAGAGAAGGTGCAAAAATGGTCAAACTGTGTTGAAGTGGGGAACAAACAGGAAAGTATAGGATCTCCTCCAAAGCCCTGTTCAAAGGGCACAAGTCAGAGGTCTTATTGTCCATCTACTGCTAATGCAGCTGTGAAACACTGACAGAGGAGAGGTCTCATCCTGCTCTCTCAGCCAGCAGGCTCTTGCCCAGCTCATATAATGGGGCTCACAGGTGAATCAGAATAGTCTTATTCTGCTGATGACCCTCTTGCCACTCTTCTGAATCAGTAAGAAACCCTACACTAGAATTTTTGGGTTTGCTGTTTGCTTATAGTTCACTTGAAATCAAATGAGCATTTTAAGGTTGCAAATACAAGCATGTAAAGTTAGGAGATGACCCAGTTTGGGCTGCGTACTTGGTCTTAATTTATCTCCTCTAAGCACACTCATTATTGTGTCTTTAATAACTGTAATCACATATTCTTGCCTTGTTCCATACATTTGGGATATTCTGTTTCCATTCAATGATGCCTTTGTTTGGTTTATTTTTTATTGCTGAATTTATGGTTATTGGCCTTTTGAATTACAGATTATACAACTCCTGATCCTATGATGGAGTTAACCACTTCATGGATTTTGTCACATTTCTAGTTATTGAATTGAAGAAGAGAGTATAAATATAAATGTATTAATATCTCAAAACCATTTGTGGTTGGCTATAATTTTCATTTTAGGCGTGGCAATCAAAGATAACTTGTTTGGGTTTTTTGAGCGTCCAGTTGGATATAAGGAAAGCTTGAGTTGTATGTATTTCCAGAGCTCCTGTTGACTTTCAGAGTAACTATAAAAGCTCCACACTATAATCACAATTCAAATGGCCACCCAACTCACACTGGGCTGGTGTAAATGAGGAAAACACAGCTAGGGACCATGTCTTAAGAAATTTCTTGGGCTGACTTATCACCAAGGAGTTTTAGGGTAAGTGAAAAGCAAAGTGCTTGTGTGAGAGGGAGGAGGAGGTGTGGTCACTTGACTGATCTCTGTTCTGATTGCTCTTTGCTGAAGAGTTTCTTGTCTTCTCACCTTTCACACTGACCCTTTCCAAGGGTCCCATTCCTGTATTTCCTAGCTTTGGCATGCTTGGCTTGGTTACCTTCATGTTGATAGGTTTTGGATTTTTTGGTTTTGTTTTGTGTGTTGTATTTGTAAGTGCAGGCACTTGAATTTGCTGTGACTTAGGTGATGTTTTGTATTGTCTTACACTGTTATACAAGAAAAAAAGACATTTTTATCCTTACTGTTGAAAAGCATCTTAAGGTATTTACAGAGCTGTTCTGAGTGCAAGAAAAATGAGAGCAAACCCCCTCGAGTCTCAATAGTAATTTTTTGCAAAGAACTATTAGACACTTTTTGCCTGTTGCAGTGTGGGGATGTTGACAGGTAAAACATACCATTGCTAATAATTTCTAGTCATTCAGCCAGTCAAAATATAGCTTTATTAATATGCATACAGAGCTCTTCGTTTCCCTTCTCTCCCTGTTGAGAGACACAGAGGGGGAGAAATGGGCGTTCTTCTGTCTCTTGGCTAATCAAGAATGATGTTTTGTGCATTCTTAGGGTGAGAGAAGAGGAAAGAACAAACAGGAGGCTCTAATGGGTCTCATCCATCTGACTTCTATAATTTTTGATTTATATACCAATTTAATGCCTGGTTTATGATGATTTATGTCCCACTTTGTTTATACCCCAGTCTGATGCCCCATCCCACAATGTTAGTGAGATGAAATCCCAGCAGTTAAATATTTCAAGGTGATTATATGCCACATACAGAGTTACTAATGAGGAGTTAAGTGCTTCCTTTACTTCAGTGCAAGAAGATAGACATAAGTGGAACATTTTGGAAATGAGTTTAGTGTGATTTCTTCACAAAGCTGTGCACCATCCACAAGGAAACATCATAGCAGCCAGCATGAGAGAGAGGGCAAGAGACTTTGATTCAAACAACCTGGCCTTGACCTGACAGAAGTTGCAGGCTGAAACATGAAGGTGGGTTTTATATGTCAATAGCTACTAGGCAGTGGTTGCCATTTTAATTACTGTTTTGCAGTGATGCTCTTTGCACATGGAATTACAGAATAAACCCAAACCTCATGTACAGTCAGGACATCTTCCTGCTTTGAAAAAACATAAAATGTGTCAACATTAATGTGCAGAAACCATAATGCAGCTTTACTTCCTCAGATTGTTAGTGTTAACTGGGTCATTGTGATTTTGGCCCTGTTGTCAGAGCCAAATGCAGTTCTGGTCCATGAAGACCAGATGAAGCTGAAGGATTTTTCTAGGGGCCCATCCTAAGATGCCTTAATTGGCTGGGTGAATCACAGTTTAGCTGTTCAGTTATTCCCTACCCACCTCCAGGAACTGATTGCACAGTTGGTGGGGGAATAAGAAATCAGGAATATAAATCAACCCAGGTATCTCCTGTGGGAATTCAAAGTTCAGTCTGGCAAATCTCATCTGGCTGCTCTGGATGTAGGTTATACTTAATGGAGCTTGAGCCTGCATGTCCCTCTGCATCACTGGAATTATGACAGCAAATTTGAGTCTGTCTGCCACTAGTGTGTGCAATTGATCAATATCTCTTTCATAAATACAAACTCTCCCTCTGCCTTCATCAGCTTTGTCTTTTCTGGCTTGCCCTTTGCATCCTTGCGTATTTTGTGTTCCAAACCCCACCCACCCCCAACTTGATTCTCACCTAGATAGTCTTAGAGAAGAAAATCAATGGAAGAATATCAGTTGCTCACCTAAGAGGGGCTTCTTTGCTGTACATAACTAAGGTTATAAATAATTCAGTAGGGTCCCTGTCTTTTCTTTCCTTCCATAAGATTTGGTTTATTAAAATTTTATGGGAGAGGACAAGGAGGTAGCTGAATTACTGGCTTAATCTGATACAATCTTCAGCAATGCATTAGTTCAGTAACAGATGCTCTTTACTCATCATCACAGACACACACTATCAGTCTTCCTTGTAGAATCCATTTTGCAGCATGTTATAATCATGTATTTGAGCATGATGTAATGTCATTCCTTATAACTTGCTCTCATGCCTGATGGTGTTGCCAAGGGAAGAAAAGTGTTAAACTGCCAAGGCAATGCTTTAATCTTTCTTCTTTCACTGAGGAATTCAGTAGAGGTATGAATCCATATAGAGAAAGATCCGAATCAGCAGGGAGCTATTGGCTGGGGACTAAGAGTTTGGTTTGACTTAGGTTCATACCAAAATAATAATTATACTAAAATAAGAACAGATATTCTAAGAAGAAAATGGTATGAAATCAGCATCTGAGTACTGAATACTCAAGAGATATCAGGAAAAGAAATTGACTTTTTGGCATTTCAATGAAAATGGACAGATCCCACAATTAAACGTTTCTGTTAATGCTGATGGTGTATAGTGTACCTTCCATCCTAGCATCTTGAAACACTCAGGAAATGGTTTTCACTCAGTATTCTTTGGATTTAAACTTGGTGCCAAAGGAAGAATACAACCTAAGCACACCCATTTCACAGAAGGAGTTAGAAAAGTGAATTGACTTGCTAAATGTCATGTGGCGAGTGAGTGGGAGAGCCAGAAACAGAACTCAGGTCTTTGGACTCCCACTACAGTAAGTGCTAGACAATGCTGTGTCCTGTAGTGCCAAGCATTATGCAGCCTATCTCCTAGAAAAGCCTTGCAAAACCAAATATCAAGAATGTTTTTTCCTAAAGATAGTGAAAAAAAAATCCAATGAAAGCTCACTGGCCAAAACAAGAATCCAAACTGATATATAAATTTTTGCCTAGAAAAATAGCAAAACCATCTTCAAAAATTGCTAGCAGATTAGATATAACAAAGTGGTGGTTCATCAGAACCTGTTAAAACCCAGGTCTTTGGAGATAGGAGGGTGAGGAACAAAGATCAAAGGTTGTCCCTTACAGTATATGTACGTGCTGGGAATTTTCTGCCATGTATATGTTGCTCTCTACACCAGTGCTCTTGCTGATTTTATGACAACTGATACAGCACAAATAACTTACTGATACTTGGTTTTACCTGCAAGTAATCTTAACCATAATTTAATTTGGAAAAGAATCAAATTGGTGCACTTTGAGAAATAGTAATTATCAGTCCAATTACAGAGTCATAAAATCTGAAAGCAATGCATGCTGAAAGGATAACTGTAGGCATATGATGCAAAAAATGGCCTTTCTGATATGGCCTGGGCAGAACCTGTTATGGGTGACAAATCTTCTTTGGCTGGTAGATTGGCCACAGCCAGCTCTGCTCCTCTTTCCAAAATGGCATGGGTCAGGAAATGATTAATTGACAAGGATAGTCCTGACCATGATTACTGGCTGTGAACCATCTGCTGCCAGAGGGTGTATTAGAGCTACCTGTGATTTATTTCACATAAACCTAGGCTGAACTGATCTTTGGCTTGTTTCAGGAATACCCGGTGAAACCAGGACCTTGATGAAACCCAGTGTACCAGGACCTATGTGTTTAGTTCTGCTGTTTTTTCATTGATGTTTAGATCTTTACATTAAAACAGGATTTTTATTCTGTAGATAAGCCTTGGCTTTGACAACCATTTGCTGGGGCACCATTCCTCTGTACTGACTTAGATGATTAAGTAGTAAAGTTCATGGTGTCATCCCTTCCACAGAGGACCAGATATTTCATGTGGAAGTAATTGAGAATGAAAGGCTTTTGTAACAAGAAACCAGGCAGAGAAATGCAAGAAAAACTGCCTTGATATAGCAATAGTAGACAGTATTTCACACTGTCTGCCCAGTTTTCCAGGAGGAATCAGTGGTTCTGTGAGAAGCGGAATTGACAGCTCTGCTAGTGAAGCTTTTTGACAAGACAAAGGGTAGCACAGGCAGGAGCACTTTGAAAATCTGTGTGATGCATGGATGGATTAGATCACTTGATGTATCTCTTTGGCTGCTAGTTCATAGGATTTCCTGATTAACAGTTGTGGCATTGGCTTTCAATGGGAACCAATCCTTTGTGCAAGTAAGAGCAGAGTTCCAGAGGTAAATGAATCCCCACTTTTTGGCAGTCAGATGACAAGTGCAGGGTAAGGATATTTGTGGTTTTTATCACAACTGGGGGAGCTTCAGTATTTTAGAAGCCAGATAAGAGAGGCTATTTGTCACTGGCTTGTTGGATTCATGATGAGTGTTTTGCTGTCCTTTCCTCATAGAACAGGTGAGTTGATCTGTTACTGTACCAAAGCAGTGCTTAGAGAAGGCATAGTAAATATTATTTTAGGGCTAAGACCTGGTAGGAAGGTCTAGGAGGCTCCTAAACCTGCTGGTGCAGTCTTCAGAAGATGCTTTAGCTGAGAGAGGGACCATGGAGAGCCAATCCCCAGGCAGCAAGGGCCTATAGGAATTGCACACCCGTCTATGAAGTTGACAGAAGGAACATCAGTCAGGAAGGACCTGGACAGGATGGTCATGTGGCCCCAAGTTATCTGCAGAGGGCTCTGGTCCACACAGCAATCTCATTTTGGTGGGATTGAGGGGAGCTAGTTTGGGACAGAAAGTCATCTACTTCAACTGCTGCCTTTATTTTGATGTTCATAGAAGGGGAAAAACATCTGGTGGTGGCTGTTTAGTGGTGTGGTTGGCAGTTGGAAGCATACTGCTGCTTTCCAAGTCTTTTATTCCTGTGCTGTAGGTATGAGTAGAGAAAACATTCTCTGGTGTGGGAGCAGGAATCTTACAGCCTTGGGGAGTGGTGAGTGCAGAGAGGAACTCTTTGTATGCCTGGGAGGCCCTGTGTGTGTTTTGATTTGTTTTTCTGAGAGCTGAGAATGCAGTTTGATGAGCTTTTAGTGGTGCCTTTAAGAATATGAATAAGGGAGCAAAGGTGATGTGTGTAAACACCTGGGGAGAAGCTAAAAGAGAAAACAGAGCATAATGGAAAAGCTGCTGGAGGAAATAAAAATGTGATGCCTAGATGCTCTTCTGTGTATAGAGAGAACTTTTCTCCTCTGTTTATTATTCAGTGATGTGGATGCATTAGACTTGTCAAAATCAAACAAATTCCTGACATTGCTGGCAGTGCTGAGACAATAACCAGAAGATGTTGCCTCTGTCACTTTCCTTTCACAGTGAAGTCTGATGGTGAATGAGACTGGCATGAGTTTGCCATTGCTCACTCATTACTTTTTGAAATTTACTTCTGTTTTTGTTTGCGAGTGTCAAGCTCTTGGCACAACTCTGATAAGCAACGGAAAGATGGAGCCTTTCCACAGATCAATAGAGAGCCATCGCTTAATTTCAACTGAATGATGAAACAAAACCAGCTGTTCAAAGTGTGTTTTTACTTGTTTTTAACACCTGCTAGCTGATAGCTAGCAGGCAGCTCCCAAAACCAAAGTACCAAGGCTCATAGAAGAGAGCTCTTGCCTGCACTTTATTTATACTGACCCTATCAGAGGTATGGGGTCTGTTTGTACAGACCTGAGGATTACACAACAGGTAAATGTGCCTTGAGGCACGAGTGTGGAAAATTCAAACTGTTTGGCTTGGGCTAGGTTTGTTGTTTTGTTATTGCCTCGTCCGCAACACTGGCTGCAATGCCACAGAGCTTTGGGCATGTATATGTCTGAGGCCACAACATCCAGGGCAGGGCTGCAGGTGATGTGAAGATGGGGCTATACTTGGTGTTAGTCAACATCCATGGGGTTCATTGGTACCAGATCACGTGTAGGTGTCCAGTAATACATCACATCTGGTTCCCTGACTTACAGAGAAGTCTGGGAAGTGGGATGATTAGTTCATCAAGGTGTCCTTAGAAGGTTCAATCAACCATGTGGGATGTTGTCACACCAGTGCATTTACCCCAACAAGTCTTATGGGTATGGTTTGAGGGCAGTGTGAGTGGGCTGTGAGTGAGATTCACTGCTCTTGTTTTCTGAGTGCTGTATAACAAAAATCTTGCCCATCGTTGCATTCAAGTGGTCTTCGAGACAGAGGTCTTGGTGAAGTATTTTTAAAGTGTCTGTCAGTACACAGAATGGTGAAGAAATTAGTTGTTTTGGTAGTTGTTCTGACTACTTAGAGCACCAAATTCTAAAAACCTAATTGTAGACACTGCTGTATATACCTATCTTATACCCACCTGAATGTGAATGCCAGGGGTGGATATGTAAAAAATGGCACAGGATAGTAAGTAGTGTGAAATATTGTTAGTAAAGATCAATAGCTGACAGTTGAATCCTTGTGGGGGGTTTTTTTGTTTGTTTTTGTTTTTTTTTTTATTTTTTTTATTTTTATTTTTTATGAAGGAGCTAAAACCAGGTATTTCAGTTGTCCTGAATTCACTGCATTTTTGTTTCTCTTCCTACAATGCTGGTCTCATCACTAAAAGTGAGATGTTTGTGGACATGGCTGCTCTGTTGGGCCTCTGGTGTGAATGAACAGGCAGAAAGAACAGAACATTGCCTCTTGCAATGAGTTTTCTCTTTACTTGGGTGTGTGTGTGGGGAAAGGCTGACATGATGTATTGCTTATGAAAGCAAGAGACCTGAGAACACCAGCTAAACCCAGGCATACTGCAGGCAATTACTGGGCACGTTTCCCAGTTACGGCCATGCCACTGGGCTTAATCACCATGTACAAACTGTTGCTCTAGCAAGAGCTGATCCCTTGTTGGTGCAGAGCTCTCACTTGACTTTAGACAGCTTTGCTGTTGTGTCTCAAGCCTTCTCCTGCAGTATTGCCCTGCCATTCCCAAAATGCAGCACTATGGCAGCTGCAGCCATGCAGTTTGGCTCCCAGTGCTGTCCTCAGGTCAGAATGTGTCTTGCTTCAGTGCCACGCTTTGCTGGAGGAGTTTGGCATTGGTAACTAAGGTATGAATTCTACTCATGGCCCTGCTCTTCAGGTTCTCAGCTTTGGCCAGCTTCTGGTTTGGTGGCAGAGAGTCTGTGTGATGCATTTATATGCTTCTCATCTTAGAGCTGTCTAGAAGCACTTTGGCCCACATGCTGTAATTGGGCCTGACAGAGATGGTCCCAAGAACTTGTACCAGTAGATTTTACTGGAGAGCAAGAGCTCTGTGGAGGACATCTTGTTCAGTTTTGAGGAGGGAGAAATGCAGTTAGCTTAGAGTCAGTGATTTTGGCTTTCTGTGAGCTGAAGCCTGAGCAGTGGGCTGAAAGTGCAGCTGCAGTGGTGCAGAGGGGCCTTGGGCCTTCCTCCAGCCCCTGGGATGAGAAGGCTGAAGTTGGAGGGCTGGCTGCATCCCTGTACTCTCCTTTTCCCTGATGGGTCTCTGCGTGGGTCATTTTGGGGGTTTTACCAAACCAAAAGCCTGTGTGAGGGAGATGTACTGCTGCTGAGAGGAGAACAGAAGAGCCGCAGAAGGGGGAGGTCTGAAAGCTTCTGGAGCAACATCACATGGAAACTGAAAGAGGTGGATATTTGTCACTGTAGCATGAAGTGAGACAAAATCCCAGCACCTCAGGCAAACAATAACAAAACCCAAGCTGACGGAGCTGCTCTCCTGTGTAGCCTTATCCATCGTGGCTGTCCTGCTCTGCTAAAGCTGCTCTGAGGCTGCTCAGAGTTGATTGCCTTTCCTCCCTCTTTAGGGAAATTACAAGGGGAGGGCTGTGGAAAAGGTGCCAGCAAGCATAGAAGGGAAGAGAAAATAGAGAAAATTTGATGTTGAATGTATTCATCACCATCTATTTTAGGGTCAGTTACTGTCTTTTTTCTGTGTTAAATGAGGTGCTATTTTTAGATTGCCAAATCCATACATGGAAATTATTCTCAAGTGTTCCAGCTTTCATCCTGTATTAAAAAACCCCAGTCTTATCTTGATGGTGCATTTACTGCATTAATTCTATGTGATTTCTTTTATCCTTTTTTTTTTTCTTCCTGCTCAAAAAAAATTATCCCTTCTTGGTCCCATACCTTGGCTTACATTACTGGAAATGCAGCAAGAGAGCTATTTAATGCTCTCACTTGTTGCTATAGTGTTTCGTTAGAGTTATGGGGGAAGCACTGGTGGGTTAAGAAGTGGCTTAGCCGGCAGCCCACCCACTTCCTTGTGATTTTTCTTCAAAGAAGAGTCTGACAGAGAAAAGTTGTTCTGTTGCAGATTTGCTGAGTTCAAAGCAAGTGCCCTACAGATACAACTTTGTGATTAATCCTCAGAAATGGCACATAAAGCTTATGCTATGCCACTGCTACTAATGTTAATGGGAGTCAGGGAGCTTACTCACAGTGCACTGCTTTAAAGGGTAATAATTTACCCAGAAAAGTCCTGAGGCAAGAGAAGTGATAGTCATTTATTAATTCTTTTGTAAATCCTTTTGTCTGTGGCAGTGGCATTGCTTTCCATCCATTTCTAAGTCATTATGTTTTGGTGAGCCCTGGGCCCTGAAGTGGGAAGAGAGCAGCATGCTATTTTTCCCGTGTCCTTGAGCTCTTCAGCACCAAGAGCCAGTGCATGTACTAGAATTCCAGGCTATATTTACAAAGAAGATAACAAAACCTCACAAACATATTTTATACCCTCTGTTGCACATGCAGAATTAGTAGCTGTAGAGAATGTGATCTTTAGGCAGCCATTGAAAAGCAAACAGAGAAAGCTGTGCCTCTCAGCTTTGATAGAAAGCAGTTCTGTCTGAGCATAGCTGTGGCACCAATGAGGTAGTTACTTAAAAAAGCATGGGCTTTTTCAGAGGGAAATGAATTGGGGTACCTGATTTTTGAGGTATCTGACATTATGCATGCTTGAAAGGGCCTGATGGCCAGTGGGAAGTGCTCAGCATTCCTCAGGAGGCTTTTCAATATTAACAGGAGACTGAGTAAGGTTGTCATCATCTGGCTGTGGTTGTGTGCAGCATTACCCCCTAGTACAGGCAGTTATCCAGCAAAGGTGTCTCTTTGGCAGATTTGGCTGTATTTGTTATTTCTGTGCTAGTTAGGGATTTCTAGTGAAGATGCTGCTTTCTCAGTGCAGGAAAGAATTTTGGCTGGGAACTAACTCATGGAGAAAAGGCTGTCTGCAAAATTGCACCATAGTACTGGATATGTACTGGATATTTTTTTGCTATGTGTGGAAAGCTTCCTCCACACATACAGTGAAAACTGGTGTTCCAAAAGCAAGAGAACTATAATTCTGAAATAAATTACCATAATGTGTTGTTTTCTAAAACCTATTGAGCTACTTGGGATCCTAAATGACCCTGAAAGCTACAAGTGAATCTTGAAAATTCCATATTTTGTTCCCAGAGCAGATGAACGAGCACAAAACATGATGGGTGCAAACTTTCTGGGCAATTCCAGTGGTGGAACTAGCTTTGGGAGGCTTGTGGCAAACGGCAGCCTAAGTCAAAGACCTACTGAATGCTAAGTTTGCCTTGAGATGAGTAGTCATAATTACAGCTACATCTGAATATTGCATTGCAAAACCTTGAGTCCTTAAGGAATGCTTTTTGAAATAATGATCTTGCAGCATGAGCCTGACTACCAGTCTGGGAGAGGGGGTCATTCATTAGTTAGAATTCCCTTTCCCTTCCACCTTTCAAAAATATTTTGAATTTTTTCTTTGCCTTTCCTGCTTTTATTCCCCCCTGCCCCCCTCCTTCCCAAATACTTGAATATTTTATTCTTTCTAACTTTAAATTATTGAGATATGCATAGCCCTGTTCTTCCTCTATGTGCCTGTGGGATCATTTCCCAGCTGATTTTTTGGACTGATTTTGTTTTTTTTTGTAGCAATGAGGCTGGTGCCAGGTACCTCTACATGAGAGAATTTTTAGTTATTTAAACAAATAAAATGGTATGTGAGATTGAGGGTTCTTTTCCTTGCCTTTGCCTGTGGTGACTGTAGACAGAGAAGCAATTGAGATTCCTTTGATCTGAGGGAGATGAGAGGTGGCAAAGATGATTTCTCAGTGAGCTGAATGGGCGAAGAGCTCAACATAATTCTTGGTACAAACCATTTAAAGTTCCTGCTAGAGCTGGGCAGACAATGTTCAACCAGAAGCACATAGACTCTTCTGTATTTGCTTGCTAGAATGTCTCACAGAGGGATCTGGAGGACAGCCTGAAATAATGCATCCAGCTCCAGGTTCCTCAGCCCAGGAAGGACCCGTGGGAATGAGTCCAAAGAGCAACAAAGATGATTAAAGACATGGAACACCTTATCTGTGAAGACAGGCTCAGATAGCTGGAGTTGTTCAGCCTGGAGAGGAGAAGGCTTTGGGGAGATATCATTGGAGTCTTTCAGTACTTAAAGGGGCATATAAGGAAGGGGACAACCTTTTAGCAGGTCCTGTTGTGGTGGCACAAGGGATAAGAGTCTTAAACTACAAGAGTGTCAATTTAGACTAGATACAGATGTAAGGAAGATTTTTGCGATGAGGGTGGTAAAACACTGACACAGATTTGCCCAGAGATGTGGTGATGCTTATCCCTGGAAACTTTTAAGTCTGGGTTGGACAGATCTCTGAGTAACTTGATGTAGTAAAAGGGGGATTGGATCTGATGGCCTTCAAAGGTAGTTTCAGCCCTCCAGCTCCAACTGTTCTATTATTCTAAGAATCTGCAGTACTGTGGTGGCCCATAGTGGGGCTTCTGGGGACACTGGGAGCAACACTTGGTGGCAGCAGCTGCTGCTGGAGGGTGTGACTGCAACTCCAGGTAGCAGCCTGCCTGGTGTCAGCTCTTAGCCAGGACTCATTACTTCCTATTGAGCCATGCAATATAATTTTGTCCCCTTTCCCCATTTTCAGTCCTGAAACAGCCTCTTTCAGAACGCCTCAGTTACTAGCAGAGGCCTGTTTCAAACTGAGTAATAGAAAACTCCAGTTGAGGTACAAATGGAACATGATTGTACTGCAGGCAAAGGCTTGTTTATTCAGGCAATGTAGACTTTACTGGTTTCAGTTTGCATGGATGTTTTGTGTCCCCAGCAAAATGTTTGACAGTGTCATCATTGAGTCACACCATCATACAAAAAAAGTTTTTCTTGAGTTTCATTTCTTTGAGAGCATGTTAGAGAAATCTGGGATAATCCAGAATTTTTAGAAAAAAGATGACTGCTTATTTTCAGAACTCCTTGTAGAGCAAACACAGGAAAAACAGCTTGTCTTTCACAAGAAGATTGAGGATTGTAATTATACAAAATAGCATATACTTCCAATGAGCTGAATTTTCAAATTTATACATTTACAAAGAAATCATATTCATTCATCTGCTGTCTTTTCTCCAAGCTCTAGCGGGAAACAGTACTCAGCTTGTTTTTTTCTATTATTGACTTCTAATCCATAGCAATTAAAGAAACAAATTCCTCTGTAACTCCTTAATAGGATTTAGAAGTTCCTATGTGAAAGTCACAGTAGCCAGACTCTTAAATCCTTCCCTTAAAAAGCCATTGTGGATACTTCCTATAAGAGACTATATGGTTATTAAATTCTCATGCTGGTTCCTGACAGCCCTGTTCCTGTGCTTTTGTTGGCTTTATCACCCCACTGTTAGTTGAGTATTGGGTGTTTATCCATTAGATGAGGGTATTTATCAACTGAAGGAAGTCTCTCCTAAGGGAGACAGAGTCAGCAATTTGCTACTAGAAATAGTAATATGGCAGTTCTTTTGAACTAATATTATGTGGATGAAACATGTCTGTACACCTCATCTTTGCTCTGTTTCCCTCCTGTCCTTTCTCCATATCCATTTCTGCAGTAGAAGGGCAGACTACACCTTGCTAATAACATGTGCATCATGTGGGCTGGAACATTTTTCAGGAGATAGGCAAATCTATTGACAATCATGAGCCCCTGATTTTTCTGGGAGGAAACAGGACCCATTTGGTCACTTGGGGTCAGCCGTCCTGTTTGTGTGCCCTCCCAGCTTCTGGTGCACCCTCAGCCCACTCACTGGTGAGGTGTAGTGAGGAATAAAAAAGGAGCTGTTTAAGCAGTGCAGTATCTAAAACATCCTTGTGTTATCAATGCTGTTTCCAGCACGTATCCAAACCATAGCACCGTAATAGCTACTATGGAGAAAATTACCTCAATCCCAGCCAAAATCAAATCTGATTTTTTTTTTTTTTTAACAGCTGAGCTCCTGTGGCAGGTTTGCTCTTCAGCAATTTGATTAGATCTCATTCAAAAACGTCTCTGGTAATGCTGCACACAATGGAATGCCAGTCCCATCCCTTGCTGTCAGGCTCAGGATCCCGTGGGCAGCAGTTGCTCTGTCCTCACTCCTGCCTGGGGCTGCTCAGGTGCTTCCTCTGCTGCTTTGGCAGCTCTCAGACTCTGACTGCACAACTCTATCTTTAGAGCTGCAGAAACCTCACTACTGCAGTGTCACAGCAGAGCAGGTGGTACGGCAAGCCAGGGTTTGAATTTCAATTTCATTCAAATTATTTCTTAGTTAGGAAAACTTGTCTGAGTTCATGAACCTCAGTTTTAGAGGTGTGTTAACTGTGGAGAGCTTTTGAAATGTGCTTGCTGCAAAACCTAGCAACGAGGGGGCTATCTGCATTATGGAAGTAATTTTGTAATCTTTTGATGTCATTTCCTTAACCTTGTGGTAGTTTTATCACAGGGATATCTTTTGTTACATTCTTGTTGCAAAAGAGAAGAAAATAACTAGTTAGTTATTATTCTAGCTGAATCACAGAATAAAATTCAGACACAGCTGTCACACAGTTCTACTATCTGAGGAATATCAGCATTATGGGCTGAATACTATTAGCATATTTATTAACAGTGCATAGACTTTATTTATTAATAGTAATTCACAGATAATTCTTATTATGAGCTTGCACTACTGTTTTGATGCAGTTAATATTGAAAAAAGTTTGTATTTTTCAGTTTACATTAAAAATACTGATGACAAAAATTGAGTTAGTTTGCTGTTACCATGTCATGTGTCACATCACACTCCCTCAGGGACAAATTTAAGGCTTCACTTTCTCAACATGCTTTAAGTATATGGCAAGGTGGATCTTGTCAGCTAATATTGATTATTGATGTTGATTCTTGCAAATTTTAAAATCCCTGTAGTATAAACAATTGAAGTAAAATTTAAATTAACTTACAAATGCTGAATTCAACTAAGAATTTTTCACCTTCATATTTTCAGTAACAAACATACGCTCCCTAGTGCAAAACAAATAGCATGTACTGTGCTTTATAAATGTGCATCACAAGCCCAAATTATTTTCATAATCACTGTGGATACTTTTTACTTCCAGCATTATGACTTAATGGCACAAGCTTTGCAAATACCCCTGGTTCCAGCTGTGGCTGCTCACAAATAAACCAGACTATTTTGGGCTGTAGCAGAACCAAACTAACCGGTGAATGTGCTGATGCAGTATGTCTTTGGGAAGCTCTGAGCACCAGTGAGCCATGGATCTCTGGCTGGAAAAAACTCCACGTGTTTCCTTCTCCGGGGACAGAAGCAGCTGCCCTCCTTCTCTGGGACTGCATCCTGCTCTGTCGAAATAGGCTGATGTATTTGACTGGCAGTGTGATTGCTTAGGATGGAGCACAATTCCCTTAGTTGTTGACCAGAACATCTTGGTGACATTATTCACTAAGTGCTGTGCTCTATTCCTGTCAGGGATGTCTCGTCAGCATGGATGTGACTCTCCTGGAAGCTCTGTTTCCCAATTTATGACATGCCTTTAACAAGAATCCGAACAAGACAGATTATCCGTCATCTGAAGAGTGCAGGAGAAGTTTCTGTGGCTGCTCTAACTTGTGGTTATTGCCACCTCAAGGGTCTTAACTGGCATTTTAACCTAAGGAGAGAGGTGGGATGCTCTTCTCGGTTAGAAAGAACGGTGACCATTGGAGAGAGCCTGTCCAGCAGTTTCACCTTTTTGGAATTCTGGAAAGAAAGTGTTTGTCAGAGAGATTGGGAGAATTTTGAAAGCTGTTCTAGGTTCTCTGCTGACTTCACATGTACCTTACAGTTTTTTGGGACAAGTATGCATTTGGATCTTTTAAAACACCTTAAGTCTCACTTTGTAACCACTTGTTGCTGTTGTCCTATTAGGCCAGATTCGGCCCTGGAGAAAGCAGGAAAATCAGAAGGGAGTTGGCCCATTTTATCTAATGTTGTATCTGGCACAAGGAGCTGGAGTCAAGCTGTGGGTGGAAGAAGAGAGATGGGGCAGTGCACAAACACATTTGTGCCTGCCACAGCCCTGCAGGGTGAAATGGAAGTTTTCTTGCCTGATCCATTATCTTGGAGGAGAAAAGGAATTTGTGTGTACTAGACTTGGCACTGGGGAGCTCCTTAGCTGATTGCTGCTAATTTAATTATTGGGATTTTTGTTAACCCTTTGGTAAATGAAGACAGATCTTGTTTTATATTAACATTCCATGAAGAATGCGTAAGCATAAAAATCAACAACTCGTAGCCAGGGAGCGCCCAAGGGATTAATCTTCTAGTCAGGAGTTTCTTCAGGACACTTGATTTAAACAGACTGCTTGCACAAAATATCAAAGGTGTTTTATTTGGAATTAGTCAAGTGGCTGGAGATAAATTTAGAAGTATAGCTCCTTATCCACACATATCAGTTCAATTTTGGAAGTGTGTGTGGGGGTTGAGTGTTAAAAAACAGTCTGGCTGAGGCATTTCTGGTCTATTCAGGCAGAAATTTTTAGCTACAATTTCAGGGGTTCTGGGCACAGACTGATGTTGCCTCTCTCACAGTGACAAGAGTCTTAAAATGTCTGGATAAACCCTTCTTCAGTTCCCAGTGATCTCCTTATGTTGTAGTTGCCTACCTTTTCCTATGCCAAAAATATTCTGCAGGATAACTTTTTTTTTTTTTTTAATTCTTCAGTACTCCCTTTTCATCCTACAAGTATTTTCAAATGGTTTCTCGCAGGGCAGTGGGAGCAGAACCATGCTGATACCTAAGAATTTTAGGGTTTTTCTAAATGTCTTGGGTTTTTCTCCTCGCAATTCATGTCCCATCTTCCAGATTAGGAGGATTGTTTTTCCCACTGAGCTTACTTAAACTATTCCATGCAGAATGAGGCTGCCTCTCCTGTTGTACTTCTGCTGTAGCAGATCCTCTTGAGTCCTAAATCCCCTCTAGTTTGAGGGATGAGAGTCATACCAAGAGCATTCTTAGTGTTTGGTCCTCAGTGCTCTGCTCATTACAGAACTGCATTGCTGTTATTCTGTTGCTTCAAGCAAGAACTCAAAAGGCACCTGCTTTTTTCTTCCATGTGGTGTGATTACCCAAGTTGAAATGTAGGTAACAAATGCTCCCCCTGGTCCAAGGACTACAGCATTGTGTTTTCATTCCTGATATAACTTGTCTCTTTGCAGTGACCCTTGTTTATTGTCTCCCTTAAATCTGTAGCACACACACTTGTATATATAAATGGGTTTAAGGGCAAACCTGTGTTGCCTGTAAATCCCATGTATGCAAGAGGTGAATATAAACATTTGGCTGTTATTAATGCTAAGTATTAACACTGTTTTCAGCACTGTGAACTTGGAAACTCAATGCAAGTGGATATTGTGAGAGTTGGATGGTAAATTTAACTTTCATCACATGTGGTGACACGTTGCACAATTCCTCCATGCCTACTCAAGTTGTAGTGCCCTTAATGGGTGTCTTCAGATTGATGTAGAAATGCTGTTGGTGAGAACACATCTGAGTTTTACCCTGTGCTCAGACAGGAAGAGCAAGTGCCTCAGTGTGGAGAGACGGGTGCTCTCCCTGCTCTTTCCGTGAGCTTCACAACTGTTTCACACAGCTACCTATGCAGTTGGCACCTTGTAGCAGTCTGAGAAGAGAGGCCAAGAGCTGAATCAGTCAGGAGACTCTGCTGGTCTCAGTCTAGCAAGAAAGCTCCCTCCTGGTCACAGCTGAGATGAGTTCTTGTTCATTTTAACTGTGCTTGCAAGCTGCTGCCCCAGGAGCTCTTTCTGCTGTGTAAATAAACTGGGGACTTCAGTACAGCAAATTTTCACCCACACTAAACTACACAACAACAGTTACTTGGCAATGTTTTTCATCATCATCCTATATTTTTTGCAAGTATTTACGCTGCTGGGAGAGATTATCTGGATTCTACTGGCTTGTGAAAGGGAAAGTTTCAGGAGAGAGAGGGAGTAGGCTTGGGATAACTTTTTTTGAGATAAACCCCAGCAACAGGTTCTGAAGAGTGTTCCTGTGCTTTTTCTTGAAATGTAAAGAGCAGGCTTGAGCTGAATTTTTATATGATGCTGCAGCTTTAGCCCTCTCATCAGCAGATTTCAGGAGGGAGGAGTGATTTCATGTAGTGTTTTTTAGCAAACTGGGAAAGAGAACTGGTAAAACTACACCACCTGAGTAGCAGGTATGAGGCACCTACCATGTGTGGGTGTATTAAAAATGTTTTAATGAAAAGCAGATTTATTTTCCCTTTCTGTTGTTTTTAGAATCTCATAAAATACAGTTTGGCTGGTGGAAACAGGCAAGGGCATGCCTATGCCATGGATATTGGATTTGGCTCATGAGTACTTGGGTGCAGGATCCTGGAATGGCTGCACTTTTTGAGGTTTTTAAATTATGAGTCAGCAGTACTGGAGGAACTACTTAAGGAATAAATGTGTCATGAAGGGCACCATCCATCTTTTTACTTCTTTGAAACTAGAAAGCATCTCATCTGTCTGAATGTTTTGGGCAGGGGCTCTGGTTAGAGCTGTTGAAAAAGACATGTTCACAGAATTACTTTAAAACATGAAATTACGTGCCTCATTCAAGCCTATTCATTGTAAACTGTTTCTGGGCCTTTATGGCATGAGAGATCTTTCTGGCTTTTCACCACTTTTCAGAAACTCACAGCTCACCAAGGAGGGGAGAAGAGCAGCACAGTGTGGTCTTGTGCTGCTCTGTAATCCCTGCCTCACTCCTTGACTGCTTGCTGAGGCCCACATTGTCTCACAGAAGGCAGAAAGGCCTTGGATTTTCGTCATGGTACGGAGGAGGTTGTTTGTTACTGACATGATCTTTGTTGAGAAGGTGCCTCTAGTTTTGACACACATACTCTTTGAAGGAGGGTACCAGTTTCTGGTGTGTTATCACTTCCCTATTAATTTGTTTATTGTGAATATTTCTCTTCAGATAGGCTTTTTTAAAACACAGAACTGCTTTCTTTCCTTCAAATTTCAATGTTTCTTGCTGTGATTTCACAGCCAAGCTAAGTTTATAGTTATTGAATGTCAGTATATGTATATAAAAACAGAGCAGTTAAGTGTGGAATGCTGGATGAGCAGGGTGGTAGTTTTGGTCTGAGGACTCATGGAAGTGAATATCTTCTAATGAAGGTCGTCTTTTTTGCCAACTGCAGAGGATGCTACTAATGCTTAAGAATTCTTACAGAGAAACTTGGGTTCCTAGATGACCATACTATTTTTTCCTGCTTTTTAAAGGTATGTGCACCAGAAAGAGCAGTAGGATATCTTCTTTTTTCTATTACGTATTTTGTACAAAAAAACCCCAGCAACTCAGAAACTGCCTGACAGCTTTGGAATTTGTGAAGGGTGGAAGGCTGCTACTTATGTGTTCATAGGGGAAGCTGAGTCTCAGGGTAAATCAGGTCAAAAATTAATGAAAAGCCTCTACAATGTGATGACTCTTTAAAGATTGGACATGCCAATATGGCTCACAAGAGGGAGATGTCTTTAGCACAATTAAGCAGAGCAAATCTTTGCTAGCAGCTGAGCACGGAAAACTGGCACCACTGAATCTGCACAAACTCCAGTGCATTCTTGGCTGAGACATGTGTGTGGGAAAGTGTTTGCTTCAATGACTATTTTTGACCTATTTCATGAATAAATAGGACTTGTGCCTCTAGAGCTTGCAATCTGGCAGTTTCCAGAAGCACTACATTAGCAAAGAGAAGAAAACAATTACTGATAAATACACTTCAATAGAAAAATTCTCCTGCCCCAGCCTTCTAAATTCCATATTTAAGCTGATTTTGTGTGAAATGCACCTCTAAGATTACCTTTTTTTTAAACAAACCCTTGTTATTCAGAAAAAATCTGATACCAGGGTTTTGTTCCTCAGTGCACATGCACACAGGTTATTAGCAGTGAGATAGGGGATTAAAGAGCTGTAAAGAGAGAATCTGTAGACAGAAAAGTATCTGTGGAAAGAGCAGCAGTGTTCTCTACCTGCTTAGGTTCTCCTATTGAATTTACTAAAAATACAATAGAATTGCAAAATCCTTTAAATCAAACCTTTGTTCTGAAATACAAGGTGGGTGCTTTTTGCAGGAAGATATGAAGGAAAGTTATCAGAAATAGATTAGCTCATAGTTGCTTTGATGTGCAAGGCAGAATTCAGTTTATTCATTTTTGTGTTAGTGTAGTAGAACAGAACTTGTTTGCATGAATAAAACAAGTGGGTAGTGTAACATCATGTACGAGAGAAAGCAGGAACTGGAGCTGCTTGTTTAAATGAATCAAGTTATGACTGCTCCAGCTATGAATAATAAGAGTGATTGGAGAACATTTTTCACTAAAAGTCCTGACCAAAAAAACCAAAAGAACTTTGTTAGCGTCTCCCAGCAATACTTTCATAGTGTTCAGGCAAAACTCTTTTGTGTCTTGCTCTTTCATAATTACAGATTCTCAAAACCTCCGAAACTTCACATAGACACTGAAAAGTCTTCAGCATGTTTTCTCCAACAAAACCTTTTTTCCTCTCAAGGAAGGAGAATGCTTTCCACATCTTTTTGTCAAAAATTTAATTATCTATTTAAAAAGATGCTTCAACATAATTTTTTTTTAGAATTTGAGTAATGTTGAGTTAAAAGGCTCCCCACTCTAAAACATAGTAATTTTTTTACATACTTTCCCAGCAAGCTGTAATAGCATGTGTAAATAAGCAGATGCTCTGAAGAGCATCTTGACAGGGGCTACACAGATTTTGTTTCAGATTTATTTTTCTACCTTTTTCTGGGGTTTTGTTCTGAGCTGGTCAAGATAATACAGCACTATCTTGAATCCAGAATGATGTGTTTATTGTATGGTGGGGTGCAGTGTGGGACCCCCTGAGCAACACTCATTCTATTCATCCATGTGGTACAGCACAGTGAGAAGCCCAGTGGAAGCCTCACCTTGTGCCTGGGACAGCAAAAGCCTCCCTGAGGGGCTGTGCCAGCACTGAGGAGCTCCCAAACCAGGAGCTGAGCAGGTCTGTCCCCTGCTGCCTCCGCCACCTCTGTGTGATGCTCCAGTGTTTCTATTTCTGAGTTTAATGGTGAGTTTCAGCTTCTCCCTATCCCTGGCATGGATTTACCCTTAAGCCTTCTTCTCTAATTAGGCTGTTTCTAGATTGCCATATATCAGACCTGTCAGAGACTTTAAATCCCTCTTCTAGGTCACCCTTTTTGCCTTTCCCCAGGGGAGTATAGCAAACCATACCTCCCACTGAGCTTTCCTACACATATGCTAATAAGATACTATTAGTGCCACCTTCTTCCCCAGAGAGTAGGATGCAATAATTATTTTGGGAAATAGGTGTTTCTGGCTTCTTCCCTGGCTCTGACTTTCCTTTTCCAGTGGTTTTTACCAGCTCAGTTGCTATTTCTGGGTGTCTGTAATGCTAAAATTGAAATGATAACACTTACCTACCTGACAGGCTGGAGGCGAGATGTGGTTGTAAGGATTAGTTACCTAAGGGCTATAGCATGCCAAATGTTATTAATAATGCAGAGCAAGAAATGTTCTGAAAGAGAAATGGAATTCTTGCTTTTTGCTTCAAAGGAGAGGTTTACCAGAACACCGTAAAGACCCTGACTTCTAGTCAGGTGGATTAGCTGATGTCTTACAGTATTACAGATGTTCATGAAATAGGGGGAGAGTGGCAGGCCTTGAAGTGTTTCCCACATCTGGGTCACTCTGCAGTGTTCAGCACATTACTGAATGAGAGGAGTTGACTCCTGCCCAAGAGGTGCAACTGCCAAAAGGGTCCTAGGTCCTTTTCTTCATTTGCTCAGATAAGTATGTACACCCTTCTTTTGTAAAAGTGTCTCCTAGAAGGGCCAGTAGAAGTGTGAGAGAAGAAAAGCCTTGAACTTCTGTGCAGCGTAGGGGTAAAGCAGAGATAAGAGGAAGGAAGGATGGCAAAGGACAAAAAAGGAGCCAGTGGCTATGTAGAGTGAGATAGCAGGGAAAGGACAGTGCAAATAAGAGAAGGAAGGACAAGATTCAGTAGCACAAGCTAAAAATAATCAGTGAAGGGAGTGAAAATTGGTTGCAAAGGATGGAGTGTCAAAGTGCAGGAGACAGCAAGGAAGAGTGAGTCAGGGAATAAAGAGGAGAGGAAGAAAATGCGTTTATTATCTCTTTTTATCTGACAGTCCTGAAAGTGGTGTAAAACAGCAATTACCCTGCTTCATGCAAGTCTCTGCTTAAAAAGTGGTAAGGAAATGAATATGATTTTTGATGAGAGATAGTCCTCTGTCCTGCCACAGTGTGTGCTGGAGCAGTCTCTGCTTCTCTGCTGGTTCTCCTCTCTCACAGCTGACCTGCTAGCATGCCCATCACCTCCCTGCTAGTATCATGCAATGTTTACAGGGGGCCTTGTCCATGCCAAAAAGGGCAGCACTGCAAGCACTGGAAGTACTCATTGGAAGTACCTAGGAGAGGGTCTCTTGATTAATTTCTTCCATTCAGTAAAAAACCCAAAAACCTACATGCTGCATATTACATCTCTGTTTAGGGAACATCTGGCAGCATAAGGGACTGGGTTCATGCCTCTGAGCTACTTCCTTCAGTACTGACACCTGTGGACCTTGGGGGATTTCTTTGGACAAAATTTCATTTTGTTGTGCTGCAGCCCCATTCCATGTCACGCTCATTAACACTCTGCAAGAGGTACCATGCACTGCCACATCCCTGTTGGAGCTGTCACAACCATCTGTGGTCCTTGTGTTTGCCACTGCTGAAAGTAGGCAGTGCAGTGCCAGCAGCCATCTTCACTCCTACCAAAGTCACTGGTGAATTGGAAGAGTGCAGCACACAAGCTGCACCAGGAAATAGCAGGGGAAAATGATTTGGTAGCCTGGCAGGAGTTAGAGTAGTCCTAGGAGCTGCTCTGGTGTGATTTTCACCCCAGAAGCCGCTTCTAGAGCAACTCCTTGTGTCTCTGGCCCATTCCTTATGAAGGGGATTAGAAAGGATTGATTCCTTTGCCAACCCACTGGTTTAGTGCTGGGAAGTCAGTCTCTGGCTCCTTCATTTCTCTGCCATCATTCCAGCAAACCAGTGCAGCAATCTGGGCATTCAGAAAGTGGGGCCCTGTTCCTTCTTTTTCAGTTGGATAGGCTTTGACCTTTGTTGATGGAGACAGTGGTGTAGTAGAAATATGGTGTTGGCTATAGGGTCCAGCTGCTGGTTGCATAATTTTATTTCATTTTCAAGGATGAGGAACTTTACCTCAGGACTGAACATAAGCCAATGGGTGTCAATCACTACCACTTGATAAGCTGGACAGATATTGTTGCTATCAGATCCACTCGTTTTAAACCACGCTGATAACATACCTTGCTGACAATCAGGATACCAGGGAACGGGGATCATAAAAAAGAATTACCTTCCTAGAAATGAGCTGGAGGGAGAGGCAGTGTGCAGGCTTGATTTTAGCCTCAAGTTCCAGATTTCATCACTGATGCCTGCTGATGTGGCTGTGTGCAATCCATGTGCAGCACCTCAGCTGTTTTCTGTAGAATTGGGATAAATGCTGCTTCCCTGATTGATGTTATTACAAGGTACTTAAATACTATGTAAATGAGGGTCCTGTAAATAGTGGAGAAGTGTAGGTGAACATAACTGGGGAAGGATGAGTAGAATGAAAAGAAGTTCAACCTGAAGCAGAATTCCAGTCTGCTGAGGGAATATATATGGGAAAGTCCATAAACTGTAGTTATTTTCTGAGTAGAGCTAGTTGATTAGACATAAATATCTAGCACTAAATAATATTAAATATTTATGAAGTTGGTTCAGTTTAATTTTCTGACATTTGAGTTATTACCAAAGAAATCTGTCCCTATGAGCATGCCTTAGGTTCAAACCCTGTATCTTAAGCCTGTGTTTTGAGCTAGGCCTGCTTCTGCTGTTATGTAGATAAGAACAGCTTTCTAGGATGTTGGTCAGAACTGGAGCTGGAGAGCTAAATTTGCTTTAAGTAGTGAAATATCTAAGTATCTAAACAATTTGCTCTAAATTAGCTTAATATCTTTTCCAAGTGGCAGACTTGTAAAAATATAATTTTAGAAGTCTGTTCTTATTTTGTTTACTAGAAACACTGTTCGGTGATAATGCACTCATTTTTACTGCTGAGGGAACTCAGAAACTGAAGAACTTCAATACTCTGTCGTTTCCAGGACTGCAGTAACTTCAAGTTGAAGTTGGAGCTGTGGTTATGAAATAGGTGGGTGGTGTGATGAGCCTTGTCCTGTGTGCAGAGGGAGCTCTGTGGTCTCAAAGCCCACCAGGACTTGGCAGAAAGCTGCAGTTGTTCAGTGTATTGCAGCAGAGAGAGCTCAGGTATGACCCTGTGGGAAACAAACAGTCTATTGTGTAGAGGCAGCACATGAAGCGTGACAATGGGAAGCATCCTCTGTGAAAGCTTCCAGTGGTACTCCAAGAAGAGATCTAAGTTTTGCTGCTTTCATGTTTTGCTGCAGGATCTGCCATTTCATTAAAAGCTTCCTTAAAAGGAAGCTGGAAAAAAAAATCTAGCTGTGAATATAAAGGCAGAAGCAAATGCTTAACCAGAGGCATGTGAGTGTGATCTGAGTATAATCTATGAACAGCACCCAAGTACTCTTGATACTGTTATTTTAGGCATGATGGTTTCAGGATAGAATTCCATCAACTCTTGCAAGAAGAGATTATGTTTTTAGGAAGGGGTCACATGTCTTCCTCATGTGTCTGACTGTGTCTTGGTGTTTCTATCAGTCGCTCTGTGTTTTTCCATCCAAGTTCTCATTGCTCTTCTGCTGTCACAGGTAATTCAGAAAATCTGAGGAACAGACAGACAGTAATACTTAAGTATGGACATAGCAGAAACCAAACTGGAATTACATTGGCATTTAAGGCTTTGGATGAACAGGGAAATAGAGCTCTGTTTATCAACTGTTCAAAGCAGTGCTCGTTTGTTTATTTTTCCCCACAAGTAACACTGGCTTGAAAGAAAAAAAAAATAAGAATCAGTTTAATCCCAGGGGTAAACGGCTACCATCTTCTTCTGTCTGATTTCTTACCTAGATGAATGTAATACACAGTGGTGGTAAAAATGAAACACTGGAGGCTGAATTTTGGATTACAGCTGGACAGCTGTAGAGAAAAGCTCTAAAGAGCAGCTTTGTGGCCCTAGTGAAATTCTGGCTTTTGGATGCCAAGGGAACTTTGAAACACCTATATAAATGACAGAAAGAGCTAATAAGTAGAGCCAGATTTTTGGTGTGAAAAGTAAGACTTCACTTTGCATTTTGTTTTTTTAATATTTTCTGATATTTGTCAACTTTCGAGAGGGATGCCGATAACATTCCCATCCTTTGCCATTATGCCATGTAGTATATGTGGGACAGAGAAACATTATATGACTGTCATTTAAAATGTTTTTCCATAATTCTTTTTTTGCAATAGGGGTAGAATTAACCTGGCTTTAATACCTTATTTGAAACACCTGCAGAATGTTGGATAATGTCTCCTCTGCCCTGGGAATTGGTTTGGGTTTTTTTTTTTTCAGTTAGCAGATGCTCCCTCTGCTTGTTTTGGAGCTGGAAAAGATAACACAACATAGGACCTACATAAACAGAGAAAATTACTCTTTCAATGTTTCTTGGCAGCAGTTGTAGATTAGATGCACATGAATGTCCCCTCACAGATGTAGAGGTGATATTAAACTGAGAAGTCATGTGATACCAATTAAATACGTATGTCAGCTGGCTTCTGTTCAGTAATTTATTTTTTCTGAGGATATTCCAGCATCTTAAAAAAATTAAATACTGACACTAAATAAAAAATAATCAGCTTGGCAGAGTAATCCTTCCTTCCCTACCATGATCTTATTGGTTTGTTTTTGTTTTTGTTTTTTTTTTGTGCCAGGTAGTTAACATGACCTAGAATGTTCATCATTTTGTGCTTGATCCTTTGGACAAAAGGATAGGATGTGGTGAAAGTCAGGTCACTTGCAGCCATGCAGATCTTGATATGGGAGTTGTGTGTGGGAAGTCACCCTCTTTTTCCTGTGGGAAAAGCTCTCTCCTACAGCTTTCAGAAGGTCTGAGATAAGACTTAAGATATTTTTAGATATGAGAGCTATTTTTATGTCCCCTTTTTTATTTTCTTTTCCCCCCAGTTTTAACGTCTCCCTCTGAGCCCTCTGTGGTTGGGGTGGTTGTAACTAAGGCACCTGGTGCTTGTGCCGAAAAAATGAGTACTACAGTCCTAGCAGCACTTTTGAAAGCTCTTTGTATTGTTCCAGAAAGACCTTTTTTATCGAGGAGCATATAGAGAATATATGGTAGAGTAAAGTTTTGGAAGTAGGCTATGAAGTCTGCTTCATATGGAACAGAGACACTGTAGAGTTCATGATGTTGCCACTTGAAGTCCTGTGATGTGCATCTTTCTATCTGTAGTGTGCTGTTTCCTGCCACTTCTCCTTCCTCTCTGCCAGCTCCTCACTGCTGCCAGACCAAACTTTGGGTGCCTGTACAGTCACCTGGATCAGGGAGCAGATTCCCCTTAATAAGGACCCACAGAGGGAAAAAAATTCCTTTTTTTTTCTGACTCAGTTTCCCAGCCCAGGTTATTGGAGAGGCCTGCAGCCCATGTGATGTGCAATGGGGCAGTGGTGTGAGAGCAGGGGAAGCGGCTTTGCTGTGTCAAGGCAGGGCTGCTCATACACGTGGGTCTCTGAATTGGTGTTGTTTTGCCATCCCTGCACAGTTTTTCACTGGGATATCTGATCAGATGAACAAGGCAAAAGGCATAAAGACCTGTACCTGAATGTGACAGTTTTAAATTAAATGAAATGTTGAGCCCACATAATGGAACCACTCTCAGTAAAGGATTACAGCTACTTACTCCCCCAAAACCAAGACATTTACTTTCATGCCTATGAGCCAGTAGGACACCAAAAAAATCAGTTTAGCCTTCTGTGTAACCTCTGCCAGGCAGACAAATTAAATTAATCTTCTCCTTGAAGCTATGTGTGTTCCACACTTTCCTTTTTGACTATTAAATATGAAGGGACATATTTACTTGAGGTGTTTTCCAGTCCACATCCTCCAACCTTACAAGATGCAAAGCCACCGAGCCTTTTGGGGCAAGGCACTGCCCTCACTCCAGCATCATGTCCTTCCTCTATAACTCAAGCAAAAGGCTGTTGAAGGTTGCAGAACAGGAACTCCACCCTGTAGATCTTGCATGTCTGGGTTGTTAGCGGCTAATCTGTGTCTTATAGGTCACCAGGAGACTTGGTCCATAAGTCTGAGTTGTGCTTAGGATAAACTCCTGACAAAATATATAGATATTCCACACTGCCTGTTTTCTGCTAGGAGTAATCCGAATTATTTTTGTCTGGTGAGCGATATTGAAACAAGCTCTACCTGATTTAACTTCACTGTATTCTTCCTGTCTACAGCTTTTTGCTCTAAAGCTTTGAAATCATGTCAGCATTATGTATAAGTGTGTCTATTAAACCTTTGTGTACATATACATATTTGTTACATGGCACACGTGTATGCAAATGTAAGTGGAGGGACAATGTGTAATATAAGATCAGATTGTGCATCCCGTCTCAGTTTGGAAAGACAGGTGTCTGCTGAGGAAGGCAGGAGTCTCCACTGAAATGGAAAATGTAAACCCCCTCCCTCCAAATTGTTAGAAATTTGAAATTAAAGGGCTCTCAGGCAAAAATATGGGAGCAGGAATAACAGTTCTTTATTAGGGAAGAAAATAATTTAAAAAATATAAAAAACAATGCAGTAAATCAAAACAACACTGACAGAGCCAGAACACAACCTGACACCCTGTTGGTCCGGGTGTTGGTAGCAGTCCAATTGGAATTGTGGCTGCAGTCCTCCTGGAGTGTCAGGTGTGGTTCTGTTGGAGCAGGGATCCTGTAGAAGGGTGTAGTCTTCCTCTGAAGATCCAGTGGAAGAGGCAGCTCCTCCTCTGGGAATCCAGTGGAAAAGCCGTTCTGGTGTCCCAAGATCTCAGATTATATCCAGTTAGGAATGCTTGGCTCCTCCCTCTGGGCGGAACATCTCCCAATGGGACGCTGTAGTTCTTATCAGTCATGCAGTGACACTCCATGGCCCATTAACAGCAGATGTCTCCCTGGAGGGAGGGTTGGTTGTGGAGGAGATAAGGAAAACTGGCCAATAAACAGAAAACAACTGCCATACCGCTAACAGATGGCAAATAGAATATGTATTGCTTGGCAATCGAGGACACATCCAGAAGAGGATTTCCTCTATATTCTGTACTTTATTCCACTCTACAGATTTTTAAGCTATTGTTGAGAGGTGCTAGAGCCCTGAGCCTGATTTAGGCACCTTCTAAAACTGCTTGTAAGCATTGGTAAGCTCTGCCACCATCCTCATCCTCCCTTTGGCTTTCTTTTATAGCTTTGAGTAATGAGGAGAATAACTGTCTTAAGTCATTACAGCTTCCTCTTCTCCCTCCTCTGGCTGCAAAGCTGTTGAGGCTCAGAGGCTGTATGGGTTTTTTCTATCCCATTGCTGATTGTTTGCACCCTTCAGGTACATGAGGCCTTGCATCTTCCCAGCAGAATTCCCACAAAATGTAGGAATCCTTACCCTAGAAGTCTATTGCATGTGAGAGGTGGTGTAGGATTTTCTATCTGGTAAGCTCAAGATCACGTGGAGATCCCTCACACAGTGTGTATGGGTGTGCAGGTGGGTTCCTGCATGCACTGAGGGAATTTGGTCAATTGCATTCCTCCATTCATTTTCAGATTATTGCTCTTTCTCTTGTCTCTGCCTCTTTTATGAAAGGGACAAAAAATTTATGGCTTCTTTAGAAGGTCCTTTGAAATGTTGGTTTAGGGTTTTCCTTTTTAAGCATACACCTGTGCTGCCTGGTATTTCATGTTTATTGTCTTTTTGAGGTTTTTCAAACCTGAGTTACATAGCATTTTTGACTGTTTTAGTGGCATGTGGGCATTTGACATTGAAATAATAACTATATCAATATATTAATGAGCAAGTTAAGAGTCAAGAATGAGTATGAAGGGGTGAAGAGACCACCAATGCATCTCTACAGCCTTTTGTAGAGTCACGTGGGCTCACTCTTCCTATCCCTAAAGCTTGCTTGGAGTCATGTTTGGGCTGAGCATGGGGCAGGGGTGGAAAGTAGCATCTACTTAGTAAAGATTATTTAGGCATATGCAGGAAAAGGAGGAAAGGGAGGGACAGAGTCTTTTTTTTTTTTTTTTTTTTTTTTTGTTTTGTAGGGAAATAATAGTCAAGTCACAGGTAACCAAAGAAAACTTTTCCTGCTTTTGAGACTTGGCTTTTTATGTTCACTGACCACAGAACTAGAGTTAATGTTACCTTTGCTCTCTGGTAGGGAGGTCTGCTGGCCCACAGGAGGGCAGAGGCTAGAAGGGTTGGTGCTGAGCAGGCAGGTGTGTTTTCACAGCACCTTAGGGGCAGCAATCATCTCCATTTGCTAATTTTGAATCAAAATTCAGGTTTCTGTATGGAGGGAAAATGAAGTCTCTAAGCCATGTTAATTTGGGATTTAGTACCATTCCAGTAGCTTAAAACAACAGAGCATAACCAAAGCATATGTGCACCCATTCATCCAGTGTTGATCATGAGGAGGAAAAGTAGTTCTGCAAAATCTTTGGAAACACCACTGTATCCTAAAACTACTTTTGCTGGATGAAATTTAATAAGATGTACAAGTTTGCTTCCTTTTGCTTTTGCATAGCTGTCTTTCTATGTATGATGAGCTATTTATACACAAGATCTTTGTTCCCTATTTGCTGCTGATTTATATTAGCTGCCTGGATCTTCAACCTCAGATGAGGAAAGTGCTGGCCTTAAAAAAAAAGAAAAGGCTTCTCCACAGTATGTGTGCAGTTCTAGGGCTTTGGATTGTGCATGTGATCCTGGGCTTTAATCAGAACTGATTAGAGATGCCTTTAATGCTGTGCCACACTGCAGCACAAGGTTGTATAGTAGGTGGGCAGTGAGAATAGCATCACTTGCTGCCTGGGGTAAACGCAGCCTGCCTGCCCTATTTTGTCAGGTATTTCCACCTCATGTTGCTGCCCAAATTCGTGTCATTTGTCCTGGTCCCTGTGGGATTTCTGTGTGAAATGGAAGCTGTGTTTGCTTGGGTGAGTGTCTGGTGAATTGTCTGAAGGGGAGAAATAAGATCTTTTTGAAACCAATTGTTTCTGGAGGCTCGAGCCACTGCTTATGGGAAAGGCAGGGATTGTGTTACTCTTCACCCACATTGGCGTTTTGCTCACGGGTGTGACTGCTCGGGCCCCAGCACAAACACGGTGTGATGAGCCTCGTTTGTTGATTATCCTGGCTTTTTACCTGGCGGGAGTCATTCCAAAGCACCACGAGATGGCAGTGCACTTGCTCTGCTGCAGGCAACATGCAAAACCTCTTCCGAAGGGAAAATCGGCGCACTTGACTCACAGGGACTGCCTGTGTACCCCATACCCACAGTTCTGCTGCTTCCCAGTCAAGTGAAAACCTGTCATCGTGCTTGCCCTGAAAGCTGGGAAAGAATCTGCCCCTGGCAGGGCTTGCTGTGCTTTGTTATTCTGCTGGAGTACAGGTAGAGAGGAGGGGAGGGTTTGCAGAGGGAAATTGAGATGTGGCAAAACTTGCTTTGAATATTTGTTTCTTGTACTGCTGGGCTGCCAGGCCATCCTGGCTAGAGAGGAGATGCTCCCCTCCTTCAGCACTGTTGGTTCCAGGGCTGCCCCAGCAACTTACAGGCCATGTCTTCTCAACAGATGTTTGGGAAAATTGTCTGCAGTTTTGAAGGGGATTTGTGCTCCTTTCTTTGTGTTCTTGCAACCCTTTAATGATGGCTTAAGTTGTTTTTTTCCTTCTCAGCCCCTTTCTGACAGGCATTTTTAATTGCTCCTTGTCTCTTTGAGTTTCTTTGCTGCTTCTGGTATTAATTGATTTCACTTTACACTCCCTTTAGCAGGAACCATAACAAGGAGTCCCAGGGTGGCTTTTGAGATGAGTTATTTTGCATGACAACTACAAGGCTTCAGTGTTTGTCCTATTCCCAGGCAAAGATGACTTTGCCAGTGGAGCAAACTGGGGCCAATGCCCATTGCTGAATACAACTTTGAAGCACCACAAGTTTAACAGCAGAGCAGGGAGATGACCAAGTGGTGCCTTGCTGCTCTGCCATGTGTGTGCTCTGCCGTGCCATCTGTTAGCACCACCTAGGGCTAATCTGTTTAATTTTCAGGCCATCTAATGGTGTGACTGTATTAAGTCTGGGTAAAGTAGGTCCCTTGATTTTTAGTACAGGTCAACTCATTTTTGCTGTTCTGAAACAAGTTTTAAACCAAGAACTGGCCTTCGGGTTCCTGGGAAACAAAAAAGTTGAATTTGGGCTCACTAATCCCTTGTGAAGATAACGAGATTTTCTCCATTTCTTGCAAGGGATGCAAAGGTTGAAGTAAAAAAGTTACGTGATTAGCTCGGGGGTATCCAGAGAACTAGCACTGAAACTGTGAATCTTTTTTGTCTTGCGCTCCTTTAAGGGAGGTATCCCTTCAAGGGCAATACCATACATATTAAAAATGACCTGCACACACTTCACAGATGCTCGTGGTAAATGCACTGACATGAAGTAGGATGGCCATACTCTTACCTTCAATTCAGGAGATAACTCCCTCTTATTTGTTCCTTTTTTTTTTCTTTTTGTCTTTTTCCTTATTCTATGTTTCATCTCCTCATTGCTTTATGATTCTTTTGTCTTTCAATACCTGTCTTAAGTGTTCTCTCCATCTTTAGTTTCCTTCTCCTCTTCCACTTATGTTCTCCCTTCATGAAGATGGTCACCCAGGGGCTGTGAGCAGTGGGAGCATCTCCCAGACTGGATCACTTTGAGAGCATCTGTTTTCTCTCATTTTTTCCACCCTCTCCTCCTGTTTTGGCAATAGCAGCATGAACAAAAGTCTGAACCTTCACCAGAGGGTAGCAGTTAGGGCTTAGGCTGCCACATGTATTCATGGGGTAAAGCTGGGGGAGCAGGCTACAGTGACAGAAATTCCAAGTCTCAGGGAAGAGAAGCAACTGCTGCATTTTGGAGCTAAGGAAATTGAGTCCCATATAGTTTAGACATCTCACACAATCTCATAAAAGAAACCAATTGTAGAGCTGGAAGGAGCAGTTAAAAGCTAATGTGAAAGCATGGCTGGAGCCAGCTACTCTGTGATAAGATGGCAGTTGATCCTTAGCCCCCAGTTCTGGAATATAGCTCTTGATATTTTCTCTCTACACACACGAACTTGGAAGAGCTGCTGGAAAAGTTACCTCTCTTGTTTTTACTACTTTTTCTTGCCTTTTCATTTGTCACAACAAGCTCTATTTACATATCTTTTTATCAGGCAAGGTTTGCTTCACAGTACTGTTTGGCCAGGCTCAATCAGAGCAGTAAATAGCTGTTTTCCAATGGGTTCCTTGTAGTCCAGCTGCAGTTTGTTGGATTTATTCTGTTTCAGTATGTTGTCCGTTTATCTCCTGTGCTGTGTAGTCCCCATTGTGGAGATGCCTCTGGTTTGATATTCTTCCAGGATACGTTACTTCTTGAGCCCAGTGGTTGGAATTTACTTGACAACCTCTGCTTGGCATTGGGCCCACCCAGCACCATGGGGTGCTTTGCAGAAGCAACATTTCCCTCAAAGCCAGAGTGTTATGAATCCATAGTGCACCAGGCTGTGCAGAGAGGACAGGCTGGCTGAGATGGCACCTGGCCTGATTTTCTCAACAAGTGGTGAGGAGCTCTTCCATCCTACCGCTGTGTCTGCTTTGCAATGCCTTTTAGGAGCTCCTCCTGGCTCTGCACTTCCAGCCCCTGCCTTGCCATACTTTATTCCAGTGACATCATCTAGTCCTCTGTCACCAGGCTGGTTCCCTTCCTGGCAGACCCTTTGCTCTAAGAGGCCATCACATAGTCAGAGCTGTGCTGGTTCAGGCAGGCTGTTTGGGAAGCCAGGCAAGGGGCAATAGGAGGTGGGATGGCCATTGCTCTGTTGTGTACCTCATAATAGCATGAAATCACAGCCCTCACCTCTGTCCCTGCTCCACTCCTGGAATGAGTGGAGCAGAATCCCTGCCCTCTGCAGGCTCTGCCCCTCCTGATCCTGCTCTTTCTCTGCCCCACAGGCAAGAGAGGAGTGGTTGCCAGCCCTGTCCTTCCTCCTCTCGTTGACAGCCCTGCCCTTTGCTCCTCTCAAGCCGTTTCTAGCAGGAGAGAGTGAAAAGAGATTGGGGGGGGGGGGGGGGGGGTGGGAAGGGGAAGATTGAAGGAGGAGATGTTGTGGTAGGAGTAGGCTGGAAGCAGAAGGTTAGGGGTCTCAGGTTAAACTAGAAAAAGTGCTGTGTACCAGAGCATGGGATAGGGGGAGAGGCCCAAGCACAAGAGCAGAATGTATACAAATAAAGGGATTTCTTAAAACTCTTTTCTTATATTTTGGCCCTTTGTTTCACCATATCCAAAGAGCTTTCATCTCATTCCCAGCCTTCTTCACCCCTCTGGTATCCGCTGCTTCTCATTCCCCAGCCCCAAACTTTCTCGGTTGCTACTCAAAATGTACATTTTACCTACAAAGCCAAAGAGCCTTGAAGAAGCCCTGTCCTGTTGTATATCTCAACATCATTCTTTCTATTCTGTGCTGCCTGTCTGTGGTTCATCACAGAGATGTCATTTTTAGTGACTTATGGACTCACTTCCTCTACTAAATGCTGAGCTGTGTGTAAAGTCTCTGGTGGGGAAAGCAAGGTCATTAGCAAACTGCAGTTCAGAAAATATATAGTTTATTTAAACTTGTACCTTGCAAATGCTCAAGGTTGTAATGCTAGGTAAGCAAGAC
Organism: Motacilla alba alba; assembly: GCF_015832195.1. Taxonomy (NCBI): domain Eukaryota; kingdom Metazoa; phylum Chordata; class Aves; order Passeriformes; family Motacillidae; genus Motacilla; species Motacilla alba. The sequence continues at coordinate 58,826,253 of NC_052031.1, forward strand.
AGATCCAAGCAAAAAACTTCCTTCAATTAGTTTAAGGCTTGAGAAAGTGCTTCCTGCATTGCAGACAAAATGTAGGCGTTCATGAAGAAGCAATTATAAAGATTTTAGGAAGCAGTGATAGTCTAAATCCTATGTTGCAGCATAGATACTACTTTTTTATTACCTGGTCAATTTTGCATCAGAAGATGTATCTCTTATCTTGGGTGGTATTAGTGTTTTGACATGTCTTGATGTTGGCAATACTGTGTCCTTCCTGTGCAGTGCTGCTTTCTGACTGTCCTACAAACCTTTTGGGTCTACTGTCAATAGAATGTTCAAGCTTGCCTGTGATAGTTCCAAGCAGTTCTGAAAAGATGAGAAATACAACTTCTGATCTTCTTGAAGGACACTGGTGCATGTCCTGAGTTCGGCCTGTGATCCTGAGATCAAGTACATGATCCGGTGGGCCAGCAGCAGGTTATAACTGATTTATAAAACTGAAGATGCAGAATGTTTAAGAATGGGTTACTCTCCTTCAAATGCTGATATTAGAAAGTAAGCAAATTAAGCAGTCAGCCTTCTTCACACAGCTGAACCCACACATCCTAGCTACAACTGCCTCATTCCCCAAACTTTTTAATAGCCTGATTGCAATCCCATTTACCAATGACTCTTAGAGTTTCCCTGACTTTAGACTTATGATACATAACCTTTCACACTTTCTCAAGTCATTATAACATCTTCCAGAAAATAACCAGACTTCACATGTAGGAAATCAGCAGGAAAAGACCTTGTAAAATGTAAATGTGTTTAAAAAAAATCTTATTTCATGAAACAATAAAAAACAGAAATCAAAACTGAGGTTTTATCCCTTTACATGTGAACTTCAGGGTTCTGAGCTGTGATGAAAGGTACTTTTTCCCTCTTAATAACAATGTGTTTATTCCATGGGCAGAATGCAGTTTATGAACTCCTTAGCTATTTATTTCCTGGGGCTTGAATTGAACCAGACTGTATTTGTTCTTCAGTTTCACACCCTTGATTTTTTCAAAGGAAGTCACTTTTCTTCCTATCTGGAATGAAAATTATGAAAATGAGTCATCAGTTTCCACCTAAGTCAGAAGGCAGCCATGCAACCGTAGCTTGTGGACAGGTCAGGAGGTGTCTTGGTGGTGTGCAGGTCTGAGGGCTGGTTACTAAGATTTCATTGGTAACACCATGGGTCCCTACACTGCTGGTCAGCAGGTCCTGCACTAAATGGGTGAAAATATAGAGGCTTTTTTGACATTGGTTTTTTTTTTTTCCTCTGCAATGAGGAGTGGAGGTTGTTTGTTTCAACTGGCATATCAGAATCACTCGGCACCCCAGGGAGGAATTTTCCTACACACAGGCCAGATTTAAATATTCCTTAATTTTGTCCTGTTTCTGAAACTGTGCCTTGTGATGCCTGACAGAACAAGGATGAAAGCAGTTATAAGAGCTGCAAAATTTATGGGTGGTGCTTTGCTTTGTTGCATCTAGTACATCAATACTTAGTTCCAAGTTAGATTAGTATTGTGCTTTGTGACTGATGCCTGAGAAAATATCACTGCTTGTTTGTCCCAAGATGTTATCCATGTTTTATGGATGAATAAATACTTTGTTGTCACTTAGCAATGTTAACCACTGCTTAAGTCAAAATGTCTTCCTTGTATGATTTTACAAGCCTTTGAATATTTCATAAAGCATTTAATTTTGTTTTTGTTGATACACAAATAAAGAGTGATGCTTAAAAAATTAAGTAATGATTCAGTTTAAGAACTGAGTCTTTCAGTCTAGACTAGTAATTTCTGTAAGGGACTTTGCACCTGTAATGGCTTTGGAATTGTCACAAGAAAACCTTTTAGTGAAAGTGTATTTTATAAAAGATCCATTAGCTCTGTATCTTTGCCTTGGTCAAAAGAAGGGATTTGTGAGTGATAATAGCTGCAAAAGTATACACCTTTTTTACATCAGGTTCTGTTTTAGGGAATTAGGTTTTCAGACACTGGCAATTTGCTGAACATTTTGATGTTTCTCATCTTTGAAAAGTGCCTGTTACACTAGCAGGTGTCAAAATCTGTAGATTATATTTATTGCCCTTTACAAAGCACTTATTACTAGGATATTCGGAGACGTATGTGGAGTAAAGAACATCAGGGATGCTTTCTGGAAGGGGTTGGTGCCACTTGTTATGCTGGCATTTTACAATGTAAAATGCTTTATAACTGTGGGAAATGGACAGAGGTAATAAAAAAAATCTTTGCAGGAAAATGTAAAATATAGCTGCTTAAAACTGAGGAACCCAGGGCTGTAACTGCACCAGATGTTGCTGGGGCAATACCCATGCTGTGACTTGGAGCTGCACCCTATGGCTTAACTTCCTCTGGCCCCAGTTCATGTGTGCCTGGCAGGTAGCCCCACCTGTTCTGCTAATACTGGATCCACCTCCCCCTGTGATACTTCTTCTTGGAGTGAAAGAAGTACTGGTATTTTCTCCAGCATGGAGGAAAAGGGTTTGTTTTGTTTCCTGGGGGAATAACTGCCTGGTTGGCCCAGGCTGGGCCATGTTCCTCCTCTTATTGGGTGGCTGGATGCTCTGAGTGAGCATCCAGCTGGATAAACACACCATGCAATGGGTGAGCCATGGCTCATGAGCCAGGCATCAAGGGTTGCTGTGAATGGGGTGACATCAAGCTGGGGACCTGTCACCAATAGGCTCTGTCCTCGGCCCTTTGTTCTTCAATATGCTCATTAATGACTTGGATGCAGGACTGGAAGGGATCCTGAGGGAGTTTGCAGCAATACAAAACTGGGAGGAGCTGTTGATTCCCTGGAGAGCAGGGAGACCCTGCAGTGGGACATAACAAATTAGGGGACTGGGCAATCACCAATCAGATGAAGTTCAACAAGGAAAAGAGCCAGATTCTGCACATTTCTTAAACAAAGTACTTCCCTCTGATGGTTGGCTCATGCAAAGGCTTTATGGACAGGCAGCAACTTTCCAGTAACTAAAGGTGCTGCTTCTGCCTACACCACAGGGTCCTGCAGCTTATTTAGGAAAAAAACTCTAAAAAACGAAATACAAAAAAAAAAACCCAGACAAACAAACGCTCCTCCCCCTCAACCCCCCAAACCACCTCCATAAACAGGTAAGTAAATTAAGCAGGTTTAATAGCATCATATGTTAATGGAAACTTCTGTAAGCAATACTTTATAGATTAAAGGGGTTTGTTTTACTTCTCCCCCCCCCCCCCACCAGAAATATTGAAGAAAACTTAATTTCTAAATGAAAAGTTCCTTTTAAAACTTTATATCTCTTTTTGGAATTGTTTAAGGGTTGTTGTTAAGAGTTATTAGTAAAATTAAAAATTAGCTTCCTCTAGTTCTAACAGCACTGATTTTTGTGTACATTTATAAGTTTTTAACACAGGGAGTGTCACATGTTGACCCTTCATAAACCTGTATCTAGTGCTTGAAGTTCCTTCCAATGTAATATTCCTGAGATGAAAATAATCTTGACATTTTCCGTCCCTCCGTCCCTCCGTCCCTCCTTCCCTCCTTCCCTCCTTCCCTCCTTCCCATTGAGAGCAGGTGGATGCTTAGACCCCATACTCCTGGGTGGAATTGTCTGTGATGATGAAGTGGACCTTCATTCTGTATTGAAGGCTGATGCTAATTCCTCTCCCCCATTAAGAAACTGCCACCAAAGAGCAAACTTATTTCCTTGTGTTTTGACAGAAGATGAACAATTGCATTTGCAGAAGCAATTTGGGAGAGTGTCAAAGCTGTCAGCACAACCAGAGGTGTCTTTCACTGTGTGTTCATATACAGAAGCTTTGCATTTTGAAAGTATCAGCTGTTTCCTTCTCAAGTATGTCCATATGATCTGGTACTTGTGGAAGGATGGACATGTACAGGACTACAAGTAGCTATCTTTTTTTTTTTTTTTTTTTTTTTTTTTTCTTTTCTTTTCTTTTCTTTTCTTTTCTTTTTTTTTTTTTTTGGTAGCTTTAGAGTTGAGATGATTTTCAGCACCTGAAAGCAGATTTATCTTCAGGGAAAATGGCTGGGGGAAAGATTCTGATCCCTTGCTGCCTTGTACTATCTCTGGTTCTGTACCTCACTGCAAAAGGGACTTCACAGCACCACCATTTTGATCTGGTGACATTCTGCAGGGCCCAGTGCAGGGCTCTGCATGGTGCCAGTCTGGTTTTCTTTTTAAATAAACTGTTTTAGTATGGTGCTGTACAAGAAAGAGCTGCACCAGGATTGCTGGGGCCATCAGTTGAGCTTGGTCTCTCTTTTGATGTGTGGTACAGGACATCTTTGAGAGGTGATTCTGTCCCTCTCTTTGCTGCAGTGATGGTGGAGCTGTTTGGGTTGTTCTCCTGTCCTAGGGACGTTCTCAGCAATAGCTGGTGCACAAGGGAGGGTGGATGTGTTGTGCTTGTTTTGAGGGGTGTCTCCAAGGTGAGCTGTGCTTGCTGTTGAGCTGGCATATTTGTGGCAGCAGACAGGGCTGGGGGAGGTGATTGACTTAGGCTAAACATACAGAGAATGAGGGATGAGGTCCTATTTTTTCATGGCTCTGTAAGTCAGGCTTCTTGGATTCTACTCCTAATCCTGCAACTGTCCTTTGTGACCACAACCTTGCTCACACAACACCTTCATGCTGATGAAAAGGGACCGCAACTTATTTTGCTGTGCTGTAATGATGATAATAAAAGTCAAAATTATTTTGAGATCTCAAGCTGAAAGCACTTATGTAAAAGTAAAATGTATAATTGTTTTTTTGAAAACCAGAAAAAAATTGAATTTTTTTCAAATTTTCAAAACAATTTTCAAAATAATTTTCAAAACAATTGTTTTTAATTGTGCATTGTTTGAGCAATCAATTTCTTGCAGTAATACAGATAAAGATCACAGCTTTTCACATCACTTGAAAAAGACAGTTGGTAGCAGTCTAACAGGACATAGCTTAGAAAATTCAAGCACAGTCATCTCCACAGAAAATACTTGAGATTTTGCCCTTTTATCTTTCCTTTTCAATTTTGAGTTTCTTCCTGGCATACCCTGCAGATAATATTCCTGCCTGAAGACATGCTCCCCTTTCCAATACCCAAATTTTCATTTTCTCACATCAGTGGCTGTATATTAAGGAGTGGGTGGTAGAGGGAAGGATATTATTTGACAGCTAATATTGTAAATTCTGTCTAATATGGTTTGTATATGGAAACAGTAATAGCTACTGCTGCTGTGGTTTTGTTGCTGCAGGGAAAATGCAATAAATAGGACTTTCAGAGGAAGATCTGGCAATGAAGAAAAGCTTTGGGATTTCATTTCCTGCTCTTGTGCTACCATTGACTCTCTCTTCTCATGTTACTGAAATATAACATAGATCTAAACAGATCCTGGCATGCCATGGATGTACCATACAAAGACAATATACATGGATACTTTTTCCCATTCAAATTCATCTGTACAGTCCTTTGTGGAAACCAATGGCATGGCTTTTTTTATAATACCTTCCATTTCAAGCTGTCAAAGCACTCTCCAAAGACATGAGCTTGCTCATCTTTATTCTTCCCTGTGGTAAGTTAGCATTATTGTTCTCCTTTAACAGGTGAAGGAGATGAAATGCTCCATAACCATAACTGGAAGCCAGTAGCAAAATGGAGAAGAATGTTACATTTCTGCCCTTGTTTGCTTTATCTATCAGGCTGTACTTCTGCCTTGCAACCTTAGCAGTGTCTGCTACTGCACATCATTTATTGGTTCTGTTGATTACAGCTCCATGTTTTCCTTCTTCGCTCTTTGCCTTCACCAAGGCACTCAAGCATGTCAAAGACTGCAAGCACATATTAAGGAACAAGACTGTAAAGGAATAAGATGCAGCTTTATGGCTTATTGAAATAAAGGAATGCATTTTTTTGTGTGCTGTGGCAGTAAAAGAAGGAAACAAGATGGTGCTCTTGGTCTCCTTCCTTTCCATATATAGTCTGTGTTCCTTGAGATCCTTGGAGGAAGTGCTACCTGGCTTCTAAAGCTGCTTGACTATACCATGTGGTAACAAAGCATAAATTCTGTATTTTATTACAACACCTTTTCCTGAATAACTGAGGAATACTTGATTAGCCAGAAAGTCCTATGACATAGCCTGGAGATGTCATGAGTGTGTTAATGAGCTGGTTGGTTTGCTTTTCTCTGCCTGTCCATTGCTGTATGTCTGAAAGCAGGCAGAGAGAGGACAGTGGGCTTTCTCAGCTGGTTCAGAGTTCTTTGTGCTTATAATGTGTCTCATTTTCCACAGGGATGCCTGTGTTTTTGTGCAGCGCCAAGGTGCTTTTCAGTGAAGAATTTTTGAAGGCAAAGCTAAGGGTTGTTCCTTGAGCCTTAAAACCGTTATGGTTCAGGCAAGGCTTAACAGATGTTTTCCTTAACTGAGGTGGCCTGTCACTTCTGGAATGAACTGCAGTATCTGCACATTTAAGGCCAGTTCACATCACAGATTGGACTCTCTAGTGTTTTATGCCAGAACTTAATATTTCTCTCCTCAATCCTGAATGTTACCTGTCTACTGTTTAGTCTTTCCATAGTCTCTTAACATGACCAATGTCTTAGTTGTGAATCTCTGCATAATCTGAGACGTACAATTTCTCTGACTGCCTTCTCCACTTTCTGTAATCCAGTTGTTGGGAAAATCTCACAGTGACCAAATGTATTTGTTTTAGTAAGCAAATCTTTCAGCACCTCTGATCTCTCTAGCTGGGGTTTTCCTGATGACCGTCTCTATTAGCTGGGTGATGGTATGCTGCTCCTTTTGTGGCTACATGAAGCTGGGCCCTTTAGGATTTTTGAGGATTGGGAGTCAGTAGAATAAAATAAATAGAGAGATTATATGCAGTAACCTAATTTCTGCCTAAGATAATTAAACCAAATTTTATTTCTCTGACTACAGTGAAACAAAATGCAGCAAGGGTTTAAAAAGTGTCTTCAGAAGCCTCAAAGGTTTTTTTTTTCTTCTGATGATCTCTGATTCTGATTTTCTTCTGATGGTCCAAGGAGGCCCATTTGCTGCCTTCACTCAGGGTTTTTCTTGTAGGGACTTCTGCTGCTTTCTGTCGGCAGTGCGCCATCTGGACGCTGGCTTCTCTCCTGAGTTGCAACATTTGAACATGGGAAATCCTTCAGTAGAGGCAGCTGTGATCTGGCCAGTCCCCAGCTCTTGCTGGGGTTTTTACAATTTCACTCTTTGCAAAGGGTTGACTGACAAGTCTGAAAGATCACAACCATTGCTTTTAGTGTTGTGGCTGATCATTTTCACATGGTACCCTGTTCATCCTTGGATCATTTGCTCCTTCCCATGGCTGGACTGAAGAGTATCGAATTCAGCCTGGTGGTGCTGAGTGCACCTGTGTAAGGCTCTACAGCTGCATCCTTTGTGCCTACTCCAAATTTTTGTCCATCCTAGTGTGTAACTTCTCTCAGTGTGTTGCTGGTTGCAGAAGGGTTAACTAGATGTAGGCTTAGTCTATTCAGAGGCCCAGATGGTGTGCTTAATTATTCTGGCCAGCTCTGGCACCATCCCACTCCTGAGGGAATTAAATGAGGAATGGTGTGTCAGAAACTGTTTCTTTCCTTTCTCCCCAGAGCACTTTGGTGTTACAAGCTCCACAACACATGAGGCCTAGTTCAAACATCCCCAAGACAAAGTGGCTTTGGGGTGCTGGCTGGCCCCTAGGTTCCCAGCTGGGGTTTTACACACTCTGTGTGCCATCAGCGCTGCTCTGGGAGTGCCTCATTACAAGTGACTCCAGGACACCATTTTCTTTGCAGGAGCAGTCGAATTCCAATCCATGAGCATGGCTGTAATGCTCACAGCTCATAGACCCTCAAATACATGATCAGAGCTTGCTCTACGAGGTTTATTTTTAATCCTGTCTCCCTGTCCCTTGGTATCACATGCATGGAAACACCCTGTCTTGGTGGCTTGCCTGGCAACGTACCTGACTTTCGCCAGAACTTCGAGTGCTGATCCCCATTTGCTGTCAGAACTTGGAGCGCTGATCCCCAACTGATATCCACAGGATGTACAGTCTCTATTTTTGCTTCTTGCATGTGTGTCTCTGCAGAGCGAGGCTGAACATCAGAGAAATGCAGATGTCCCCATGGCAAGGTACAAGCCAGCTCCAGATGGAGCAGCTCAGCCTTTCCCAAGGAGTTATGGCCTGGCTGCAGTGGTTGAGTCCCAAGCTGGGCTCTCGCTTGCACTGCCAGTTCTGGTAAGCAGCTGTTAGGAGGAAGCTGGCTCTTCTTCTCTTAGCAGAGCAATGACCAACACACATCTGCCTTGATGTACTTCCCACATTCACTCTTCCCATATCCACTGGGAGTTTTAAGTGATGGAAATTCTAGAGAATGAATATTTTTAGCTGGGACTGGTGCAGTTAGTATTGCATTAAAGATTATCAGGGTACTTGAAATTTCAAAATCCTGTTTTCAGACCGAGCTTGGGAGGCATTCTGCATTTGGTAAAGATTTGTCATACTTGCTTTCTGGTCTGAAATAAAGTTTTTTCATTTTTTCTTTCCTATCCTGTCATTTCAAATAAGAGCAAAGTTAGTTATTTATTCCTGAGAAAAATAAAAGGAGAGGGTATGTCTTTTTGGTGGTAATGGTTTTCTTAAGCTGCTTTTCAGTGGTAATGGCAGATGTTTGAAAGTTGTGATTTAAGGCAGTTATGATTTAAGGCAGCTCCTCACTGGAGAATGATGTGTGGCCTTTTTCCAAACGAAATTTGGTTTGATTTTACCACACTATTAGCACTGAAAATCACATACTGAGCCTGTACTGTGAAGTGTTTTTCCTGGGCTTAAGTGTGCATCTCAGAAATGAGGCACTGTATGTGAGTGAATTAACTTCACTCTGCAGTCAACTGGCTGGGCCTCAAAAGAGCTTTAAAAGCACAGACTGTTTTTCATGTGGTCTGAAAAACTTAAGGTAAGAAAAGTGTGTCCCATAGTGCCTGCTATTCCACCAGTCAAAATGCCCTTGTTGCCTGGGGAAATGCACTCAGCTCTAGAAGTCAAGAGGGCATGAATCCTATTTCCAGGTCTGCACTTCACAACTCCAATTTAGTGTGTCTGACTGGTGCCGAGCAAGCTGGAGTTTGAGAGATGCAGTTTGTTATGGAAATAGTTGCCACTGGGGAACAGCACAGGGTCTTGATCCAAGGGCAACTAATTTTTATTTGACCACTTTAAGGGGCTTTGAAAATCCCATGCTGAATGTGTAGAGCAGAGATTTTAGTAGGAGAATTAATACAGTCCCTGAGGATGGCTGATCTCCACAATAGTGCCTCAGCTGAGGTCAGATGCAACTCTAGTCCCCAGTCTCCTCAGAAACTACCAGTAAGGAGTCTGCACACTTCTCAAACAAAATTTGGCGAGAGCACCATTCTGGTGTTTAGCCAACTAGTTTTTCTATTTTTGGATGCTTTATGTCCCTGTGGCTTCAAGAGTATCTCTTTTGATATTCTTCTTCTTTCTCATAAAGTGACCAGATATAGTCACTGTAAAAAAGTAAATGGAGAAACCCATATTGCATTTGAGTGTGAATGCCAGTGTTGTCTTGAGCCATGCATGCACTCATGTCTTTGGTCCATGCCTGCCCTGGAGGTCTCCTGGTTTACTGCAAGGACACAAGAGAGGGATCCTTTCAATAGGATTGTCTGAATTGTAGGACACAATTGCAGGGCATTAGGTGTCAGTGGAGAAGGGGAACATGTGTCACTTCAGGCACAGGTTTCTGGCTTTGTCCTCTGCAGGCTGGTCAGCTGGATATGCAGCTGGCCCCGAGTGGGACAGACAGGGTGGCTGTGAGGAGTGTGGAAAAGCCAGCAGCTTCCTTCCCTGTCACACAGAGCCTGGGAGCCTTTTGCAGCCAGCCCTGGAAGGCGATGATCGTGAGAGGGATAATGGCTTGTTTTGGGTTAATAGGTCTTGACAGCCTAATTTCCCCTGGTGAAAATAAAAGGGAATAAATCTTACAAATACTGTAAAATCAATAGCTAGCAGTGAAGGGGATGACAACAGGACCCTATATCCACAGCACATTTTTTGGTGAATTGTTCATTTCACTTTCATGCGGATGGGTTCCCTGTGGCTTTGCTAGAGCCATGTAATCCTCCATTCTCCTTTCTGTCATGCCTATCTCTTCAGTGCTCTTGTTTTACTTGCCTCTAAGTAAGGAATCTTAAGTCTTGAGGTTGTTGGAGGGTAGTGCTGCCTTGCTGGGGGAAGATCTACAGTGCTGTCACATCTTGGAGACTGCTCTTGCTTCTTCTCATTGGCATGCACAGCTAACCTGGTTACAGGTCTTTATCTGTAAATAGTTAACCTTATCCTGAACCTCCAAAATAACACAGCTGTGGGAGCCTTTGCTCACTGCTCTCCAGAAGACCATAACCTCTGCAATGTTATTGACCTGAAATATTGATGGAGTCGCCATTGGATTTTTTTGCATTCCCAAGGTCAGGGTTTAGGATTCATGCACTGAGCAGCCAGAAGCTTCTCCAGATAAATCTGCAAATCCACTGAGGATAGTCTGCACTGAGTTGGGATTGGCAGCATTACAAAACTAGAAGATCATGAAATAGGAAGCAGTAAAACAGACCTTTGTGGGGTCCTTGCTGTTACACACTTCATCAGCCAAGGCACAAATGTCTCTCTGCACAGAGTAAGCTTGAAGAGGACCTCAAGCTCCAACCTTGAGAAACTCCTGGCTCCATGGGCTGGCAGGAGCATGGACTGAGCTGTCCTCCCATAGCAATCCTGAGGAATAAGGATTGGGATAGAGTGTTTTCTTGCTATTTGATTCCTTGTGAATGAAGATTAGTGGGATGAATGGTCTCTGTTCTGTACTCTTGTGGACCCTACTTTACAACAAAGATGAAGGAACTACCTGTTTCCCAATTTTCAAATACTAAAGATTATTTAGAAGTATTATTTTAGTGGAAAAAAATTGCTATACTCTCAGAGATAAGAATCACGTAACAAGGATTTAGGAGAAACCTGTGTGAGTGGTTAATCCAACCTCTCAATTATAGGGCTTTGGCTCTTTTTTGTCAAAGTATTTACTCTTGAGTTTTGCTTAAAGTTATGTCCTTCCTTAAAATGAATGAAAATTCCCACTTTCTTCACCTTCTAGATGAAGACATTATTGGGCAAGTCAGGTGAACTCTTCCTCAGCCTGTTCCAGTTTCCCACTTCCCCACTGCTGAAGGACACCGAGAGGCAATCGGCTTTTCTTATGTCAGGGTGCTGTCCAAGTGAGGGCACTGCCTTGATCTGAAACTCCTGCCTCTAAAACAGGCTTCCTCTGTGATGTTGAACTTGCTCTCTCTTAACTCCAGTACTTCTTCTGTCAGATAGCTTTTTCCTTCTATTTCCCTTGTCTGTCTCTTCATCATGTAGTTTTTAGACTGCTTGGGCTCAGTATGTACAGCGCCCATTCAGTACTATCCTCTATTTCATTGGCATTTCTGTTATTACATGTAGAACAAAAGCACTGGTGGGAGAAGCCTTGTGAGGGTTTTTGCACTGACAGCTGATGTTCCTTTTGATATTTTCTTCCTCTGCCACCTGCTCTGTGTTCTGTTATTCCCACTCTTCCCCTGTGTATTTTCCATTTATAGTGCTGATGACTTGGTGCTATGTGTTTTCCTCTCGTTACCATCCAGGGGCTGTAGGGACACTTTGCATGGAGTAACTTAAACTGAAGTGTATTTTTAAGAAGCAGAGATATTGCTCTTGATGTTACATCATGCACACAGAGACTAAAACTGCTTTCAGGAAGGACTGGTCATTTGCTGCTTGCTGTAGGCTCTTCCTTTCCTCAGAATGAGAGACTCTCCATTGCCCTTCTACACTAGGGCAATGGAGATTAGAATTCTGCTGATTTCAAGTGGTACCAAATGAAGAGCAACATTAATGACTTAATGCACAGAAGTCTAATTTAAATTATACAGGTAGTTATGTTTCCTCATAGCATTTTTTTTGGTGCAAAAAAAAATCAAGAAATGGATTCCTTAGAGTTCTACCTCTCAGCTGTGAAAGGTAAACAAAAATCAATATGCTGTAGGCAGTCTTTGTTTTCAGAAGATTCAGATATCAGGCTGGGCAGAGAATCCCCTAGTGACTCCTAGTCATAGTACATATTTTCCTCTGGTGGAGTAACTGAGGAAATAATCATAATATTTAACAATAATGATAATAGGTGGTTCCCAAGTAGATTTTTTTCAGTCAAAGATTACAGCAATCCTTTCTTACTGATATGTTCTGATATAGGTGTTAGAAGATACAATAAGCCCATGACAGTAAAATACTTTGCAAATGTCCTTCAGCAAATAATCAGTGCCAGCCCTTGGAAATGGGATCACTAGTGATGTACTTCAGTGGTTACAGAGAGGGTTTGGTGCAGGAAGGATCTACTGGGTGGGAAAATAAATCTGTAGTTATGAAGGTATGGAAGCACTTGGCATCCTTGGGAGAGATAGAGCCTCTTTTTTTCTGTGCAGGTCATGGGAAACGAAAATGTTATCCTTGTGCCAGAGGATTGTTCATGTCAGTGGAAGTAGCAGAAGGAAAAGTAGAGGTACATAATTGGAAGTGGACCTCTTGACTTTGCACATATCTGTGAGATGTATGCAGGTCAACACTGAGTATGCACTGCTGATGGTAGTCCATGAGTTGTGTTCCAGGAATAAAGCCTCCCTGGAAGCATCTGGCTTTAATTCATGGAGAGAGAGCTGAAGTAGGTGCTTTTGATAAAACTGACTTGTAGGACTGAACCTTCCCTTCTGCTTTGGGGTTCTACACCCCAGGCACAGCAGGCTGGCATGTCAGGAGGTGGCTGCTAAACTGTAACTTGTATAAGGTATCACGAAGCATAACAGAGGTCGTGGCTCTGCTGCAAATGTGTGGGAAGCTGGGGCTGTAAAGGGGCAGCTTGGGGGAAAATGGGATAGTGTGAGTCTCATACTTGCTCTCTGAAACTTGGCAGATATGTGGAAGTCATTTGTCTTGAGTCATTCATCAGGTCAGTGACAGAGCCAGAAATAGAATCCAGGTTTTCTGATTGCTAGAGCCACCATCATATCTCCAAAACCTTATTGCCTCTCAAAAGTTACTTCAAGAGTAAGCAAAGCGCCAAGAGATCTTTAACTTTCCTACCCATACAGCTCTTTGATGTGGCCAGGCAGGTGCTCTTGAATCATGGCTGTATATTCAAAATCTGTGGCAGATCCATTTTGAATAAGAGTTGAAAATGAGTTTTTCATGTAGTGAGGATCTTTTGCTATGGAAGGCAGAGGCAGGACTGTGATACTAGAGATAAAAGGAGTTATCTCTTTGCACTGCAGTTTTCCGGGTGACCTTCATGTTAAAAAAACCACCTTGAATGTAAATCAGAAAGCCTTATGTATTTGTTTATGACTTGGGTAATGCAGTTTAAACATGTGCTTTACAGACACCTAAGAGAGACCCTCTAGGAACCGTCTGCAGGTATTGTGACTCACACTATTCAGCATAATGATGTAAAATCATGCAGATCTCACTGGTGTAGAAATCAAGCCTTGGGAGGATTTGTTAAGCAAGAACTTGAGCCTAAGTCCTCCAAATTAAATCCTTTGGGGTTTCAATCAGACCTTGTGTTCCCACTGCAGCTGCACCTGTGACTTGGTGTGGATCTCCAGCAATTTGTTCAGGTTGTGGGCTAACCATACTCCTCTTCTGAGAAGGTTGTCTTCATAGAATGTTATTTCTCTGGCATGACACTTCTCTATACAGCATCTTTCCCTTTCAGGCCTCCCATAGATTCTCAAGGAAACCTGGCTGCAGGCGAGCGCTAGGTAAGGCCCGAATAGTCATGGTTGCGATTTAAAGGGTCTTGTAAATCTTTATCATATTGATGAGTGCAGCAGTGGAAAGCAGGGAACATGAGCATGCCACTACAGGCAAAGCAATACAGAAAGTGTTCATTTTGCTTTCAGCAATGAATATTGTGCTCAGCAGCATTTTTACATCACTGTGGGGTATTCAGTGCTGCCTGGTATCGACTGCATCCATTCCAAGGTAGCAGAGGCTGAGCACAGCCTGTGGGTGCCCTCCTGCCATGCTACACCATATCTGGCACTGGTAGGGGTGAGGCAAAACCTGTCCAGTTCAGTGCTCCTCTGCTGCATCCTGTGTATCCATTAAACACAGGAAATTTAAAGATTTTGGCTTGAAATGACTTCCTTGATATTTCTAAATCCCCGCAGGATTTGGGGAGGGGAGGGGACAATGAAATGCATTTTTTATGTGTACTATTCTATTACTATTTAACCTGAAAGAAGGTTAATTTGGAATTGGGGTTTCAATCAAAACTAAGTGCCAACAGAAGTTGAAACAATGCTTCTGCGATGGGACATCTGTTCTGATGCTGTCAGGCCTGTGCCCCCCCCCAGCCCCCACCCCAAGTGGGATCTCATGTCTCATTGGCTTTTGCTGACTTGAAACCTTTCTTTCTATTTACATCTTAAACGAGTATTTGTCTTGATTTGGCATTTATTGACTGCTAAATATTTAAACATGCTTAATAATTCCTGAAATGAAACAATTTTCTTGTAAATGTGGGACTTCTAGTCTCAGCAAGGGCAGGCATCAGCAGTAAAAAGATAAAAAGCCCAAAATAGGGACAACGTTAGTATAAAAACCACGGTTCCATGTCTCAGTAAACATGTTGAGCACTTGTCTTTGCACTGGCAGTAGCAGGGCAAAGGCTCCTCTGGGAATGCCATGCTTCACTCAGCTCTGGTGTCAAAGGGCTGGTTACAGTCCTGACACCACCCCCTTGACTATGGCAGCGAGGAGGGCAGGCAGGAATGGCTCCCTCTCACCCTGTCCCTGGGGATGTTGGGTGCCATCTCTGCCTGGGCACCAGCAGTGCCTCCTCTGCAGGGGTGTGGTAGAAGGTGATGATGACATGGCCTCTGGCATGGCAGCTTTTGTCGCTTCACAGTCTCCTCACAGATTTCACTTTCTGACCTGACACTGTTTCCTTCAACTCTCTCCAAGCTGTAATTTATCCCTTATTGTCAGCTCTCTGCTCTAGCTCCATTTGGGTAGAGCTCTTTCTGAAGGCAAATTCCTTGAGCCCCCATGTGTCCCTGCCACTGAAGATGCTTCCAGCATGAAATTTCTAGCCTCTCACCCTGCAAGCATGGGCTGTCCAGAGAACTGTTTTATGCAGAAGTTCTCTCCCAGTCTAGTTGGAGTAATCCTGAGAAGGTTTAAAACAAAACAACAACAAGCACACAAAAAATATTCTGTAGAACAATTCTGCCTGTGCTAAGTTAGTTCTGCATCATGCAAATTTACTTAATGGGGCATGAGAGATTGCCAAATTCAGTGTAAGTAGCAGAGAACTCCTCTATAGAAATAAAGACATGGAAATAGCTTTCCATCAGGAAGCAGCTATGAGTTGTACTGCCACAGTGTACCCTAATGCCTGGTCATCACCTTTCTTTTCCATTTATGCTTTCCAATGTACTCAGTGAATTCAAGTGGTTGTGAATCTTAGGAATCAAGATGTTCAGTTTGGCCACTTTCAGGCCTCTGGGGTTCAGACAAAGAGCTCAATATAAAAATAATAGGATATGGTCCCATTTATCTAAACAATGGAATTGGGAATTCTTCATAGCTGTTTGCAGTGAATTTGTTCGTATTGCAACTGTCTGTCAGAGTAAGGTTTGAGCAGATGTCATTTCCAAACTTGGAGAGTAAACCCAGGCAGATGGGAATGATGGGGCTGCAGTGGTTTCCCCACTTAAGTGGACCCCAGGACTTGGAGGTGTGCTGCAGAGTGCACCTTCCCTTCAGTGAAGATGAAGCCAGAGAGAACTAATTCAAATGTGGTTTTCTACCTTTTTCTATAGCTACTAGGAAGTATTTTAAGAGCAACATGTGTCCTTGCTCAAATCCAGCGACGAGTATTTTCCACTTGCTGAATGCTTTCGCTTCACAAATCTATTGCTCCTCTTGGCTATTCAGTGGAGCCTAATAAGCCCTATCCTGAGAGCTATTTATCTATGTCTTGATGCTGGGAACACTGACACTCAGACTGGAGAGTGTGTGCTCTGCATGCTGAGCCATGTGCTCAAACAGCACGCTGCAAAATATATACCCTATCATCTGTGCAGGCACACAGTGAGCCTACATAAAAGAAAGGAGGGGGAAAAGCCTACAGGATAATAATCAATTGTTTAGCAGCCAACACTCAAGAAACTCTGGCTTTTCTAAGAGCAAAGAGTGAGAAACCCTCCCTGCTCTGCAAGCAACTGTGGTTGTGATAAGGGAAACATTATTGGTGGTTAATGTTTCAGAGCAACAAGGATACTTCTATCAGTTTTGAAGTTCATATGACTAAATACAAACCTTGAAATAAAAAAAAAATCCTTGGAGGTTTTGGAGAAGTTTAGATTATCAATTTGAAGCTAAATTTTAGAGATTCTAATCCCTGTGCATTTGGAAGGGTCTGGAACTTGAATTGAACCTTGCAGCTTTGAAGCACCTTACACTTTTTTTTTTCGTGTTCCCCCTCCATTTTTCACTCCCTGTGATTCATCTGTGATCTCCAAATGTCTAATCCATTATCCATTGGAGGCAATATAAATTTCTAGTAATATCAAATATCACCGGTTAATCTTGTTAATGATTGCTTTGGATTTTTTGTGTTTTTCCATTGCTTGAGCATTACAAAAAACCTGTACCACACCCTGGGAATAGACCAGTTGTGATGGTCTCTGTTGCATACATAGACTTTGTAAGCCTTAATATTGTTACAAGGAATAGAATCTTTATATTTTTAGTTTGTGCCATTTAAAATTCTTTAACTTGAAAAAAAAAGCTGATTTCTTTATCAGTCTGATAGGCTATAACTGAGATTATCTTGATAGCTACATACTGAACTTGTAGTGTCACAGGGGTTGCAGTTGCCACACGTGTTTTTCACTCAAACCTACCAGGACTAGGGAATCTCTGGTGTGCATACTAATGAGCGATTTGAGTGCCAAATCTCTTTTGGGCATGGGAGGGCTAGACATTCAGGGAAAGAAGAAAAAAATGGAGCAAGGCTGGATTTTAGCATTCTTTGTCACTTGGGCTGCTAGGGCTTTGTGGCTGCTTCTTTTGTGGTTGAACATGCCACCACAACACCAATGAGTGGCACCTCTTGGTCCCACTCTCCTCTCTGGCAGATATGAGGACCTGTGTGGGGGCCAGTGGAGCTCCATTCCCAAGCAGGGGATTCAGCCCTGGACTAGAGGCTCCCCACGTGTGCCTTGTTCATGTTGGGGACTGACACTGAGGAAGGAGACAAAGGGACTGGTAGCAACAGATTTGGCAGAATTGGCAAAACTAGTGGGCTGGGAGAGCTATGCAAATCTTGACACCTTAATTAATGTGAGTTGGCTCTCTCACAGGCCTGAATCTTGTGAACTGTCCCACCTCCCTTTGCTCAGTTTCCATAGGCTGAGCTGACATGATTTCAAACCTGTTCCTCTGCATAGATTTCTGTACTGTCCCTTCCTTTGACTCCTCTGGCACATAAGCACTTCCAAGAGTCTTAGGTCTTAGGGCCAGTTCTGGTCCTCACAAAATATACCATGTAAACCCATCCTTTCCCAAGTCTTCAGCTTTATGATTGCTCCAGCTGATGGCTTATTGCCCTGGAACATTTGCAATACTTAATGCGCTGTCTGAGAGATTCCAAGTCAGTATCCTTCAGCTCACACATCACCAGACCTGACAAAATCAATAAAGTACTAAAAACATTTCTTTGCTTCAGCTTTTTCATTCTGATGGCATGTTTCCTGTCTTTGGGGTTCTCCTGTAAGACCAGGATCCTTCCTGTTTTTCTGTACATGACCTCTCCTCTGTAGTGGAATATCTGTGGCATCTTCTAAGAGGGTGATGAGTAAAATTTGCCTTTAAAACTTGCTGTCCTACTTGACAGTAACATCTTGGCCAGCATGGTTGACTGATCACACTGCCTCACCAGCTTCTGTTTAATTACCAGCTTATCAAAGTGCATGTTTTTTCCTGATCTGACTGTCATTTTGGCTTAAATTGTTTCTTCTAGAAAAAAAAATTATCAAGGTTTAATGGTTCTTTTTTTTTTTCAGTCCAGTCCTGCCAGCCTTACAATTTCATTTAAAGACAGACATCTAAGAAGAAAAGAGGCAAGCAAGCTTCTTGCACAAAAGCTGTTTGGAGTTTGAAAGCAAGTCTCCAATATCAAGCAGAGTTCTGAGACAGAGGAAGCAGATATCACTGCTGCCGTTAATAAGATAAAAAACCCAATTCAGAATGGCCACAGCAGTCAGAATTAGTCCGGAGGCCTAGGGGGAGTTGCTGTGTGAGATATTTTTGCTTTTTACGGTCAACTACAATGTGGGTTATGTTAGGATTGTGACAGATCAGTATGCCATTCCAGCATTATTCTCCTATCCTATTTTATTGGAATTTTAGTCAGTGATGGCTAATGAAATTAAGCTCTGGCCCTCTTCTTTGCAGCAGTCCAACTGTGCATGCAGTGGTTAATTTGATGGGATGTAATGAGAGAAATAAATTCTCTGAATTTTGCTGATGGCTGCCAGAGTGCCCCAAGCTCCTCGAACCCAGTGTGTGGCTGGGTGCTCTCATTTCTTCAGGGACAGCTGTCTTCATTCATTGGCTGCTTTGTATCTGATGAAAGAAAGAGGTTCTCGAAGAATGCACCTCAAATAGGCCATGAGATTTGAGGCAATTTTTTTGCTTCAGGGCCTTCTTTGGGCCACAAGGAGTCAAAAAATAACAGCGAACAGGGTTAGTAGAACAGCTAACCTTTGTTCTACATTTTTAGGAGCAGAAAGAAGGTCATTGCCCTTAACCTTATCTGCCATTCCTAGCCAGGGTTTTTTGTTAACTCTTACCATTTTCACTGTGCATTTGCCACAGCATTATCTCTCTTACGCTGCTTTTTCCTCAGAGCCAGTGAAATAAAAGAGAAAAAAGATGTTTTAATTCCTAGCCAGAGGGGAAAGTGTTATCTCTAAGATGAGTGTGGAGAGTCTAAAAACATGAAATGAGCTAGCTTTGTAGGGGTGCTGGCTGCTTACTCTTTTTGGTTCTGGTGCTCTCTGACACATAAAGAGCTTTACCCAAGAACTTCCATCTTAATGCTAAGTCAGCAGAACCTGATGTTAGAGGCAAGCATTTTCTGCTCCTCCTTGGACTGCAACTGTGGAAGGAACAAGCAGATAATCTCTCTTGCTGGTACCCTGCATTTTCATAACTTCTTCCCCTGTTGTGTGGCGGCTTTTGTATGGGCTTTACATTCCCAGACACTTAGCCCTGTGCTTTACTTCTGAATGAGGACAGCAGAGGCAACAGAAATGCATGTTTCTGCCTCCCACCAGAGGACCTGCACCCTTACCTAGAATATAAAAGGTGAGAAGTTAGTAGTTTGGTTTTCAGACCTGGTTTCGTTATTGTGTGCTAGTGTTGGCATCACATGAGTGCACTGTTTTCTGTTTATGTATTGTATTATTTATTTTCTGTGACATTTCATTCTGTTGTGAAACTGCTAACTCCTTTTTCACAGTTGACCAAAAAGTCATGAAAGGGAACAATTTTCACTTTAGTTTCATTTTGTATTGAGTTGATTTGGATTGTTGCTGGTGACCCCAAATGAAAGGCTTACTGTCCCATTGCCACTGACCTGACCCATGCAGCTGCTCATTCTTACGTCACCTTCATGGCTACACAAAGGTTCTCTGGGTGAAAGGTGATGCTGCAGAACAGTTAGAGGGAAAACACTGAAGGGGTGCTCATCTTCTGTGGTGCATAACATAGAAAAGAGGCAAGTCAAAAAACACTGTAGAGACTATAAACTGAAAAAATGGGAATGAACATGAAAACCTGCAAATGGGCTTCAGGTAGTCCAGATCTTTCTGGGACTTAGAATAGATTTTGCTATGGACTTTTCTCCAGTGAATTGTAAGGAATAAGCATTAATATCAGGATAACTGCAAGTATAAAGGACTTGATAGCCACAAAGGATGTGTGTTTGGAGTTCTGGGGACTGAATTTTTTCCTCTTTAGATTGTAGTATGCTTTCATGCCGATTAAGTTCAGGGCAGTGTGTGTATAAAACGCCCTTAATCAGCATCCCCTATTTCTCCACTGCAGGCTTGTTACACCTGCCTTTGATACTCACAGTGTGTGAGTGCAAGTCACTATACAAGCCAATCAAGCCCATTCGGCTTGAGAATTACTTTGGTAATTCACAGTTTATTTCAGTTGCATTCATGGAAATGTACTGGATTTTACTTAACACCTTAAGATCCTCTAACCAGAATGTGCAACTTCCTGGATGAATTACCTGACTTTAACCTCCAGATGC